>NC_136482.1:137805255-137875255 GCF_053919585.1 Euprymna scolopes
TTATATATATATGTATGTATATATTTATATATATATGTATGTATATATTTATATATATGTATGTATATATTTATATATATGTATGTATATATTTATATATATGTATGTAGATATTTTATATATATGTATGTAGATATTTATATATATATGTATGTAGATATTTATATATATATGTATGTAGATATTTATATATATATATGTATGTATATATTTATATACATATGTATGTATATATTTATATATATATGTATGTATATATTTATATATATGTGTATGTATATATGTATATATGTGTATGTATATATTTATATATGTGTATGTATATATTTATATATGTGTATGTATATATTTATATATATATGTATGTATATATTTATATATATATATGTATGTATATATTTATATATATATATGTATGTATATATTTATATATATATGTATGTATATATTTATATATATATGTATGTATATATATGTATGAAATAAAATGGATATATGTATGACGACATTTATAGGTTTCCGAGTATGCTTAACACGGAAATCGCATTGAAATTTTGCGGAAATAAATAGTTGTATTATGCATTGTATTCTTCGGCGGCCATCTTTTTACGTGCACATGCGCCATAAACAAATGCATGCACGTAAAAAAGATGGCCGCCAAAGATTACAATGCATAACTACTTATTTCTGCAAAATTTCAATGCGATTTTTGTATTCAGCATAGTCGAAAACCATTTCAAGTTGTCATTTAAAAGAAAATTGAGGAGGTGGACCTAATCTAAAATTTTACCAATAATTTTTTATCCCGTACGCCTCCCGATACATTGCTTTGTCAACATTCGACCATTTTATATCTCCTGAAGACACTTCCGTATTTAGAAAAAAAAAAAAAAAAAAAAAGAGAAAATGAGTGACCGATTTACCAGAACGTGGTAACTAAAAAGTGAGTACCCCTTTCAAATGTTGAAATGATTTTTTTTTTTTTTCAATTTTTTTTCATAATCTGGTTAGTGTTCAATCAATAATAATCCAGTGAAAAAATTTCAAAAAACCTATCAGTATAGAAACTCCACCACGTAAGTAAATAAATAAAAATGTTACATGCGCATGCGTTAGCCTTGACTAGGGGGGGTACTAAGGGAACGACCATTAAATAATTCTGCGGGTCGCCATGGAACTCAACGCCCAAGGAGTACCAAAATAGTTTTCATGATATGAAGAAATTTTTTTTTCGCAAAGTTGGTGATCACTTTTCCATCTAAATTTAACTTAAAATGAGCACCCACTTTCTTGCCACCTGAGGAAGGGGCATTTATTTTCGTGTTTATTGGCTAAAAGGTTTTTTGACAAGGCAGTTTGGTATGCGAATGCATATTTAACAGTTTTTGTTTATGCTCACGTTTCACGCATAGGCTACGTCTGTGAAAATGGAAAATAGTCCCAGAGTTCAGGGGTTAATACCATGCAAAAGAAATCTATGTCTGTGAACTGGAAAATAGTCCCAGAGTTCAGGGGTTAATACCATGCAAAAGAAATCAAACAAAAAACTTTTTAGCCAAGAAACAGAAACACACAGAAAAAAGAAAAAAAAATAGCATCCATTTTTTTCTATCGAATTCATTTGCTATTTTTATTGAATACTATTTTCCCCCGGATTTTTGATATAATTTTCCATTAAGGGCCGTGCGTCTCACGTTCGTAAATAACAAAATTTTTTTTGTAGATTTTGGTGTGCTAAAAACGAATCTGCAAACCGTTTCCGTCGCAAAAAAATAGTTTTTATGATATGAAGAAATTACTTTTTCGAAAAAGTGGCGATCACTTTTCCATGTAAATTTAACTTAAAATGAGCACCCACTTTCTAGCCACCTGAGAGAGGGGGGATTTTTTCCCATGTTTATTGGCTAAACAGCTTTCGTTTATGCTCACGCATAGCATAAACGAAGGCTACGGCTGTGAAATGGAAAATAGTCCCAGAGTTCAGGGGTTATTACCATGCAAAAGAAATCAAACAAAAAACTTTTTAGCCAAGAAACACAGAAAAATGCCCCTCTCGCAGGTGGCCAGAAAGTGGGTGCTTATTCTAAGTTAAATTTACATTGAAAAGTGATCACACACTTTTCGAAAAAGTAATTTCATGAATATCATGAAAACTTTCTTTTTGCTACGGAAACGGTTTGCAGATACGTTCTTAGCACACCGAAATCTACAATAAAATATTTTGTTATATATGAACGTGAAATGGGCCTTAAAGTAAAATAATACTGGATTTTTTTGAGCAGATTTGCCGTTTAGTTGTGCAAATATCTTCAAACCAGGTAATCACTAAAAGGGACTTTTAAAAGTCGTCACCTGTATCGAACAAAAGTTTAAAACCACTGATTATATGTCAGCCTACGTCACAGTAACATATATTGAGTGAGTTCCTAACAGTATTTTGTATAGTTTTTTAGTTTAAACTCATTTTCCCAAAATTTCCCCCAAACTTAATGTGTTCGATACAGTCTGCCACCATTTGTATTTTTCAGATATACCGATAAACATTGAATGTTTTTGAACCGATTATACATTACATAAAAACTCTAAAATCTTATCCAGTTAGGTAGAACATTTACTTTTCTTGCCTTTGATAACATTTATTTATATATATTTATTTTTTGACAACTTCTTTGTATCTGTGTTTAGTAATACAAACCCTTTTAATTTAATGTAACGTTTAATCGGCTCGAAAAACAGTGTTTATCGGGGTATTTGAAAGCTACAAATGGTGGTGGACACTGTTGATTACTTTAAGTTAGAGAAAGTGAGTTAAAACTAAAAAAACTAAAGAAAATACTGTCAGAAACCCACCGATTATGCCAGCCTATGTCATGGTAACATATATTCGGTGAGTTTCAGACACTATTTTGTATAGTTTTTAGTTTTCAACTTACTTTCCCAAACTTAACGTATTCAACAGAGTCCGCGACCATTTCTGTTTTTTCAGCCGATTAAACATTTTACATTACATAAAAACACTAAACAACTATCCAATTAGGTAGAAACGTAACTTACCTTTGCTTTCATTTATTTGTTTTTGGACAACTTTTTCGAATCTGTGTATAGTAACCCCCCTCCCCCCACCATCAACCAAATATTAATTACTAACTCACATTTTTGTAAAACAACAACAAAAAAAAAACATTTAGCGTTTCAACATTTTTCCTATGTTCGGCTTCATCCACTGATTGTTGGTCAAGTCCAAACCATGAATGATTGACAGAAACTCCCGAAGATCCAGATCAAATTCTGCAAGAGTACAATTTTTTTTCATTTTCGCCTTCTTTTTCACTTTTTGCAGTGGATTGCTGTACTAATATAAGAAACATGCATTTTCTCTTTTTATTAAATTTTTCCGTTACACCAAATTGAGCCACTGCAACGCGTGACAGGGTAAAGCTAGTATGTATATATATATGTACATATATATGTGTATATATATATGTACATATATATGTGTATATATATATATGTATACATATTTGTACATATATGTAGGTGTATATATATGTATACATATATGTATATATATATATGTATATTTATGTATGTGTATATATATGTATACATATATGTATATATAGTTATATATATATATGTATATATATGTATATATATATGTGTACATATATGTATATTTATATGTATATATTTGTACATATATGTATATATATATATGTATACATATGTGTACATATATGTATATATATATATGTATACATATGTGTAAATATATGTATTTATATATATGTATATATGTGTAAGTATATGTATATATGTATATATATATGTGTAAGTATATGTATATATATATGCATATATATATGTGTAAGTATATGTATATATATATGCATATATATATATGTAAGTATATGTATATATATATGCATATATATATTTGTAAATACATGTATATATATATATGTATATATATATTTGTAAATACATGTATATATATATATATGTATATATATATATTTGTAAATACATGTATATATATATGTATATATATATTTGTAAATATATGTATATATATATATGTATATATATGTGTAAATATATGTATATATATATGTGTAAATATATGTATATATATATATGTGTAAATATATGTATATATATATGTGTAAATATATGTATATATATATGTGTAAATATATGTATATATATATATGTGTAAATATATGTATATATATGTGTAAATATATGTATATATATGTGTAAATATATGTATATATATGTGTAAATATATGTATATATATATGTGTAAATATATGTATATATATGTGTAAATATATGTATATATATATGTGTAAATATATGTATATATATATGTGTAAATATATGTATATATATATGTGTAAATACATGTATATATATATGTGTAAATACATGTATATATATATGTGTGTATATATATATATATATATATATATATATATATGGGTAAATACATGTATATATATATGGGTAAATACATGTATATATATATATGGGTAAATACATGTATATATATATGGGTAAATACATGTATATATATATGGGTAAATACATGTATATATATATATGGGTAAATACATGTGTATATATATATGGGTAAATACATGTATATATATGTGTATATATATATGTGTGTGTGTGTGTGTATATGTATATATATATATACGTATGTATATGTATATATATGTATAAATATATGTATATATATGTATGTATATATATATATGTATAAATATATGTATATATATGTATGTATATATATATATGTATAAATATATGTATATATATATGTATAAATATATGTATATATATATGTATAAATATATGTATATATGTATGTATGTATATATATGTATAAATATATATATATGTATAAATGTATATATATGTATATATATATATATGTATAAATATATGTATGTATATATGTATATGTATATATACGTGTGTAAATATATATATGTATGTATGTATATATATGTATAAATATATATATGTATAAATGTATATATATGTATATATATATATGTATAAATATATGTATGTATATATGTATATGTATATATACGTGTGTAAATATATATATATATGTGTGTGTGGAAATATATGTATGCATATGTATATATGTATATAGCCATCTTTTTTAAGACTATTTTATATATAATTTTTATCTGCAAATATTTGATTTTGTTTCTGTTTTTAATCTGGTCTAGCAACTTGTTCCAAAAATATAACTATTAGCAAAAAAAAAAAATCTGTTAATAGATGTAATTTTTAAAATTTAGTCTTGAAAATAAATTTCCAGATGAAGTTCAAATATTGTGAAAGATCATCAGAATTTGCCTCATAGCATAGACATCATAAACATCGCAGATCTTGATTCTTCCAATAAAAACTTGCTGACAATCGAGATGCATGTTGTGAATATATATGATTGGATTAAAATCTTATCTTGCTGGAAATTGTTTGCAAATTTTTGCTTAGAATAAATGTAATAATGATAAAACAAAAACAATTTAGTATTTTGTATCTAAATTCTTCAGATTACTGTTCTCATCTTGAGTATTATTTTCACATTCTGATCCATGTAACCTCTAACCTTCTTTAGATGGATCAAATAGAGGATTCATTTTTAAATTCTCTGCAGATTCCCAAATTCAACAGAAAAATTCCTGAGTTTGACAAGATACACTTGAAAAAGATTGGATGTTACATAACACTCAAAATGAGAACAGTTGTTGGAAGAATCCAAATAATCAATCCTCATTTCCAAAATTCAGAAATTAATTAGTAAATATTAGTGTGCTGTTTTTCATTAGATTACTAGTAGGACTCAATGCCAGGAAAGAATATTAACCCAAGAAAGTCCCAGCCCAATGTTAAACTGTTGAATTCTTTGTTTTTTACGATTGTCTACTCCATGAAGTTAATGTAACACAATCGTTTTTTGAGTAAGTGCCACCCAGACTCATGGGGTAAGTTTAATTGCTAATACAGACACAATCTTAGTATTTGTGTAAAGAAGACATGGGCCCATTAAAAGTCAATTTCATAAAACTGAAAAAAAATATCGCTAAGAAGAATCATGTTTTTTTCTGATTAATTGAAGCAAGTGTAGAACTAACAATGTAAAAGCAAACTTGGATTTTTGGTGATAGTTTAATTGGCAACCGTTTTTTTTTTTTTTTAACTTTAAAATAAAAGAAGTTTAGTTTTTAGAATACAATGTTACCAAAAAAAAAAAAAAAAGACAAAATAAAGGGCATGCTATATTGTGCAAGGACTGTGCTATCGTCTGAATCATCTGCATGGTTTACAAAAAATGTTAGATGGTGCCAAACGAAAGTGGAGTGATTTTTCTATTTTTTTTTTGGCCAATTTTTTTCAATGAAACATATTTTTTTAGTACGAAGCTAATTCAATAAAAAGTCCACTGAAAGACAAAAACAATATACTTGAATAATTATTGGACAATTTTTAAGAAACTTTTTGGGAATTAAAGTCCAAATCAAGAAAAAATTATTGTAAGATAAGTTTTATGGATAAATATATGTTTTGAATAAACAATTTTTTTCCTTCTTTTTATGATTATTTTTGTTCAGATCAAGACAAATATTTAGATTTTATTATGTACAGAAACCAATGATAATAAACAAATATCTTTTTGTATTAAGGTTCAGGCCTTCAGCGTTTTGGAACCTTCCAGCATTTTTTGTAAAAGGCCCGGATTATTCTGACGATAGCACAGTCCTTATTCTTATCCAAAAATGAAAAAAAAAAACAAATAAAAAAACAAGTACATAAAACGTTTGATATAGAGACAGAAGGGTTTCTATCGAAAAATAGTTACAATAAAGAAAGGAGAAAGACCTCATTGAATGTGATATATAAGATTTGTGTGCATTGGGTTTTTTTTATCCTTTTTTTTTGTAAAAAGGAAACACAACAGCATGGAAATGTGGATGAAAAAAGTTGTAAAACAGGAACGTGTACTCAATATTTGAGACAAAATCTTTAATTTTATTTTTTTTGAAGGTGAAGTACATCTCTAAATGAAACTTATGAAATATATCTGTTAAAAAAAATGATTTAGGAAGCAAATTAGGCGTGTCTTTTATCCCAACCCTCATCAATGGATCTGAGATAATTTTGTCAGCCAACCTCTTTGCTGAAAACTTTGCAGCAAATTCTACCCTTTGCAATCAGAGCTGCTTACCCCCCCCCCCCGTATTACCTCCTGTGTCTGGAAACACACTATGCAACATACAAATATTTGTGTGTGATGTTGCTAATTTTATCAGAAACCTTGATTCCGGTAAAGCAACTGGCTCTAACAGTATTCCAACCATAGTGCTTAAAAAGCTTACAACTGGCACTAGCTTACAAAGCTTACAACTGGCATTAGCTTATAAAGCTTCAACTGGCACTAGCTTACAAAGCTTCAACTGGCACTAGCTTACTAGCTTACAAAGCTGTTTAAATGTTTTTGAGGAGAAATGTTTCTCAACACTTTGGAAAACTTCATCAGTTAACCATGTGTTAAAAAATTTTGAAGATCAGTCATCAGCGTCTCAGTAAAACCAATCAGTCTCCTTTGTGTCATGAGTAAGTTACTGAAATCTGTGATAGAGAAGTGGTTAACCACTTCAGTAAAAGTAACCTACTCAGTGACACAATATATTTTCCATTCTGTCAGATATACAGCTGATGTGCTAACTGTAATATCACACATAATTTCATACAGGATTAGTAAATCTCTGGACAGAGTCTTTGTTTCTAGAGCAATTGCTCTTTACATATCAAAGGCTTTTGATAGGGTATGGCATAAAGGTCTACTTCACAAGATTTCCAGCTACTGAATAGCTGGAAATATCCTCTCAATTATAAAATCATTTCTCTCTGATAGTCATCGATGGGCAGAAATCAGAAATCAGAAGCTCATAGTATCAGCACTGGTGTCCCTCAAGGTTCTATCCTAGGCCCAACTCTCTTCCTGATCTTCATCAATGATCTCCCAAATCATATTCTTAGATCATTTGTAGACATGAAGATGACACCACAATATATGGTAACACTTCAAAGGCTAGCAATGATAAAGATCTTTCTGATTCTCTTCTGGTCTTGAGTATGTATTGCAATGGGGGAAAAGGTGACTAATTAATTTTAATGCATCTAAAACCAAACTTCTATCTTTCCATCAACAACGCTCTGACCCCATCTGGCTCCAATTGAAATAAATGGCTCCCATTTTGGGGAAACACCGTGTTTAGATAAGCTTCTGATCTGAAATGGAACACATATATCAAATCCATTGCCAAGATCATCGGAAAAATGTTAGGATTATTCTAGTACCAGTAAATATCTCACTGCCAATGCAATCGTCTACCTATATAAGAGCCAAGTATGTTCTAGGGTGGAGTACTGTTGCCACATCTCGGCAGAAGCTGTTCGGCGCACCCTATTAAGCCATGACCGAGTTCAAAACGAGCTTCAAAACCTAGTAGGTGATGCCTTTTTCTCTTCCCTGCAGCTTCTCTCCTACAGAACAGACATTGCAAGCCTGTCTCTATCGTTATTTTCATGGCAAGTGCTCATCAAAGCTTCAATCTATGGTCTCCCCCCCTCACCAAACATTCACAAAAACACTCAACTAGCTATAACCACTACAAACAATTTTCCCACTCTTTATCTGTGCCTAAATCTAAATGCAAATTCCATAAACAAAGCTTCTTTCTTTGATCTGCCTGCCTATGGAACTGTTCCACTGGTTTGCTTTCCAGTTGATTACAACATGGTTGTGTTCAAGTCTATTGTAAACAAGTTCTCCTTAAATAATCAAATCATACTCAATTTCTACCACTAACGATTACTACACTGTTGTCCTGTGGACTACTTTATGCTCATTAACCCTTATCCTTGAGTGGCCTCCGGCCCTTGATAAGTGATGACTGCCTTATCAAAATGTTGGATACTCACATTTATTTTATGATGTGTTCTTAAATTAGAACAGGTGAAAATCAAGAAGTAAACATGAACAAAAAAGTTCAAACAAATTAAATGTTGTTATATGAATCATGTTGTTATATGAATCATGTTGTTATATGAATCATGTTGTTATATGAATCATGTTGTTATATGAATCATGTTGTTATATGAATCATGTTATATGAATCATGTTATATGAATCATGTTGTTATATGAATCATGTTGTTATATGAATCATGTTAGGAAATGTAAAAAACATTCAATAAGTACTTTTAATATGAAAAATGCAAGATGATTCTGTATATGTGTGTATACATATACACACACACAGAAGAAAAAATGAAAAAAAAAAACGACAATATAAAGATATCTACTAATGCATGTTAACTTAATCGTTCATTCAATTGGGAAATTACATCAAATAGATGTACAGGTGTATATATGCTCTTTATACCTAGGTATTTTGAAGCCTAATGCTTATCATCAGAAGAGGAGAGACAATACTTTATATTGTTTTTTCCTATTTTTTTCTTCAGTATATAAACTCCACTTCACTGACTAATAAACTGTAGAAGTTTAAACATAACATAAACAGACATTTTACTGCTCAACTCCCCACAGTCTCCTATAAGACACAATTCCAAATAGTGGCCCCTTACATTCCAAGTGAAGATATCCCTTGTTTGGGGTGAAAAAGAGTAAAATAAATGACTAAATAAATAAAATAAAGGCTTGGCCAGAGTTAGGTTAGTTTGAAAGTCAGGTTTGTTTTTTTTACATGGGAATCACCACTTATCAAGGCTTGAAAACCTTTTGAGGATAAAGGTTAATGAGTGTATGGTAGTCACTGAGACAACAGCTTATCAATAGTTAGTGGTGGAAATGGGGTAGAAATTAGAGGGCGGCTCAACAAGAACTTGTTAGAATTGGACTTGAAGATAAGCATATTGTAGTCAGCTGAAAAGCAGGCCAGCAGAACAGAGTTCCATAGGCGGGCAGTTCTAGGAAAGAAGCTTTATTGATGGAATTTGCATTTAGATTTAGGCACAGATAGAGAGTGAGGGGAAACTGTTGATAGTTGTTGTAGCTAGATGAGTATTTTTTTGTAAAAGTTAGGCAAGAAAGTGGGAAAGTTTCTAAAAAACTGTCCAACACACGCCAGCATGCAGATATTAAACCGAATATAATTATAACGATGACAGTAGTTCATCAAGATTAATCCTTAAATTGTGTGATTGAATTATAACCTGATGTTGCACAATGTTGCATGTTGTTGAACATTGATTAGGAAGCGTAAACAGGAAGCAGTCTGGTGACGTATTCAACTGCAATACTCAAGGTGGTTGATGAGCATGCTATCACATTCCTCAATTAATTTTGGCCTTGACATGAAACCGTGTTTGTTTATCTTGGTGAATCCTGTCATTCATTATTGGATCTATTAGTCAACAAGTAAGCAGGAGCAACCATTAGAAAGACGCAAAAGAAAGCAGGAAGCCATTGAAAATGAATAGCCAACTCAACACTATTGAATATATAGTGTGTCCAAAAAGTTACTGAAGACTTAAATAGATTCTTTATTTTTGGTATCTTTCTGTAATTTTAACACAATCTGACTAAGACATTAGGAAATTTAAAAAAATGCAAAATTCAAACAATCTTTATTTATGAAAAATAAATGTTGCCCATTTTCAGCTTCGCATATTTGTGTTCATGCTCTTTCCAAAACATTATTCATGACACATTGCAGAATTGCAAAATCATTTTTCTTTAAATACGTTGAATTAAATCTTTTTAATCTTTAAATAAACACGGTTCAGTTTGAAGTTTGAAATTTTGGATCCTTTATTAATCTTAATTAATCACTAAACTGTTTTTCAAGAAAAATTATGTTTTTGCAAAATTCTTCGTTAATTATTTTCTAGTTTTTTTTTTAATTAAAAATAAAATAATTTAACTGTGTATTGACACCACATGCATAGTAAAATAACGTTAATTTTGAGGTTCTCTTATCTAGGGATTTGTATTAAGAAAAACAATATGAAAACATAATCCTTTGCTTACTACTATCTGTTTTTGTGTTTTAAACATATTTCACTGTTTGACATTTTTAACTAGTGTTGGGACGAATCCTAAATTTTTTCCGATTCCAGAAAAACGTTGATTAACGATTCCGATACCAAGTATGATTCTGATTCCGATTCCCGTGGTATTGTTGTTTTGAAATATGGCATTATATAATCGAAAGTTTTTGTATGGCGAAAAAATTTGGTACAGTGAAAAAGTGGAAATGCAATTAAGGGAATTTTGAAAACTATTTAATTTTTTAAATAAAATTTCTTTCATTGAAAAACAAATATTTTAACGATGAATTAAACATACACCATGAAATTATTAACAATCAATTTCAGGAGTTATTTTATATATTAAAAAATATAAAGAAAAAGGGCGGACGTACATGAATGTAGCAAAATATGCATCGGCTCTGATGTTGTACGTTGTTCGACTGAGGGAGAAGTTACTATTTTTACAAGGAAAGATTTTTTGCGTGTGTGACCTAGTTTTTTTTTTTTTTTTTTTTAGTTATTTTGGCTTGAAATTTGCACATGATTTTTGTTATTATGATTGTATCTGTTTTTTTTTGAGGGATATTGTTTTTTTTTTGCCGGAGTTTATATAATTATTAACAGGAAAATTAGTAAAAATCAAAATGGAATCCGCGCTATTTTTAAATATTATTTTCAAGTTTAATTATGTTCACGAGACTGTAAACCATTCACAAAATTTTGTGGATCCGCTTATTGGTGTTGAAGCCTACTGGTCTCGTATTAAAAGAAGACTGAAATACATATCGGAATCAGTAGGAGAAATGAAATGCTCTTATGTCTATGAGGACATGTATAGAGAGGCTTATAACATGAAAAGTGAAAAAATATTAGATAATTTTGAAACATTTTTAGAGCATGTTCATGAAAAATATGGTAATTAAAAAAAATCCCAATAAACTTTGGGGGAAAAAACATGTTTTGAACAATTGAAATTTTTATTTTTTATTTTTGAATAAAAAATAATTATTAAAACAAAAAAAGCAGTGTTTTCATCGAGTAGTTTTTATTTTATTCAAGAAAATAAAAGGTACTCATGCACTTATTGAGTCGTGTTGAAATAATGACATTATTTAGAAAGCCATTCTTAACATGAGGACGGGAGGGTGTTGTGTACCTATTCTGTACTTTCACCTAACAATTTAATAAGAACAGTTATCATAAAACTGTAATTAAACTTGAAAGTACTATTTAAAAATAGCGTGGATCAATAAGTGCACCAGCACCAAATAACATTTCACTGTGTTTCGATCTACGACATTCCATGAGAGGTACGTACACACTAAAGCTTTTTGTTTATTTTTGTGTCTTGCCACATGTGCTAATTTTGACTTTCACCAATTTTCCTTTAAAAAACAATTAGAAACTCTTCAAATATTGGGTGAGGCACTTTAACCATTAAAAAAATAACGGTAACATAAGTGCATAAGCGCCAAAATTTTTCGTTTGTTTTGTTTTGCTTTGCTTTGCTTTCATTTTGTTTGTTAAATCCGGCCAAAAAAAAAATAATAAATAAATAAAAAATAACAAAAGAATACGAAAACAATAATAAGAAAAGGGTATCATAAAACTTTAATTAAACTTGAAAATAATATTTAAAAATAGCGCAGATTCCATTTTGACTTTCACCAATTTTCCTGTTAATAAACTCCGGCAAAAAACAATATCCATCCAAAAAAAAACAAACAAACAACAAAAAAAAAAAACAGATAAAATCATAATAACAAAAATCGGTGAAGCTTATATAAGTAGGTCCCGCAGACGAGCCTTATTCTGACATTTGGAAAATTTAGGTTAACAATCAGTGAAGCTACCGAAAAGTAACCCTTTTGAATGAAGATGGATATAAGCAATAGTTTTAAAATTAATTTCTTAATTTTACTTAAAAACAAAATGTAAACATATATAAACAAAATATTTTAGAAAATAATTTCTTAATTTTAAATAAAAATTAACCGTAAAGAATTAAAAAAAAAAAAAATTATTGAAAAATATTGCAAAGTGTTTACATAGCTGGTTCTTTGGGATAATAGGGGCGCTTGAAACCTCCCTTCCAAAACGAAAAAAGCTTTAGCGTTTTTACTATTTTAAAGCGCCTTTTTTAAAGTTTGAAACACGAGTAGTCGCTAGATAACTTAGAAAAACAAGGACGCATGGCGGAAATTCTTCAGGGTTTAAATGTATTGTAATGCTTTTATGGTGGTCGAAAAACGTTTTTCAGCTGCCATATTACTTCCTATTTACTTGCTTCTCCACAAGGGCCAAGTTAGACACAAGGTCGGTTTTTAATGTAGAGAAGTATTTATTACTAAAAAACGAAATGGTGAAATATAAAAGTAAGTTAAGCTAAAAGTAAATTTTTTTTTTTAAATAAAAGAATTAAAGAAAGAAAAAAATGCAAAAAATTTAGAAATTCATTAAGATAAATAAAGATTACCTTTAAAGTAGTTAATAAAATTCTTGTATATTGCTTAATTTGATTTAAATATGTTATGAAAAGTTCTATGAGGTTTTTATCATAAATTTCAGACAAACAGTTCAACTTAAAAATATAAGAGAATCGTAATGAAAGAATTATAAATCTTAGGTATTTTTTAATGATGTGATTCCGATTCCCCAAAAATACATGATTCTTACGATTAACGATTCCAATTAATCACCCCACCACTATTTTTAACCCTTTGTTAATCTTAAGAAAAATTATGTTTTTGCAAATATCTTTTCTTTTCTAATTAATTTTTTAAGGATTAAAAAATTAAGAATATTTTTTAATTAAATACAAATAATTTTGAATGTAGCTGAAACTGAACTAAAATTGAATTAATCAACTCTTAATTTCCTGAAAAGTGTTGTTATGGAAATTACAAAATAAATAATTAACTTAATAAGCTTACCCCCCCCCCCCCCCAATACAAGAATAACAACTTTATTTTCAGTTTATGTTAAAAAATAAAACTCGAAATTCTTTTAAATATGATTAAAAATAAATGTTGTATTTTTTGTTAAAATAAATGGAAATAGACTTATAAATATTGTTTCATGTTTAAAATAGAATAAAATAAGTTCCAAGTTTAGAAAAATTTTAAATTATTACGAAATTTTAAAATGCTTTATTCAAGGAAAAAAAAACATGCACTATGTTTTTAAAAATAAAATATTAATAAAATATTAATTCAAATACATTTAGAATGAGTTTAAATTTTAAAACATTTCGAAAATTGCTGTATTTAAATTTCATTATTTAATTCAAACATTTATTAATAATTTATATTTCAATTTTATTTAAAGAAAAATATCTTAATTTACTTTTTCAAATGTAAATAAAAACATTGAATATAATGAAGAAGCTCAGGACTCAGACTGAAAGAGAAATTATTTTTTGACCAGCGATTTTTAAAGCTCATTACTACATGAATTTTGAGCCTTTATTTTTTTTAATAAAACCAGCAAACATAAAATTCTTTAAATAATAAAAAGTTTAAAAATAAAATATACTTTAATTTTTAATAGCCTTCTTCAGGCTATTAAAAATAACTGAAAAAAAAAAAATTTTATCACTAAATTCAAAAGTCTTGAAAATTTAAAAATCTAAATAAATTTTAAAAAATACTTACCTGACAAAAATTCATGACCAATAAGTAGCTCTATACTTAATTTACAAAAATTGTAATTAAATACACTTAACGTTTCATAAATTATTAAATGAAATCATAGTGTCTGTAGGTATAAAAGAGTGATTATTTAATTATATATATATATATATATATATAATATATATATATATAAAACCGTAGGTATAAAAGAGTAATTATTTAATTATATATATATATATATATATATATATAAAACCGTCACTGGATTTTTTATCTTCCACCAGACTATCCATTCGTATGTAATCACCTTTTTCTTTACCATATTCCCTCTGCTTAACTTTTTTCGTTTTCAAGTAAGATCTTTGACTTACTTGTTGTTTCATCAAATACTTCTACATGCAAAATCCGATCCCACATTTTGCTAATTCCTACCCTCTGATGAAAAGGAAAGTATTTCTTTGAAACTCCGCGGATTAAGGACTATCCATTTATCTAGTGTTTCCTTTTCAGATTAAATATGTTTTTAACTCATTTCAAAGTGTTTTTTAACATATTTTATTAACTGTTTGCTCATATATATATATATATTTTATTAACTGTTTGCTCATATATATATATATATTTTTTTAATTAATATAAACAAGTTTACAAGGTCGTGACACTAGACATGCTAATATTTTAGACAGATGGTTAAAACCACAAGTACTCATCAGGTAACTTTAAAAAAAACTTAGATTTTGGTGACAAAAGATTTAGGCCTCCCAACCTTGACTAAATGATAGATTACTCATTCACTCAACTTGCTCAAAGGCTTAAGCTTATCCAAAAGGGTATGGTCTGCCAAGACTAGGAACCATGTGTTCCATATTTAGGAAGGGAATACATACTCATACTTAATTTCATTTCATACACACAAGCTTGCTACTTGTATCCATCTTTTTCAAAAACTGAGGAATGTAATCTTTTTCTATACCATCTGATCTTGACCATCAGCTGATGCTTAAAGAGTGCAATCAGATCTTAATAAGCAAAAGATTAAACTTTCATATCATCTTTCAAATATGACATCCACACCACCATTCGTTCTATGGCCAGGATCATAAATTTTATCTTAACCAAAATGCCAAGTAACCATAAAACATTTTTATAACTAGGCATTTTTAAATGAAAATAAAAAAAAGGACCTGATTTAATCTATTATTATATTATCTTTTAACAGAGATGCATAGTGTAGTATCGGTTCTACCTCCTCCATTTTTAATGGGGTGTAGTTAATGCTCCCAGCTATTACCATCCTCCTTTTGTAGACGGGATGATGTAATATATGTTCTGTTGTCATGAAATCATACTCACAGGCATTACCTTCTTCTTTTATGAGGAGGACTTTCTCATACATTTAACTTTTATTTTTTGTGGAGGGAGGGAGAAGATAGTGTACTATTTATTTTATTGTCATGACATCATTCTCGATCATTGTGTCCTCTTTTGGCGGTTAAGGTAGTATATATTTCTCAACATGCTAAAAAATATGTGACCAGAGGAAACATATTTTTCCTAATTATTTATGAAGAAAGGGTTCTTTTTTAAAAAAAATGTATGTATTCAATTTAAATGTCAACATTTTGTAAAACATTTAATTGCAAAATCATTTTTCTTTAAATACATTGAATTAAATCTTTTTAATCTTTAATTTTCAAAACATTTTTCCACAAAATTAAATATAAAGTAAACTTTTTGGTTTGTATATAAAATCCAGCCTAATCCAAAACCCAAAAATCCAAAAACCAAAAATACAGAAAATTTTTTTATGATGCACATACCCATGGCGGAATAAATATGTTATATTCCAAAAGTTAATGTAAATTGATCAAGTAGTTTTATTTGTAACTAAGAAAAGCAAATTTTCTGAGTAAGCAAAATGAGACTGTCTCGAATCGGCATCTTGAAAAAAGAACAAGGGCAGATAAGCCCACAATAATTCAAACTTGCGATATCAGCCTTGTAATGCTATTAATTTAACATTAATCACTTTAAATCAGCTTAAAATGATTTTCTTTATAAAAATAAAACTATGTTCTAAATGTATGTGATTTTTGGAATATAGGTATGTAGATCATATAGATTTTCTTGTAGTTTTTTTTTAATTAGATTGAATTTTGAATAAGAACCAACTTTTTATTCTTGTAGGATAAATTAAATCATTTCTTTTGTTTATGAGCACAAAGGAACCATATTGATTTTTGCCTTTTTTACTTTCAAAAATCTCTAAAATAATTTGTTTATAGTCAACGAAACAAAAAGCAGTTCATCATTTTGCTATGTTGGACAAAAAAGAAACAAAACAACAAAAAATAAAACAAAAATGAAAGTAAAAAGACGCTCAAAGAAGGACATCTTTTATTAGAACTGTCCTTGAGCAAAAGTATTTTGACACAGTAAGGTGATTGTCCTGCCAGTGATCTCCTTGACATCTTTATCAGTCATCAGCTTTATAATTCTCCAAAGAGGAAGCTTTTCATGTGCATACAGACAAAATATGCACAGATAACTGCAATCTTGTTATTGCACAAGGTTTGATAAAAACGAAAAGAAAGATCAATTTTTGATTAATCAGGTGATATCTATAACTTCTTAATGGTTTATCTATTTCTTTGTTTCCCCATAATATTACTTATTTGACTTCGTATATCTAGTCGTTTACAAGGTCAGACGTTGGTTGTTTATACTTGTTGGGAGTTGCAGATGGCTCAACTACGACTGTGAAATTAGCTTTGTTCACATGCACTAATACATGTGGGAAATTGTGAACAGTAGCTATTAACTCAGAAATTATACTCTGAATTCATAAGTTAGTAAAATGAATGAACCAATAAAAATTTTGAACTGTTACCCATCAAATGAACCAACAAATAAAAATATTGAGTCATCACTCATCAGGTGAAACACCGAATAAAAATATAGAACTGTCACTCAAAAACCAATCAATAAAAATGGTGAGCCTTCACTCATCAAATGAAACAAACAATAAAAATGTTGAGCTTTCACCCATCAAATGAAACAAACAAAAAAGATGTTGAGCCTTCATCCATCAAATGAAAGAAACAATAAAAATGTTGAGTGGATTCTCAATAAAAGGAACTTATCAATGAAAATTTGGAGCAGTCACCTATCAAATGATACAACCAATAAAATGTTTGAGCAGAACTTGCCAGTAAAAAGCTGAGCTGCCACCTATCAAATGTACCAACCAATAAAAGTGTTGATCCTTATGTCATCAAATGAGCCAACCAATAAAAATTTTAAGCTATCACTTATTAAATGAAACAAACAATAAAAATTTGGAACTGTCACCCATCAAATAAACCAACTAATAAAAATTAAGAACTGTCTCTCATCAAATAAAAATTTTGGACTTTCAAGCATCTAAATATTGATCAAGCTTAATCTTTTCATAATATAAGGGGCATTTTCTCTGTGTGTGTTTGTCAGTTACAATTCTGTTAAACAAATATCCTAATTTCTTTTAGAAATGAAATTAATACCAAATATTAAATTCCCAATAAATAAAGCAGATGCTATGATCAAAAACCAAAACCTTAAGATCTTTAGTCTGATGTTCTCTGAACTGAGCCATTTAGATTTTGTCATAAATAGATCTTAAAACATTACCTTAACAAAATAATTAAAGTTTTAATGCGGTGTCATAGATTTGATTTATGTAATATTTTAAAAGATTAATTAACAAATAAGTAATCATAGAAATGAATGGTTAAAAATATATCATTGGAAATTCTTGTAATAATTCAAAACACCTTATATTGCATTAACTATTTATTGGCATTTATTAGGGTTAGGGTTTATAATATGTTAGTTTAAGTGTGTGGGATTATAAAAAAATTTGCTTGCTTTAGTGTGACAGCATGTTAAAAGAAGAGATTAAAAGTGTGTTAATTAAATGTTAAAATGTTAATAGATTAAAAACAAATTAATAAACTTGATTTGCAAATTTCATTATTACAGTTTCTTTATTAAAAAGATGTAATGATTATCATTAGTCTATGTAGGTCCTCTACAGGTACAAAAGTGGGGCCAGTATAATGCTGGTAGATGTGAACGTTGCCCTCCAACTCAATCACACATATACCAGGACTATTGTGTGAAAAACATCTCAAGTTAGAATCAATCACTGTAAATGTTATTGGCATATTTGTGTGTTGTTTATATATTAAGACATTTTTTCTTTCACTCTTGTTCACCACAAACAAGGTATATTGCTACTTGGATGTAAGGCACTACTATTTGACATTTCATGTATAACGGGATTAGTGAAATGGCTGTTTATGTTACATTTAAGCTTCTTCAGGTCAGTACAGTTAGGGAAGCAGGAATCAGGGAGGGAATTTCAAAGTTTAGCAGTCCGAGGAAAGAAACTATTAGAGTAGAAGGCTTTCTAGCATCTAGAGGTTTTAACAATGAAGAGGTGGGATTTTGTTGTTTGTCGAGTTGGTCAGGTGTATGTATGTTAAGTTTATCAGAGCACATTCCATTAAAGTACTTGTAAAACAAGCACAGGTATGTAACATTGCAGTGATGGGACAGTTATTGGAGGTTGCCTGATGGTGTGAAGAGTCACCAGGTAACAAGTGCTACCTAAAATCTAAACAAAATTCTATCAATGAAAAAATTGTGATAAACGAAATTTTATGTGTGTATAGGAATGTGCATATAAGACGAAAAATGCTGGTATGTAAGTCATGGAGTCCTTTTCCCCTCCCTGGGCCCAAAAGAACACGATAGTGGTGGATGGGCAAACGTTCTTTGGTTCTTCCATGCTGGTGCTTCTATTGAAGTTTGGAGAAAACTGATTTTGTTGACCAGGTTTTGTAGGATTTTCTAAGTTTGCACTAATGTATTACATTCACATGGATGTGTTACTTTTTTGGGCTTGGAACGATTTCCATTGATTGAAAATACTTTGAGTTAACATATCTCTGTGAAAACTTACTTGCTTTGGGACGTGAGGAGGAAACAAAACAAAACAAAACAAAAGGGAGAAAGAAAAAGTGTAAGTAATTAGAGCCATTTCCTTTTCCAGAAAAAATGACTGCATTTGCGAGTGACTTTTTTAAGTGCTGACTATAAATATTAAATTGCTTATCTTTTGGCAATTGTTTTTTCATCAACAATTTTTCAAAGCTTATTGCTTAGTGAAAAATGTCTTTTCAACCTTTTTTTTGTTTTAAATAAAACAAGCAAAGGTTGTCTAAAAAAACATCTGAAGAAATTTGAATGTTTATGCTTATATAAAATTTGAGATATTACGATCTAGGAAGTATAAGAAAAGTTCTCCATAAATGTAACCTTGTTGCAAAGGCAGAGGAAAAAAGTCTTTCACGGACATACACGAAGGTGTGCGCCCATTTTCACTTTTATATAATAGACTAGTGGGGATGCCCAGCGTTGCCTGGTGTAAAAGAAAAAAAAAGTTTTGATAGGCAGGTAGGTTCGAACCCGAATCCTTGAGGTGAAAAAAAAAAAGCATGATGACTTACCATGACGCTACGAAGGCAGTGGAATGAGAGTGGATGAAATGAAACGATTAAAAAGTTACGCGACAGGTGTGCGTGAATTAATGACGTCAAACATCACAACATAGAGGAAATGAAATCCCACTCTTAACTTTTGCTAAAAGGCAGTTTTGTTTGGTTTTGTTTTGTTTCCCCAAAGAGGAGTGTCCAAATGAATAGCAATTGTCTGATATGACAGTTTTCACCGCATTGATCAAAGCTGATTTGCTTTCTGGACGTCCTCGGCGGGTAAGACGAGGAGTTGCTTCGCTCCATCAGTTTCACTTTGTGTGTGTATATATATATATATATATATATATATACTAAAAAGCTGAACAAACACGCGACACAGCGAAATAGCGCAAATTTTATAAAAGTCAATCAAAATAAATCTAGACACGGCTTCCCTTCACAAATCGTAGATATTATGATTTAGGGGGTAATGCCCTGGAATACCCCCTTCCCTCCAAAGCCTTTTGCCTTTTATATTATAGAAGATTACACTTATTTTATATTATAGAAGATTACACTTATTTTATATTATAGAAGATTACACTTATTTTATATTATAAAAGATTACACTTATTTTATATTATAGAAGATTACACTTATTTTATATTATAAAAGATTACACTTATTTTATATTATAAAAGATTACACTTATTTTATATTATAGAAGATTACACTTATTTTATATTATAGAAGATTACACTTATTTTATATTATAAAAGATTACACTTATTTTATATTATAGAAGATTACACTTATTTTATTTTATAAAAGATTACACTTATTTTATATTATAGAAGATTACACTTATTTTATATTATAGAAGATTACACTTATTTTATATTATAGAAGATTACACTTATTTTATATTATAGAAGATTACACTTATTTTATATTATAAAAGATTACACTTATTTTATATTATAGAAGATTACACTTATTTTATATTATAGAAGATTACACTTATTTTATATTATAGAAGATTACACTTATTTTATATTATAAAAGATTACACATTTTATTTTATAAAAGATTACACTTATTTTATTTTATAGAAGATTACACTTATTTTATATTATAAAAGATTACACTTATTTTATATTATAAAAGATTACACTTATTTTATTTTATAGAAGATTACACTTATTTTATATTATAAAAGATTACACTTATTTTATATTATAAAAGATTACACTTATTTTATATTATAGAAGATTACACTTATTTTATATTATAAAAGATTACACATTTTATTTTATAGAAGATTACACTTATTTTATTTTATAGAAGATTACACTTATTTTATATTATAAAAGATTACACTTATTTTATATTATAGAAGATTACACTTATTTTATATTATAGAAGATTACACTTATTTTATTTTATAGAAGATTACACTTATTTTATATTATAAAAGATTAGACTTATTTTATATTATAAAAGATTAGACTTATTTTATTTTATAAAAGATTACACTTATTTTATTTTATAGAAGATTACACTTATTTTATATTATAGAAGATTACACTTATTTTATTTTATAAAAGATTACACTTATTTTATATTATAAAAGATTAGACTTATTTTATTTTATAAAAGATTACACTTATTTTATTTTATAGAAGATTACACTTATTTTATATTATAGAAGATTACACTTATTTTATTTTATAAAAGATTACACTTATTTTATTTTATAAAAGAGTACACTTATTTTATTTTATAAAAGATTACACTTATTTTATTTTATAAAAGATTACACTTATTTTATTTTATAAAAGATTACACTTATTTTATATTATAGAAGATTACACTTATTTTATTTTATAAATAAAAGATTACACTTATTTTATACTAGTGGGGGTATCCGGCGTTGCCCGAGTGTTTGTTTCGGGACAGGGGGGGGGAGTTTTAAAAAATGTTATGGTAGGTAAGTAGGAAGAATCAAACCCGGAGTCATGAGTAAAAGTAGGAAAATAAAGTGTGAAAAAAAAAACCCAAAAAAAAACATCTGCAACGTTAACAGTTCGGCCACCAAGAAAAATCCATTCCAGTTGTTTAGGAAAAAACAAAAAAACAAAAAAAAACGACTACGGTAGGTCGGCGCGAACGTGAAAATATAATGTGAATTGTCCAGCACGCTAACCACTACGCCACAGAGCACTGCAGCTTAGTTTAGTGATTTTAAATAACTTCACATGAAAGAACTACGAAGCCAAACCGGTGTTCTCTTCTCAACTGTTCCTTGTGAACGATTCCCAAACAGTGTTAAGTGGTGGCAGGGGGAGGAGGAATTTATTAGAGAGAAAATATTTTACCACTTCCATTGATCTTAACCGATTTTGGCCGTGACTTCTCAGCAGAAAAAGTATAGAAATCTAAGATTATCGAGGAATTTGAGAAATAATAAGCCTATAACACACCTCAGATATTGTTCTGCCGTTTGTGCATATTATATTTGCATGAAATATCTTGATTTTTAATCCTATTAAGGTCAAAATCAGACAGGAAAAATGAGTTCATTTTATTTATATAGAGAAGAGAAGATTATAGAAGATTACACTTATTTTATTTTATAGAAGATTACACTTATTTTATTTTATAAAAGATTACATTTATTTTATTTTATAAAAGATTACACTTATTTTATTTTATAAAAGATTACACTTATTTTATTTTATAGAAGATTACACCTATTTTATTTTATAAAAGATTACACTTATTTTATTTTATAAAATATTACACTAATTTTATTTTATAGAAGATTACACTTATTTTATTTTATAAAAGATTACATTTATTTTATATTATAAAAGATTACACTTATTTTATTTTATAAACGATTACACTTATTTTATATTATAGAAGATTACACTTATTTTATATTATAAAAGATTACACATTTTATTTTATAAAAGATTACACTTATTTTATATTATAGAAGATTACACTTATTTTATATTATAAAAGATTACACTTATTTTATTTTATAGAAGATTACACTTATTTTATATTATAGAAGATTACACTTATTTTATTTTATAAAAGATTACACTTATTTTATTTTATAAAAGATTACACTTATTTTATATTATAGAAGATTACACTTATTTTATATTATAAAAGATTACACATTTTATTTTATAAAAGATTACACTTATTTTATATTATAGAAGATTACACTTATTTTATATTATAAAAGATTACACTTATTTTATTTTATAGAAGATTACACTTATTTTATATTATAGAAGATTACACTTATTTTATTTTATAAAAGATTACACTTATTTTATATTATAGAAGATTACACTTATTTTATATTATAAAAGATTACACTTATTTTATTTTATAAAAGATTACACTTATTTTATTTTATAAAAGATTACACTTATTTTATTTTATAAACGATTACACTTATTTTATTTTATAAAAGATTACACTTATTTTATTTTATAAAAGATTACACTTATTTTATTTTATAAAAGATTACACTTATTTTATATTATAAAAGATTACACTTATTTTATTTTATAAAAGATTACACTTATTTTATTTTATAAAAGATTACACTTGTTTTATATTATAGAAGATTACACTTATTTTATATTATAAAAGATTACACTTATTTTATTTTATAAAAGATTACACTTATTTTATTTTATAAAAGATTACACTTATTTTATTTTATAAAAGATTACACTTATTTTATTTTATAAACGATTACACTTATTTTATATTATAGAAGATTACACTTATTTTATATTATAAAAGATTACACATTTTATTTTATAAAAGATTACACTTATTTTATATTATAGAAGATTACACTTATTTTATATTATAGAAGATTACACTTATTTTATTTTATAGAAGATTACACTTATTTTATATTATAGAAGATTACACTTATTTTATATTATAAAAGATTACACTTATTTTATTTTATAAAAGATTAAACTTATTTTATTTTATAAAAGATTACACTTATTTTATTTTATAAAAGATTACACTTATTTTATATTATAAAAGATTACACTTATTTTATTTTATAAAAGATTACACTTATTTTATATTATAAAAGATTACACTTATTTTATTTTATAAAAGATTACACTTATTTTATTTTATAAAAGATTACACTTATTTCATATTATAAAAGATTACACTTATTTTATTTTATAAAAGATTACACTTATTTTATTTTATAAAAGATTACACTTGTTTTATATTATAGAAGATTACACTTATTTTATATTATAAAAGATTACACTTATTTTATTTTATAAAAGATTACACTTATTTTATATTATAGAAGATTACACTTATTTTATATTATAAAAGATTACACTTATTTTATTTTATAAAAGATTACACTTATTTTATTTTATAAAAGATTACACTTATTTTATTTTATAAAAGATTACACTTATTTTATTTTATAAAAGATTACACTTATTTTATTTTATAAAAGATTACACTTATTTTATATTATAAAAGATTACACTTATTTTATTTTATAAAAGATTACACTTATTTTATATTATAAAAGATTACACTTATTTTATTTTATAAAAGATTACACTTATTTTATATTATAAAAGATTACACTTATTTTATTTTATAAAAGATTACACTTATTTTATTTTATAAAAGATTACACTTATTTTATTTTATAAAAGATTACACTTATTTTATATTATAAAAGATTACACTTATTTTATTTTATAAAAGATTACACTTATTTTATATTATAGAAGATTACACTTATTTTATTTTATAAATAAAAGATTACACTTATTTTATACTAGTGGGGGTATCCGGCGTTGCCCGAGTGTTTGTTTCGGGACAGGGGGGGGGGGAGTTTTAAAAAATGTTATGGTAGGTAAGTAGGAAGAATCAAACCCGGAGTCATGAGTAAAAGTAGGAAAATAAAGTGTGAAAAAAAAACCCCCCAAAAAAACATCTGCAACGTTAACAGTTCGGCCACCAAGAAAAATCCATTCCAGTTGTTTAGGAAAAAAAAAAAAAAAAAAAAAAAACGACTACGGTAGGTCGGCGCGAACGTGAAAATATAATGTGAATTGTCCAGCACGCTAACCACTACGCCACAGAGCACTGCAGCTTAGTTTAGTGATTTTAAATAACTTCACATGAAAGAACTACGAAGCAAAACCGGTGTTCTCTTCTCAACTGTTCCTTGTGAACGATCCCCAAACAGTGTTAAGTGGTGGCAGGGGGAGGAGGAATTTATTAGAGAGAAAATATTTTACCACTTCCATTGATCTTAACCGATTTTGGCCGTGACTTCTCAGCAGAAAAAGTATAGAAATCTAAGATTATCGAGGAATTTGAGAAATAATAAGCCTATAACACACCTCAGATATTGTTCTGCCGTTTGTGCATATTATATTTGCATGAAATATCTTGATTTTTAATCCTATTAAGGTCAAAATCAGACAGGAAAAATGAGTTCATTTTATTTATATAGAGAAGAGAAGATTATAGAAGATTACACTTATTTTATTTTATAGATTACACTTATTTTATTTTATAAAAGATTACATTTATTTTATATTATAAAAGATTACACTTATTTTATTTTATAAAAGATTACACTTATTTTATTTTATAAAAGATTACACTTATTTTATTTTATAAAAGATTACACTTATTTTATATTATAAAAGATTACACTTATTTTATTTTATAAAAGATTACACTTATTTTATTTTATAAAAGATTACACTTATTTTATTTTATAAAAGATTACACTTATTTTATTTTATAGAAGATTACACTTATTTTATTTTATAAAAGATTACACTTATTTTATATTATAAAAGATTACACTTATTTTATATTATAAAAGATTACACTTATTTTATTTTATAAAAGATTACACTTATTTTATTTTATAAAAGATTACACTTATTTTATTTTATAAAAGATTACACTTATTTTATATTATAAAAGATTACACTTATTTTATTTTATAGAAGATTACACTTATTTTATTTTATAAAAGAGTACACTTATTTTATATTATAAAAGATTACACTTATTTTATTTTATAAAAGATTACACTTATTTTATTTTATAAAAGATTACACTTATTTTATTTTATAAAATATTACACTCATTTTATTTTATAGAAGATTACACTTATTTTATTTTATAAAAGATTACATTTATTTTATATTATAAAAGATTACACTTATTTTATTTTATAAACGATTACACATTTTATTTTATAGAAGATTACACTTATTTTATATTATAGAAGATTACACTTATTTTATATTATAAAAGATTACACATTTTATTTTATAAAAGATTACACTTATTTTATATTATAGAAGATTACACTTGTTTTATATTATAGAAGATTACACTTATTTTATATTATAGAAGATTACACTTATTTTATTTTATAAAAGATTACACTTATTTTATTTTATAGAAGACTAGCATTTCAGCCCGGCGTTGCCCGGGTGTTTGGAGGTGTATGTTGAGAAAAAAAAAAAGAAAAAGAAAAAGCGGTCAAATTTTTTAAACTTTGACCCCTATTATGTCCCCTTAACATTTATTGTTTTGGACTCAAATCAAGTTATTAAGTTATATCCATGTCCAAGGAACCTATATCTAAAATTTCAAGTGTTTAGACCCACAATTGGCGGAGGAGTTTGGTAGAATTCTCAAAGGTCAAATCGTTGAACTTTGACCCCTTGCTCGGGTGTTTGGAGGTGTATGCTGTGCAAAAAAAGCAAAAAAACAAAAAAAAAATGGTTAATTTTTTAAAACTTTGACCCCTATTATGACCCCTTAAAATTTATTGTTTCGGGCTCAAATCACTTTATTAAGTTAGATCCATGTTCAAGGAACCTATATCTAAAATTTCAATTGTCTAGACCCAAAATTGTCGGAGGAGTTTGGTAGAGTTCTTAAAGGTCAAATCGTTGAAATTTGACCCCTTAACAGCCAAATTTCTGGCTGACACCCGTCACATCGATTTTCCCAAATCTCAGTACCCGGTATTTCAAATTTCGAGTCTATAGACAAAAAATTGACAGAGTTATTGCGTAGGGAAATGTATACAGACAGACAGACACACAGACAGACAGACAGACACGTTCACTTTTATAGATATATAGATTGCACTTATTTTATATTATAAAAGATTACACTTATTTTATTTTATAAAAGATTATACTTATTTTATTTTATAAAAGATTACACTTATTTTATTTTATAAAAGATTACACTTATTTATAAAATAAGTGTAATCTTCTATAAAATAAGATAAGTGTAATCTTATAAAAGATTACACTTATTTAAAAAAAAAAATAATCCAGAAAAACTTTTATGATGTTCATGCCAATCTCAGAATGAAGATGTCACATTCCAAAAATTACATGGGTTTGACTAGTAACTTTTCTATTAGTTGGTAAATGAAAATATTTAGTTACCAAAGGTCAATTAAAGATAAATTTGTCTGTAGAGCCCTGTTTTTACTGTTCATCTGAATCACTTCTCAATTCAATTGATTTCATTAATTTCCTATAATTTTTTCTGATTTCTTTCTTTTTACAAAAGAATTCAACCTAATTACGAAGGGTGTTCTAAAAGTAATTCATCCTATTTTTTTAACAAAAACCTAAAATGTTGAAGAGCTACGAAGACGGAAGTGGTACCATTTAAATGAATGACCTTTTCTTCTCCACGATTTATTTTTCTGCATAGTCACCACTATTCTCAATGCTCTTTTGATGTTTTGGTTGTAAAAATTTGGTTGTAAAAATTTGGTTGTAAAAATTTGGTTGTAAAAATTTGGAGCATGCTTTGTCACTCACGATTCTGTCGCCACTCTGAAATCGATGAACCCGTCTTCTAACTGTGCTGACATCAAATGTTTTGGCTTCATGAACGTTCAAGAGGTGCTAATAAATGTTCAATTTTTTCTTAATAGCAAAATCAAGAAAAATTTTGGAATCGTCCAATAGAGTCAAAGGTACTCATAGGTATCAAATATTTTACCTCTGGTGGTAATAACGATATGCATAAAACAAGTGACTTTGTATCATTTGATAATTACTTAAACGAAAAGCATAATTTTAGCTGATATTTATTTGATCTCCAAAAGATTCAGTTTGAAATGAATTTGCTGTAATGCTTTTTTTTGTTGTTTTTAACAGATTCTTGAAGCTGCCGACAGAATACAGGCGTCCGACATGAAGAAACATGCACTCAACATCATTGTGCATCATTTTCCAAAAGTAAGTAACCATGAATGTTTATCGTTGGGTTAGGGTTTCAACTAATTTGACACCATAATTGAATTCTGAAACGTTCCAATCAGATAATTTTGGTTTTATGTCATTAAAATCCAGTAATAATCATTTAGTTTAAAAAAATTTAAGAGTAGTATATTTATTTAAAATGTTAAATTCATATTACTATATATATATATATATATATATATATATATATATATATATATATAGTAAAGATATATACATTTAATGTATATATTCAATTAAGTTGTTTTTAAACATTGACAGATTTATTTAAGCTCAATGAAAAGGGATTGCACTTTCAGATCGTGTATATCATTTCTAAACAATTCTAATACCACACATGTATCTAAATACTATTCACTTTATTTTATTGGTTATGTGGTATATCTTACACGTATTTCATTGAATAGTATAGATTAAATATATATATATATACTGTGTTTATATATATATATATATATATATACTACTATATATATATATATACTACTATATATATACTATATATATATATATATATACTATATACTATATATATACTGTATATATACTACTATATATATATATATATATACTACTACTATATACATATATACTACTACTATATATATACTACTGTATATATCTGTATATATATATATATGTATATATATACACTACTGTATATATCTGTATATATATATACTACTGTATATATATGTATATATATACTACTGTATATATATATGTATATATATACTACTGTATATATATGTATATATATATAGACTACTGTATGTATATATATATATATATATAGACTACTGTATATATATGTATATATATATAGACTACTGCATATATATATATATATATATATATATAGATTACTGTATATATATATATATAGATTACTGTATATATATATATATATATATATATATATATAGATTACTGTATATATATATATATATATATATATATATAGACTACTGTATATATATATATATATATATATATAGACTACTGTATATATATATATATATATATATATATAGACTACTGTATATATATATATATATATATATATATATATATATATAGACTACTGTATATATATATATATATATATAGACTACTGTATATATATATATATATAGACTACTGTATATATATATATATATATATATATATATATATATATATATATATATATATAGACTACTGTATATATATATACATATAGACTACTGTATATATATATATATATAAATATATACTACTGTGTGTATGAATATACTACTGTATATATATATATATGCTACTGTATATTCTTCAGCTTTCTAATGGCATAATAATCTTTAGTTAGGTATTGCATGTAATTATATTCATGCAGATGTTCTACATGAGTTATACTTGCATAATATTTGCGTAAAAAGTTTATAGTAAACACAAAATTGTTTCCATATATAATTATGTATATGTATATATTTTTGTTTAACAAATTTTGCCTCCTTTTAGAGTTTTTGGTCTACAGACATGAAACTTCATATATATAAGGTATTTGAATCTATGCAAAACTTTATATTTGGGTTTTAGCCCGAAAAAATGGGTGTAAAAGTGTGAAAATTTAAAAAAATGAAATTTGCCAGGTGAAGGTCGAGCATTACGAATTCATAACGTAGTAGCTATTGGTTCATGTTTTAATTTTTAGCCTTGCAGTAAACACGTTTTCATAGTCCAGTCATTGACGGCAGAGGCAAAATAAATTGTGAGCTGAACGTTTTGGTTTCGATTCTCGGTGGTGGTGCATGAGTTTTTGTTTTTATATACTTTTCAAATCATTACTATATATTGCATCCAATCCATATATCTGTCTATCTATCTATCTATCTATCTATCTATCTATATATCTCTCTCTCTCTCTCTATATATATATATATATATATATAAATCTGCCTGTCTTTTCTCTGACAATTTTGGGTTTAATTTTAGATGCAGATAACTTGGACATAGGTAAAACTTTGTATTTTGATTTGAGACCAAACTAATGAATGTTAAGGGGTCAAAATTGGGGTCCATGTTAAAAAAAAAATTGATCTCTGCGATCTCTACGAAATTACTTAGAAAAATTTTGGTCTAAACATTTGAAATCTTACATAAAGTGTATTTACACGTAGAGCAAGTTATGAACAGTACATAGGGCCCGAGCAAAGCCAGGCTGAACTGCTACTATATATATATATATATATATATATATATATATATATATATATATATGAGAGAGAGAGAGAGAGAACGAACCGAGTTACGTGTTCATCAGTCTTTATTTCGAGATTCTCTCTGGATGAATGAGTGAATACTATATATATATATATATATATATATATATATATATATATATATATCGTATTCATTCATTCAGGTAGATACTCTTGTATACTACAAAATTTATCTTCTACACGATACCTACATTTATCTTTTCAATTTATCTAACTGTACCGTAATAAAATAAACAAAGTTATCAATTTGTTCATGAATCATTTTTAAAACAGCATTAAAAATAAATGAACAATTAACTTAATATTCATTCTGTTGTTTTTAACCGTTGAAATAAGTTTAAAATTCTAAATCTTTTTCACTTCTGGATTTTCTTGAAGAAATTGTTTTTAAATGATTTTTGCAGATGTTATTGCATTTTGGTATTAATGTCAAAAAGAGATTTGGTAAGCCATAAAATGGATCCCTTATGAAAACATCTAAAAAATACTTGAGAATATTTCGCATAACATTTTATCTGTACAATATTTATTTTCTTTTGAGTTATGATTATTCACAAAGTTGTTTTTAATTATCAAATCATAAGATCCAATTATAATAAATATAACATGTAATAATATATATCAGTTAAAATCATTACGATAACATTTCTGAATTATAGAGATTCTCACAAATGATTGGTTTGTTGGCTGTTTTTGTTTTACGGCATATCAACCCTTTTCGGGTTATTTAATGCCGAATCCAAAGATTTTGAAGAAAAAAAATTTTTAATAGAATATATTTGTTGTTTTCATGTCGGTTTCTATTTAACCCATAGTTGGGACCCTAACAGGTACTAACTACCACTCCAGGTCAGAGTGGACCTGGGAGCAATGGTAATTAAAGGCTGGCTCCACACTCCCCAAAGCCCACAAGCTGGGGCCTCATCACTGGATATAGTTTAAGGTCATATCCAGGACCCCCATTGAGGAACTTTTACCCTCTGCAGGGGGGCAGTTGGCGTATTCTAATGCCCCACCGACAGGGCTTCTCACAAATGAATATTGCATGTTAACGTTATTATTACTATTTCAATGCATGTTTTTCTTAGTTTTACAAAAAAAATTTCTTTTTCACTTGGCCCAACAATGATTTGCAGAAAATTCAATGTATATAATCCTAACATTTTCTTTCTCATCTTAATATCTATATGATTCTAACACCTGATAACTTTGTATTTTTTATACGGAAACAACTAAAGGATAACAGAATATCTGTTATAACTAAATGTTCTAAATGATAATAGGAACAGATTGCAATAAATTTAATGAAATTCATGCGATATATTACTAATAGATGTTCAACGACAGGTTTGGCATTTTTTTTTTTAGTTATGAGTCACCACTTATCGAGGTTAGAAATCATTCAAAGATAAGGATTAGTGAGATGGACTTTTGGTTGAACCATCATCATATTGTATGAATCCGATGATTCTATAGTTTTAACTGGTTTCCCTGATATTTTTCTAGTCAGAATTATTCTAGGAAGATATCAAGTACTTATGTGAGAGACTATGTGAAGGTTGCCAACATCCTAAGTGAAAGTGATTTTTGTGGAATGAACTGGATTCGAAATTGGAACACCCAGGTCGTCAGTCAGTTTCATTAACCACTGAACCACTGTCACCTCCCTTCAGTTGAATGATAAAAAATATTGTCAGAGGGATGAAAATGGTGAATGGAATGAACTATGCAATTCGATTATTTGAGGACAGTTTATAAAAAGTATTTGTTGACATTGGATTTAAAGTTCATCTTGTGACCACTTATTAGTAAAAAGTTAAATTATTTAATTAAAACCTCTTTTATGTTTACTTACTATCAAAAATATTATTACTTTAAAAATATTTTCTATCAATATTGTTACCAAATTATTTTTTAAATTATGTTAATTACTATCGAGTCGGTGTTACTCAGGATGAAATGAAGTCATTTTAGTTTTTTCATTTGTATTTGTTTATACATTTTTAAAATTCAGGTAGACAACTCTTATTATATTCTTCAATCTAAAATATAAGTTATACCCTTTGCTGATTTTTATGTTTAGGTGTTTATTTAAAAAAATGCATCATCTTAGCAATCATCTTAGTAATTTGAAAATAATGTTATTATATTGCCAATAACATAGTATATTATATATATTGCCAATAACATAGTATATTATATATATTGCCAATAACATAGTATATTATATATATTGCCAATAACATAGTATATTATATATATTGCCAATAATATAGTATATTATATATATTGCCAATAACATAGTATATTATATATATTGCCAATAACATAGTACAATAGCGAATGAAAATTGGCTAGTTAGAGGAAACATCAACTTAAATGATATTTGGATCTAACTTTGAAAATCTAAATAGATAATTTTATATGGTAAATAGATAAAAGCAACTTATTTTTAACAATTTTAAAAGCCATCTTTCATGAAGACTTTTAAGTTGAATTTTACAGAGGGCTATTTGTGCCCATCCAGCTATATATATATATATATATATATATATATATATATATATATATATATATATATATATATATATAAAAGTGAAAATATATATGTATGTATGTGTGTATGTTTCTGTGTCTGCTAAAAACTTTCGACAGACAGAACAAAAATTAACAAATTTGGTCTCATATGAAAGCCCCATCCATCGCCCGACAAATATCGAAAAATTGGCCAAAAACGTTCATTTTTTCATCCTAAAATCGGCACTTTTCTACAGGGGGGGGGGTCAGCAAAAACCGTCCTCTCATGACGAGATTGGTTCTACGCATGCGTCAGATGGCGTCATAACCTGATTTAGTTAAATATTTGAAGAGCTGACACAATTTCATGTACGTCGTGTTAGGTCAGTTGGTTAGAGCGTTGGGTCATTATCTAAAGGTTGTGGGTTCAAATTGTGGTGTGAGATATCTTTTTTTTTTTTTTGATTTTTTAAATTTTAATATTGAAGCAGGGTTATTTAAGCCATTTTTAACGTAACGTTCGTTTTTCTGTTTTTTTTTTTACTTCGCTTATTCTTAGGTTTTCATTAACCCTCCACCCCCCCACCCCGACCGACCACACACATCCAAAGACACCCGGGTACCCACCAATTTTTTAAATTTCAATACCAAAACAGGCTTATTTAAGCCATTTTTCATGTTTTTTTTTGGGGGGGATTTTTATTTTTCAGATATTTTAAAGCAGTTTTAACGTTCGTTTTTCTGTTTTCTTTTTTCGATTTTTACATTTAACATCGTTCGTTTGCCTTACATTAGTTTTTTTGTGTTTTTTTTTTGATGTTTTGATTACCCCCACTTTATTTTTCAGATAAGTTTTAACGTTCGTTTTTCTGTTTTCTTTTTTGTTTTTTTTTTTACTTCGCTTATTCTTATGTTTTGATTAACCCCCCCCCCGCCTGCCACACACACACCTCCAAACACTCGGGCAGCGCCGGGTACCCTCGCTAGTATATATAGTATATATATAAAACGGGTATCAGTGATTATGTATATAACGTAATCACTGATACCTGTTAGATCATTGGAGTTAAGCAATGGTAATGGAAATATCAGGTGTAGTATGTGCTCTCAGAATTATTTTCAGTCATCTTGGACTTCTTTTTGTCACTAGAATCAGGCCGTTGCTGACTCAGGAAAGGTGTGATTGGAAATTGTGCCACCACTTTTACAAGGAATATCCATTGTCTCTTGAAACTGAATAAAGGCCATGATATATATATATATATATATATATATATATATATATATTTATATATATATATATATATATATATAACTACTTCATTTACTCACATAAATTTAATATACGAAAGTATAGATTTATGCGTAAACTTTAAGTATTTACTTCAAAAGTGCTCAATACGTAGGTAGAGCTAATTAGTAATTTATAAAATATATATGGCGATTAAGCTACACTGAATATTCTGTGTTTCATCCACTATAGGATTCGTTAGGCTTATGCACGAATTCTGTGGTTGTTTCTTGTTTTTATATATGTTGAGGATTTCTAGTTAGCCAATCAGCTTTCTAGTATCCACCGCGCCCCTTCCTATCAGCCAATGGGCATGCATTTTATCGAACAAAGGATCTGTTTTAGAACTAGGTTAGTGGTTTAAGGTAGACGTTTTCCTTTTTTTTATATATATATAAATATACCTATGTGTACACACATACATGCACATATATACATATATGTGTGATCGTTTATGTATATTCATGTTTATTTAATTTATTTGTTTGTTTGTTTTCTATTGTTATTGTTAGTTTTAAATCTAGAGTAAGTTTTATTTTGTGAACACAGTTGTTTGCTATTTCTCGTCTACAGTTTAATAGATTTTGGGGTTCTTTAAAGTACAGGATAGCAAATTTTTCATGGAGGGATAATTTACATGGGTCGTCTAAATGTCTGCACGTGGTAGCTTGTCTTATTATTTTCCATTCGACTACCGGCGAATGTCCACTTTCTTTGAGTTTCCAGTATTTATTCGCTAGTGTTATATATATATATATATTAGAAACAATGCAATCTATTAGGTCACCCATTGAACTTAGGTTATATTGCATAAATTGGGGAGAGGGTGTTATCAATAAACTAACTTCCATCCTGGAAGACAAAGTAATGCCTAGGAAGATGGTCTTCTAAGATTAAATCAAACCATACATAATTCAGACAAAAGTATGAGGCTCCTAGCTAGTATGAAAAAAAAATCCAAGAAAAAAAAAAAACAGTTTATCTCCTATTGGCAGTAAGATGTAACACAAGGTCAGTTTAATGTGATAAAAACCAGCTTCCTCAATGGGGGGGGGCACTCTGGAAGAGTACAGAAATAGTCATGATAGAACCTGTTAGCATTTCCCGGTAGAGTCGTCTCAGGGGACAGGCAATAAATAGACCTTCATTCATGATGCAGAAGGTAATGCCTGGGAGAATTGCCTCCTTGGGCCACAACTCATTCCCCTTCATAATATGAAGAAAATAGTGGGTTTGCAAAGTCAGTTAGATGTTAAATTTTTAAAAATATAAGATAAAATCACAAATGTTTGCTTAGTCTCTCTCTCTCTCTCTCTCTCTCTCTCTCTCTCTCTCTCTCTCTCTCTCTGTCTTAGTAGTAGTAGCAATATTAGTAGTACAATATTTTCTCACTGTAAATAGAGAAAGAAAGAGGTTGAAATAAAAGCGTCCACGGAGAGAAATTGGTTAATAGACAGAAAGAGTGACAGAATGGAGAGTAATAAATTATGCATAAAATAAAAGTGAGGATGGATTAATTAATATAAGATGAGAAAGGATTAAAGTGATAGATGAAAATAGTAGATGGATTACTTCATCAGTTATTTGTTAATGAGAGGAATTAAAATGAAAGTTTTATTTTTTCATACTTAACTCAGTCTTAATATTAAGGAATAGTTAGCATGTATTGAAATATTTAGAAAAAGCCTTAAGTAAATAATTATTGATTAACTCTGCTTTATTATATACTACAGTTGCTTTGCTCGGACCCTAACTTTATGTGCATATATATATATATATTAAAAGGTTTATTATTTTTGGCTCAAATCAAAATACAAAGTTTTACTCATGTCCAAGTTACCTGCATCTAAAATTTCAAGTGTTTAGACTCAAAATTGACGGAGGAATTTGCTAGAGTTTTCAAAGGTCAAATCGTTGACATTTGACCCCTTAACATCCAAATTTCTGTCCAAAAACCAATTAAAAAAATTTTCCCCAAATCTCAATACCCCTTATGTTAAATCTCGAGTCTGTAGACTGAAAATGGACAGGTGTTTGGTGTTTTGTTTAAAATCACACTATTCCTTTAATCAGATTCTTCAATTATCGATTAACAGTTTTTGATACTTATCAGAGGCATCCTTTATAAAAACTATATAAGAACACCTTCAAATGCATAAAGTACATCTGTGTGGAATTTAAAGAAGAATCAGCCCAGTTGTTTTGGAGTTCACAGGAAAAAAACACGCATACACACACAAAGTGCCATATATATATATATATATATATATATATATATATATATATATATATATATATATATATATATATATATATAAATTTGATAAAACTATAATATAATGTAAGTAGATCAATACTATATTATCTACAAAAATTGTTCAATTTTTTTCATGTGTTTTAATTATGAAAAATGAACATGTGTTGCTGGTGTCCCATAACCAAAAATAACTTGTGGCATGTTTATCTGAGAAAGATATTAAACATTGTTAAATAACTCCGGTGTCCCAGATATGCCATGAGGAAGAACTAGTTGCCATGGCACCAACAAGCTGTGCAAAGATTCAGGTTTCAAACTAGATAGAAACAAAAGCATAACAAATAGCACATTCCTTATGTGGTAAAAAGTGGAACCAAAAAAAAACAAAAAATCTCTTTATAAATATTTGAACTAAATAGTTTTACATAACATTGCTTTTGTTATTTATTGTTAAATAATAGTTTGACAGAAAACAAACTGTGACTGATGTATTCATTCAAATTAATCTGGTACAAGGCGATACATATGAAGCAGTTGGAGAGAACTTGGATGCCTACTAGATACTTTCCTCAAATGTCTAAGATCTCTCTCTCTCTCTCTCTCTCTCTCTCTCTCTCTCTCTCTCTCTCTCTCTCTCTCTCTCTCTCTCTGTACAATCTGACATGAGGATACAAAAAAACCCTGACCAAATAACATAATATTCACAACCCAAATAAGATCTTCTCAATACTGACTCACACAAGAAATAGTGCATCTTCTCCAAGTGATGTTGTCTATAGTAACAGCCCTCCATTAGATTAGATGAATTCTTGTGCTGAAGATCAAGAGACCAAAAGAAGGGTGTCCTATAACATAGCTAACTTTTCAATTAATGAGATGAAAATTATGTTTTTGAATTTTTGATTGATCTATTTGTATTCTTCAAACTACTGTTCTCATCTTGAATGTTATTTTCACAATGTTTCAGTCAATGTAATCTCTGATCTTGGTCAGGTGTATCCTGACGAACTCGGAAATTTTTGTTGAACTAAGAAACTTTCTGTTGAACTCTGGAATTTTTCTACCCTGAAAAAGGTCGGAGGTTACATTGACCAAAATGTTGTACAAATAACACTCAAAATGAGAACAGTACACCAAAAAATCCAAATAATATAAGGAAAATTAATGTTCTTAAATTCTTTATTAACTCAACGATTCAGAAGTAAAAGAGAACTTTAATAAGAATCTTTTATTATATGAAAATCAAATGTTATCCTCAAGAAGTCCCCCCCACACTGATTTCTGAGAACTTAGGAATAAAATCAAACAAAGAGAGCATTTAGTGATGATAAATAATATTTAATAGTCTGCTTCACTAACTTGTTATTTACAATTACTACCAGATCAGGCTGTCTGAAAATATAGGCTTCCTGATCTGAAATGCACCAAACATTGATGTCATTGTTTTGCTTCCTGTCCCTTTGCAAAATGTAATTAAACAAACTAATAAGTATTTACTATATAAAAACAACACATATATCACCATATTAAGCTGAGAGAATTAATTTAGGATATTTATAAGATTAGGTTTATGTGAGTTTTAGTATGCAAGTTGTTGGTTAGGGTTTTATCAACCGACCATTATAAACAATGTTTAGTTAAGTATAAATTAACAAAAAGAAAATACTTCAAAGTTGATAACTCTAAGCATATTAATTGTTTTTTCGAGTTTAAGAAAAAAGAAAAGAGAAATACATTGGGAAGAATCCTTGACTTGTTTAAATTTATTTGTCTAAGTCAGTTCTTTTCCTATGTGACATTTTGCCTGAAGTGGAATTCAAATTGCTGACCTTTATATTGTCCACTTGGTTGTCTTGGAAGATATTAATCAGCCCTTGGATTCTATTGCTTAAGATCTTATAGTGCATACAACCACCCTAGCATCACTTTGACTGCAAACATTCCTCCCCAAAATTTCCTTTCTTGGAAAGAGACTGCAACAAACTCTCTTATCTTCTGAAACGTCACCTTTTGGAATTGTCTTCTGATTGTCATAGTAACTGCCAGCATTCAATGGCTACAAGGATCTTTTGACACAATTAGAATGATCTTTATTGATTTTAAACTACCCATAAAACTAAAATCTATAGATCACCACCCACAAGAGTGTTTTTATTTTTGAGAAAATATCTACGCATTTAACATGTGTTTTTATGGTAATTAGGGGAAAATTAACAACTCTGTAGTTAAATATTTAGAGATTTATAAAGAATTGGAATTGGTAATTTAGTACAGAATTGATAATTGTGTAAGAATTGAGAAAAATAGTGAAATCGTCTCATCACTAATATATGTTTATATCATTATCATTTTAAAGCCAAAAGATGTAACTAATTCATACTCATAAGATTTTATGATATATATATATATATATATATATATATATATATATATATATATATATATACATATATATATATATATAATGTAATACATCTATATATATATATAATGTAATACATCTTACAAATGTTTCATTGACTAGAAGAACTCCAAGACAAATTCATGTTCCTTAAAAAACTGTTAGAATACTTATAATATGAGGTGAAAAAGGATTTGGAGAATGAAAATAATAAGAAGGAATGGCAATATGTAAAGTCTGTAAAACAAAAAAAAAAAAAGAAAATACTTGTTATAACCCCCCACCCCCACCCAATAATTGAACTCAAAATTGGTTTTCTAAAAGATTGGAATGAAATACAAATGAGTCTGTGTAGCCTACTAAAAGTCTAATCTTTTCCTTAAAAATGTCTTGAAAAAAACAAAACAAAACAAAAAGATATGTTTTTATTTATTTGCAACTAGCATAACGAGTGTATTGGTATTGCCCGGGAAAAATATGGGACAAAGTCAGAACTTATTCAGTAAAAACCTTCCCCACAAAAAAAAAAAACAACAAAAAAACAAAAACAAATCAAACTATCTTTGTCAGCCCTTGAAAATAGCGGTCACTGCCAGCTGTAGCCAAAATTAAATTATATGGCTTTCACTGTTAGGCATTTTCTGGCAGTGGCAGCCTGTCTTCAATTGTCAAGCATTATGATCGAGTGGCGAGCAATGTCATCCCGTTAATATATTATTACTATTAAATGCTCTACACATGTATTGAGCACAGTTGAAGTAAACACTGAAATTTGTGTGTATATATATAATCAAAGATCATGATTTTTTTCCTAAAAAATTCAGTTCCCTCTAAATAGGTTTTAAGGTGGAGGGTACTGAAGAAGATGGATTTAAAAATCTAGCTTAAAATACTAGAATATAATACATGTACAGAAAATTTTGTTGATATTTTGCAAAGTAAGTTTTATGTAACGTGGCGTCTAATGAACTCAAAGATAGGCAGACTGTTAGCAAATTGGTATAAGGTTCATTCAGTTGGTGAGAATGTATTTCTTTTATATTTATCATAGTGAAGGAAAATAAAAATACTTGCCCCCACCCTCCTTTCCAAGCCAATTCACCTATGTTCTCTCAATCACTTTCTTTTTGAGTAATTGTTTTTCTAACAATTATGTATGTAAACATTGAAATAGACTTATGGAAGCTAAAGATTTCCTATTTTCTAAAACTTATATTTTTATCAAAAGATTTATCTTTATTTAATCGGTTATAACAAAATTTTCAAATTGATAAAAATAAATTTATTAATGGATAAAGTTGTACAAATAACTTGTCTCTCAAGCCCAGCCACTTTGACTTTCTCTACATGTACTGGCTCGTTGGTCAAGCAGTCTAAAATGACATCAGCATTAGGTGCCCCCTTTGTTAAGGCACAGGTTTGAATCCTGTACAAGTCTCATTTTTCACTTAGTTGTATTCTTTATTTATCTCCATTTGGAATCAAGCTAAGATGATCTCTAATAGTTATGTATTGAAGATGAATGCTTTTAGCAAATAAATTGTGAATATGCGATATTTATTTTCTTTCTTATGTCAACATTAATTATATTTATTTCACTTTTAATTTGTATTTTTTTTATTTAACTGAGTTTTATTTAATGTATAATAGTTTTCTGGTCTAAGAATGTACTTGTTCTCCTATTCCTTATTTTCAATTTTTTCTTTCTCTTACAAACTGAACAAATGGGGTTTACTTGCATGCCACTTGGGTTTACTCGGCTGGTTTGGTCCGGTTTTGTCTGAAAGGTTGAAGGTACCTGATTGACAGTTTGTTTGGCTACTGTTTCCGATTGACAGTACAAGAGCCCTAACTCTTTGATAGCACTTAGAGTGGCTGCTCTATCATCAGTTGTATAATATCAGGATAGTTGTAGTGCCATGTCATGCATGGAAAGGGACCCTGCTGCTATCTCTGGTGGGCTTTCTAGGTAGGACTCGGCTTATGGACCATTGTGTGTGTATACCTGGCATCAAAACTGGCCCACTTTGTTCAACACTCTCCCCCCCCAACCTGAAATTAAACAAAGACGTAATGTAAAGACAACCCAAACAAATATCACAATCAAACCAGACAACCAACCAAATAAAACCAATTCGCCTCTCCCTCTCCCTTGAGATTTGCATTCTCAAATATCTTAAAAGTAATCTAAATGATGTAGAGTCTTACATCTTAGTAAACTTCCTAAACAAACTTACACTCTGTAATCCCCTCTAACTATTTTAACGTGACAGGATACCTCCCGCCCTCCATAAAGACTTGGATAGATGTATGCACGAACTTGGAGCAACGTCTTGAATTGTATGACCAGGCTTTTATGTGCTTTCGATTAGCCTTTCATCACTGCATTAGTTACGTATATTTTCTCTACTGTTCTCCCTCAAGTCAAGGTTGTATCTTTATCGATCATGTCTCTGACAGTATAGATGCAGCACTCTCCTTAAATACATGTGTTTACTGACTTTAATGTCCACCATAAAAATTGGTTTGGTTACTTAGATTGCTCAGATGCAGCTGGACACTCTACTTATAACTTTTCTATAGCCCATGTCTTCTCAGCTAGTAATGTTCCCAACTCGTTTACCAGATCATGAAGACCAGCAGCCTTCACTTCTATTCCTCACCACAGTACCTTAGGATTGTGTGACTAATGTCCACAGTCCACTTGGAAAGTCAGACCACCTAGTGGTATCAATTGACATCACACTTCAATTCCAACCCCAAGATGAGGAACCATTGCTCAAAACAACAAGGTATTACAAAAGAGCTAACTGGGAAGCCATCAGAGAACACATCAGAGATGCCCCATGGACTAATATTTTCGCTCTTGCAGCTGCCATTGCACAAAAACATGCATTTCTCCGGTTCATACGTCATAAGTCAAATATAAATAGAAAAAATTCATAAATGCTAGAAATCATTGTAAGAAAGAAATAGCGACAGCTAAAAAAAGCATCCTGAAATAATCAGGAAACACAGAATTGCAAAAGGTAGGAACTCGTGATTTCTGGAAAATCTATAAAAAATCTGAATAAAGGGCAATCGGTAATGAAAATAAATCGTACGGTATAACTGGATATATACTAAATATAATTAGATTCTTCTTAGACAATAGGACCGTCTATTGTCATTGATGGACTTATATCCAAGCAGCATAACATTAATACGGGAGTGTCTTGGGGGTCGATCCTTGGATTAATATTATTCCTGATATTTATAAACGACTTCCCTGATAATATTGTGTCTGAGATGAGTATATTTGCTGATGATACAACAGTCTATAACATTCATGAGGGAAGAACGGATGTACATAAATCTAAGACAATGGCAGAATCATTAGAAAATGACCTCCAGACTGAAGTGAAATGCGGCCGCGAATGGATGGTAATATTAAATGTTAATAAGAATAAGCTGTTTGCCTTTAACAATTACAAGACACTTCTTCAACGGCCTATATCCACGAGAAATAACACCCTACCTGAAAATTCTTCCTTCAAACTTCTCAACCTAACATTCACAGCCAATATGAACAGGAACAGATACATTGAGGACATTGCGAAGGCTGCTGCAAAGAAGGTGGACTCCATCTATCAAGCTAGAAGACTACTTACACCTGAAAGTATCCTGTACTTTTACAAGGCCACTATTTGCCCATGCATGGAGTATTTTTGCCACATCTGGGCTGGTACATCTACCAATAGTCTCTCCCTCTTGGATAGGGTCCAAAAAAGGATCTCCAATCTAATATATCCCACTTTGTCAACTAAGCTCCAACCCCTGTCCCATTGCTGCAATATTGCATCTCTGTACCTGTTGTAAAAATATTTTAATGGAATGTGTTCTGATGAACTCATTGCACTTGTGCCCCTGCAAGATACATATCCCTGACAAACCTGCTTAGCAACAAAATCTCACCCCTTCATTGTTGAGGTCACTAAATGCCAGAAAGCTTTCTACTCTAATAGTTTCTTTCCTCAAACAGCTAAACTTTGGAATTCCTTTCCTGCCACCTGCTTCCTTGAATGCACTGATATGCAGAAGTTTAAATTTAACATAAACCAACATCTTGTTAATCTTTCCTAGGCATGGTCCCAAATAGTAGCCCTTCACATCCAAATGGTGATATTTTTTCACTCATGTAAATAGTGATATGCCTTGTTAAAAAAAAAAATCTCCAGCCCAGTGGGCTAAATAAATCATTTGTTTATTTATACTACTTTATTTATACTACTTTATTTATACTACTTTATTTATACTACTTTATTTATACTACTTTATTTATACTACTTTATTTATACTTGCATAAACAAAAAAACATTATACATAGAATGATACTGGAAGAGTAGCAGAAACTCACTATCAAACGAGCAACTAACAATTTTGTACATTTATATCTGATCTACCTCTGCATTCCATGTTTAAAAAAGATGTGTCCTTTATAGTATCAGATCTGACCGAATGGTTAATTGTAGGCATAGACTGATTCATACCATCCAAAAAAAATTCCAACTAAAACCTAACAGCCAGCCATGGTTCTCCCCAGAATGTGCTGCTGCCATCGCGCACAGAAATCACTTTTTCCATAGCTACCAACATAATAAATGTACTGAGACTAAAGCTGTTTTCAGGACTGGCAGCAACCACTGTAAAAGAGTAATAAAAAATGCAAGAGAGCTATAAGCTCAGTCTGTTAAATCCAAAGTAGCTGAGCAGCGGCTTGGTTTCCACCAGTTTTGGTAAATAGCAAACAGGATCTTGAACAGGTATGCATTCTATCCCAACCATCATCATTGGACCTGAGGTCATCTTGTCAGAATCAGACACGGCCAAACTATTTGCCAAGAACTTTGCAGCTAATTCTACCCTATGCAACGAAGGCCATCAACTCTCCATATTTCCTCCTATAATAGACAACATTCTATGCAACATACAAATATCTGTGCCTGAGGTCGCCAAGCTAATCAAGAACCTTGATTCCAGTAAAGCAACTGACCCTGACAGCATTCCAATTATAGTATTGAAAAAGCTTCAACCAGAACTTGCCCCCATACTTACAAAACTGTTTAAGCGTTGCCTTAAGGAGAAGTGCTTCCCAATACCCTGGAAAACCTCATCAGTATGCTCTGTATTTAAGAATTCAGGTGATAAGTCTCAGTACAGACCAATAAGTCTCCAGTGTGTCATGAGTAAGTTGCTGGAATCCATATTAAAAAAAGTAGTAGTCAACCACTTCAGCAGAAATAACTTTGTTAGTGACATGCAATATGGCTTCCGTTCTGCTAGATTTACAGCAGATGTGCAAACGGATCAAAGGCCGTCGATAAGGTATGGCATAAAGGCATATTTCATAAGATTTCCAGCTACGGTATAACTGGAAATATTTTCTCAGGCTCATAAGAGTAGTGGTTGATGGGCAGAAATCAGAGGCCCACAGTATTGATGCTGGAATCCCTCAGGGGTTCATCCTGGGCCCAACTCTCTTCCTGATTTACATCAATGATCTCCTAAAACACATACTTAAATCATTCATTGATATCTATGCTGATGACACGACCATCTTTGGCAACACATCAAAGGCCGTAAATGACAAAGTTCTGTCTGATTCTCTCTCCTCTGATCTTGAGCACGTGGTAGAGTGAAGGAAGAGGTGGCTGGTTTCTTTTAATGCATCTAAAACAAAGCTCCTATCTTTACATCATCAACGCTCTGATCCCCATCTGGCATCAATTGAAATGGATGGCTCTCGTCTTGGGGAGGCTCCATGTTTTAACAAGCTTCTAGGATTGACCTTTACTCCTTATCTGAAATGGAACACGTACATTAAGCCAAGGTCACTGGAAAAATGGTAGGATCCTTCTACCGCTCCAATTCTCTATCTATATAAAAGCCAAGTATGTCCAAGGATGGAGTACTGCTGCGACATCTGTGCAGGAGCTGCTAAAAACAGCCTATCCTGCCTTGACAGAGTACAAAAGAGACTTTGTGGCTTAGTGGGGGATGCCCTTTTCTCTTCTCTGCAACCTCTCTCCCACAGAAGAGATATTGCGAACCTGTCTTTGTTTTATCGTTGTTTCCATGGCAAATGTTCGTCTGAGATACAATCTCTGGTCCCCCCTCATCAATCTTTCACAAAAAACACACGTTTAGCTGAAACCACTGTCAATAATTTTCCCCACTCTTTCTCTGTGCCTAAATCAAAACATAGATTCCATGAACAAAGCTTCTTTCTTAGAAGTGCACACCTGTGGAACTCTCTTCCATTTGCCTGTTTCCCACCTGACTACAACTTGGATGTCTTCAAGTCCAACATAAACAAATTCCTGATAAACTGCCCCCCCTTAAGTAAGACACTTTATCAAATCTCCATTACTAACGATTACTACAATATTATCCCATTCATAACCCTTATTCCCGGTGGCTTCCGGGCCTTGATAAGTGGTGACTACCATATAAAAAGAAAAAGAAAAAAAAAGGATATTGTTGTTTGAAAACTTGTTGTTGCAGACTTGTAAATAATCAAGTTTATCAGATGTTTTAATTTCTTGGGTGTTTCATTCCTGTCCCCAGATAATGGGTCATCAGGAGATATAATGCACCATTCTGAAGCATTCCTCTTGATGGCTTTTCTGTGTATTCTCCCTCCCCATTGATGTAAGGTCTTATTATCTGAATTGCATTTAAATCAAATAAACTATTCAATATAATAAAAACTGGACGTTTAACGACTTAGCATTTCTGTTTAAAAGATTAGCGTCTCACATATAATGGTTGAGTGCCTTTCATTTTCGTTGTGTAAAAGTAGATATATATCTGTATAATATATATATAAAATCAATAAATAACTGAATAAAAAAAAATTATTTTCCTTTCACAGGTTTCTCATCTTTTATCGTCTGTTTTACTTGATGGGTGTTTTGGTTTGTTTGGTAGTATCTGCATAAACAAAAAACGGCATAATCTATGACATGACATGAATCAGAAATAAATCCCAATATTAAATCCATTTATTTTACAAATAAAAACCATATTACTTTTTAAATACAGAGTGACCCAAAAACATGACACCCATAAAATTTTTAATAAAATTCATTCTTGCAATTCAACCATATTTGATACAAATAAACTTCAATCTATGACTGACTTGTCCACCAGGTTTCAGTCATAAATGGCCAACAGTTTTTGTTTTATATTATTTAATTGGAATTCATTATTGAGATGAGTATTATTTATTAATTTTTTTATTGCAGACTATTATCTTCATCTTTTCTTAGTTGTTTCACAACGTTTCGGCCAACTATTCCTCTGGCCTTCATCAGGTGGTAAACGCGACGAATAGGAACTCGGAATCTCCTAACTGCATCCACTGCAATTACTGCCTCTCGTCTTACCACGTTTTTGGCCAAGTAGCCTCTGGCCGGCTTTGGGTAGGATTGAAACCGCTATCTTCAGACAATTCTCATCTGGAACCATAGAGATTCAACATCTCTATCAACTGCGCCACGGGCCCCAAAGGGTGATGAAGGTTGAATTTTTTGGTCTTATAAATTCACGTTTATTTATTATCTTCCATATAGTATTTAATTGGAATTCATTATAGAGATGAGTATTGTTGGCGAGTTAAGGTTCAGTGAGTGTGAAGCCCATTCAGGATCATACCTACTACTGATGAGACAGTCACCAAAGTGTTTCTCAAATGTTATTTAATTGTGACAAAGCAAATACTAAAGTTTCATGACTGAATTTGGTGGATAAGTCAGGCATAGCTGGAAGTTTATTGTTACCAAATATGGTTGGATTGCAGAAAGTATCTTGAATTTTATTACTGATTTCATGAGTGGTCACTCTGTATTTTAATTTTTGGGGTGAGTGTACAAATTCTTAACATCTCTTTGTATTTCAATAAAAAAAAACACACACAAATAAGGACATTTTTATTTGACTTTTTAATTTTACTAGCAGGGTGAACCTACATTGCCTGGGATTGAACGATGATCAACGAATGTTTCACACTCCCATGTTTTTATTGTCATCAAAATCAATGAAATAACCCATTTTTAATAAAAAATTGCAACGCACCTGGTGGAAGCATCATATGCCTCTCACAGTGACTAAGTTCACAATATATTATATTGCATTGTTGAGAGCCTACTGCTCATTTTATAAAATTATTTTTTTATATATAATGGCTTGTATTAAAGTATACAATACAAAAATCAAGTATCGTGCTTCAATTGTGCTCTAATCAGAAACATTCATTGCGAACACACCCATGTCATATCAAAGAACTCTTGATTTTGTATGCCTAGCATTACTGGTTTTGCTGTAGCTTGAATTTAAGTTTAAAATGAAAAAGTCAAGTATCATTGTGAAATTGTGCTTTAAGCAGAGACATTCATTTCGAATGTACCCCTTTCATATCAAAGAACCTACTCTTGATTTTATATATTGAGCCTTTCGGCTTGTGTGATAATAAAACTTCTCAAATGCACTTGTGATGTTAAGCTGTGTAAGATGTTAACTTTGGTTAAAATCGCCTGTTCTTTTTTTCATTGAATTATTTTGATTATTGATACTTATTGAAAACATTCCAACACAAAACCTATCTAAGAACACTGCCAGACACATCAAGTACATTTGAGTCCAGAGGGAACAAACTCACAGACACACAAAATTCCTTTCATAACATAGTAAAGATAGAAATATGAGATTTGGGGATTATCATTTATTAGAAAAAGTTAATATAAACTTGTATCTTTGTATCAAAACAGATTTGAAGCAAACTTGGAGCATTCATTCTTTACATTCTTTACCATGTTCATGGAACGATCCTCAAACGCCTTCATATTTACCTCCAGTTAGGTCTTGGCATAATTGGTAGTGTTTATCTTAAACATCACATACACACATTTGATACGATTGCAATCAAAGAGTCCAGAAATTATGGCTGGTGAACTCATAGAAATTCTCCAACAGCCACTTTTGACCCCTTGTCAAGGTATGTCAAGGAACCAAATTCTGCTACTACACATTTCTGATTGAAGGCTATTTAAGCCTTCAATCAGAAATCCTCTCCAACTAAAAATGGGGAAAATTTCTAGCAGCTTCACATAGCCATATTAATGAAGTCTAAGGCCCTGTTCAAAGACATGAGATGGTATGATGTCTCTGTCACTGGAGTCACACCCAAAGATCATCAGCGTTTAGAGGAACTTTGTCTTCATAGTATGCAAATAATCATGATACAAGCAACGTTTTTCCAACATTTTGCTAATAAAACTTTAATATTTACACTCTTCAACATTGAAGACTCTTTAGGAAAAAAATAAAGATAAATAAAACAAACAAACATGAAAGATCGTTAAATTTTAGCCTGAACACTATTTTTTGTGCAGTAAGATAAATCCTTGTATTTTGCTCGGTAAAATTCTTACCGTTTAAGTCTCTAACAATGCATTTATCTGTGACAATGTATTTAAATGTGTAGAGATCTTGAAAAATTTGTTTTCTTTGTTCATGTTTTTCTTTTTACCATACATTTTATTCTATAAATAAAAAAGGTACTTTTGCACTTTGCACACCAAATTTCCATAAATGTTGGCTTGGGTTTGACCAGCAGCTGATGTAAACCACTGGAATATGTCAAGCGCTGGTCAAGTTGATCAGCCAATGAAAAAGTGATAGCAAAGGCGCTTAGCCAATAAAAAGTGGAATGGACAACTTTTTATAAATTGAAAAAAAAAAAAAAACTAGTTTTTAATCACACAGAAATATAATCAATCCAGCCCTAAACCCCCAAAAATGTCTATTTCCTAATAATTGTTACAACTTTTCTTAAAAGAGAAATTCAAAATTTTTTCTTACAATAAACATTAAAAACTTGCAAAAAAAAATCTAATTTTTTCCTTAAAATTTTCTTGATAAGAAAAACAAAAAGCAAAATTTTTTTTATTTATTTACGACTAGCATGGCCCGTGTATTGGCATTGCCTGGTGGAAGTATGGTACAAAAGCAGAACTTATTCGATAAAGCACCTTGGGCATTTTTTGGTAGTGGCAGACTGTCTTCAATTGTTGGGCACTGTCAGCGAGTGGCAGGCACTGTCATCTTAACACCTACTCACACTCAAATATTATACTAGACCCAAGCTCACATGAATAATAAAAAAAAAAAATAAAAGGAAAAAAATAATAAAAAATATATATATACAAAAGAGAAAGCCTCAAACCACATTATCTCTTAACAAGCCTCCTTACAATCATAGTTGCTTACACTGCATAAGCTCTACTCAACCCCTTTATCCAGTAACAATGAAATAACAATGTCCCTAATCCACTTTGAGGAGTGTAACTATTTAGCAGATATAACCTCTACAAACTAACCCAATAACATTAACTAACCACGCGGGGTCGCAGAAATACCTGGATTAGAACCCAGGCGCGGAGCAAACCCTCTCAGTGGTGATGGACCCAGTAGATCTTTCCAGATCATCCGTCTAGGAGAAGGAAAACTCTGAAACTAAACCAAAGAGGAGGGAGGCCTCTTCAGTCTTGGATGACAACCTTCCTAGAGCTGGTGACTCAAACAAATTACCGGTTTGCAAACCTAAATTGCTTAAGGAGTAGATAGGTCCTGCCTATCGCCCGGCTTCCATACTCCTTCTTTGCCTATTAGTCAGGCGCAGAGATACTATCACAGTGATTCGACAGAAACACCCATTGGTAGATCTTGTTTCTTGTCTAGGGCAATGAACGCCGTTTCCCCACTCCCGACACACCCCACCCCTAAATCTGGGCACTTGAGAATGCTTGAGTACCACATATGCCTGAGTAATTAGATTGGGTTGACCTTCCTCTGATGGGTTGAGGGTACCGGATTGACAGTTACTGGCTGCTGTTTCCGACTGGTAGTACAGGTGCCCTAACTCTTTGGTAGCGTTTAGAGCGGCTGCTCCATCAACAGTTGAATAATATCGGGATGTTTGCAGTGCCATGGCGCGCATGGAAAGGGACCCTGCACTCATCCCCGGTGGGCTTTCCTGAGGCCACAGTCCTAGTTGATGGAGGGTCAGCTGATGGTCTACTTGTGATGCATGTGTGATATTCTGCATAACCTCCTGTTCGGCTTCCCCTAACCCAACTGAAACTCGTTAAAAAACATGATGGCAGTACAATCAAAAAATAAGCTTAAACCAGGCTTAGGGTCAAACAAATCCAACTTGCCTCCTCCCTTGAGGCTTGCATTCACAAATATCCGTGGGCTTAGAACTAATTTAGCTGATGTTGAAGCATTTCTCCTAACAAATACCCCGGATATCTTAGCACTAAGTGAGACTAACCTACACTCCTCCATCCCCTCTAACTACTTTAACATGCCTGGATATCTCCCACTCTGCCGTAAGGACTCTGACAGACATATGCACGGACTTGGAGTTTACATTCGTAATACCCTTCCCTTGACTAGAGAAACAAACCTAGAAATGGATGATCAAGCCTTTATGTGCTTTAGACTAATCATGCAACACAACATTAGCTACTTTTACTTTCTCTACCGCTCTCCCTCGACCCAAGACTGCACCATAATAAACAAAGTATCTGACAGCATAGACACAGCACTCTCCTTCGACACTAGCGCCCAAGTACATGTATTTGGCGACTTTAATGTCCATCACAAAAACTGGTTTGGATTCTCTACTTACACAGATGCAGCAGGCAGCGCAACTCATAGCTTCTCTGTATCTCACTCCCTATCGCAAATTGTTACTTTTCCAACCCGCTTCCCTGATCAGGAAGAACAACACGCATCACTATTAGATCTGTTTTTGACCACAGTTCCTGATGATTGTGTAACGAAAGCCGACAGCCCAGTTGGGAACGCTGATCACACGGTGATAATGGTTGAAATCGCCCTAAACTCTAGACCCAAAACTGAAGAGCCAGTGCTCAAAACAACGAGATATTATAAAAAGGCTGACTGGGAAGCTATCAGAGATCTTATCAGAGACGCCCCATAGGGAAATATTTTTTCTCTTCCTGCTGAACAGTGTGCAACCGAGACCACTGAATGGTTCAAAACTGCAATTGAAGCACATGTTCCCATGCAGAAATTCTATAGCAAGCCCCACTCTCCCCAATGGTTTACTTTGACTTGCGCAACTGCCATTGCTCAAAGGCAGCATGCATTCCGCAGGTTTAACCGACATAAGTCCAGTTCAAACATACAGAAGTACATAGAAGCTAGAAGTAATGTGTAGAAAGAAATAGCGACAGCTAAGAGGGAATTTACGGAAACCACTAAAAAACGCATCGAAGCACAAAAACTAGGAACTCGTGACTTCTGGAAAATCTACAACAGTGTAGTAAATAATGGGCAATCAACAATTCCCCCACTAACCAACAATCACGAGGTTCTTTGCTCAGCAACCGAGAAGGCTAACATGCTTGCCAGTCGGTTTGCTTCAAACTCCACACTGGACCCTCTAAACCACCCCCTACCTCAATTTCCTATGCGGACAGACGCCACGCTAGACGATCTGATAATCACCCCTGCTCAGGTGCATGCTATCATAAAAAACCTTGACACTTCCAAAGCATGTGGACCCGACCTCATCCCAGCTGTGCTATGAAAAAAGTGCTCAGCCGAAGTAGCTCCAGTTCTCTCCAAACTCTACAACAAATGCCTTAATGAATCTTGCTTTCCGAGCTGTTGGAAAACTGCTTCTGTGGTACCAGTATTCAAGAATTCTGGCGAAAGAACTGACCCATTAAATTATCGCCCTATTAGCCTCCTCCCACTTTTTGCCAAAATATTTGAGACCTTAATTAACCATGCTCTAGTCCAGCACCTTACAGATGCTAAACTTCTGACCGACCATCAATATGGATTTAGACAAGCCCGTTCCACGGCAGACATCCTCACTGTAATCTCTGAACGCATATACCATTCACTGGACAAAGCGGGAGAGGGCAGAGCAGTAGCTCTAGATATATCTAAGGCTTTTGACAGGGTATGGCAGGAAGATTAGATCTTACGGTATCACTGGTAGAATACTTAACATAATTAAATCCTTCTTAGATAAGAGAAAAATCCAGGTTGTCCTCGACGGTCGTACATCTAAACAATATGATATAAATGTGGGAGTGCCCCAGGGATCTATCCTTGGACCTCTGCTGTTCTTGATATTCATAAATGACCTCCCCGACAAAATTGCCTCTGAGATGGGTATATATGCTGATGACACCACACTCTATAGCAGGCACGACAGGAAAACAAATGAACATATATCTAAAGTAATGGCAGAAACACTAGAGGATGACCTCCAATCAGTAGTGGAATTGGGACAAAAATGGATGGTAACGTTCAATGCCACCAAGACAAAACTGATTTCATTCAATAATTACAAGAAACCTTCTCTACCCCCTATAGCAATGGCCAACGACTCCTTATCTGAGAGTACGTCTCTCAAGCTCCTTGGCCTTACATTCACAGGAAACATGAGTTGGAACAATTACATCGAGGGCATCGCCAGGGCCGCTGCAAGGAAGGTGGGCTCTCTCTACCGTGCTAGAAAACTTCTAACACCTGAAAGTATCCTGTACCTCTATAAGGCCACTATTCGCCCATGTATGGAGTATTGCTGTCATATTTGGGCCGGTGCATCGGCTACTAGTCTCTCGCTCCTTGACAGGGTTCAAAAGAGAGTTGCAAATCTGATAGGCCCTAAACTGGCATCTAAACTTCAGCCTCTGTCCCATCGTCGAAACGTTGCATCCCTCTGCCTGTTCTACAAGTATTATAATGGTGAATGCTCTGAAGAACTGCAAGCACTTATGCCCCCACGACGTGAACACCCTCGACAGACCCGATAAGCTGCAAAATCCCACCCCCACACTGTAGAGATCCCTAGATATAAAAGATCTTTCTACTCCAGTAGTTTCTTCCCCAGAACTGCTAGACTTTGGAATTCCATTCCAGGTCACTGCTTCCCCAACTGTACTGACATGCATAAGTTCAAGTGCAACGTGAACCAACATCTCGCTGCCCTAATCCCTACATAGTACCCCAGTAGATGTTTCCCCTGATAGTAGCCCCCTACACCAAAGTGGCAATGTGCCTTGTTTGGGGTGAAAATGTAATAAAAAAAAAAAAAAAATTTATGGTGGTCATTGTTATTTTAAGTTAGTTACTGTTATCTCAGGGCACTGGCAGGGATTGGCGGGCATATGCAAGTCCTGGCTGTCACTGGTGGGTTCTAGCAGGCAGTATTAGACCCTGGCTGCCATTGACGGGCCCTGGCAGGTATTTTGTTCCAAACCTGAGCAAAACAGGTAGCACCCTATACTAATTTTTATGCAATCCCAGATTGCTTCCAAAACAATGACTGCTATGATGTTCATTTTTACAGAAAAGGTTTAAAATCGCGCAGTATGTAAACAAAAGATTTTTTTAGACAAATTCTTTGTTTTGTAAAATAATGGATTAAAAATGAAGAAAAAAAATCGAATTATAAAAATGTTAGGTGAAAGTAATGTTAAATTGTACAGTGTGTAAATAAGGTTTTTTTTTTTTTTCAGTATTTAGATTTATGGTAAATAAAGTTGATCTTGTTAGGTTCAAAGAATTTGTTGTATTACGCCATTTTGAATCAGTCACGAGTGGTGTTATTAGCTGTTAAAAATTCCCTTATTTCATTAAACATGTAGTCTGATGAACGTATCCGAACCGCCAATGAAATTGTTAGGAATTGCCGGAATTTGCGGAGAGAGTGATCATTATTTCAAGGAATTTAAACGAAAAGATATAATGGGAAATGTATCAGAAGAAGGGAAACACAGACAGTGCTAGGCAGAAAAAATGTGCCAAATACCGGGTATGTTAAGGAGAGGGGAGAGGATAAAATAATTAGTGAGTAAAACACTGTTAAATATGACTCATTTTGGAATGTGTCTTTCGTAGGGAAAATAATAAGAATTTTGGATAATGAATTAAAGCTACGGGTAATATGTGGAAAATCTACCTCAAATAATGGCTAGTAGTCTGACCATATTGAATTTATATATAACTAGCGGGGGGGGGGGGTACCCGGCGTTGCCCGAGTGTTTGGAGGTGTGTGTGGTCAGTGGGGGTGGGGGGGGGGTATCTAAACTTAAAACCTCTTTAAAAAATCTTAAAAATAAAACCAAAAAAAAAGAACATGTGAAAAATGACTTAAATAAGCGTGTTTCAATATTAAAATTTAAAAAATCGGTGGGCACCCGGCGTTGGCCGAGTGTTTTTGGGTGTGTGTGGTCGGTCGGGGGTGGGGGGTGTTAATGAAAACCTAAGAATAAGCGAAGTAAAAAAAGAAAACATAAAAACGAACATTGAAACTTAAGCGGGGGGTACCCTATGGGGGGGGGAATCAAAGCATCGAAAAAAAACACAAAAAAAACTAACATTTAAAAAATTGGTGGGTACCCGGGTGTTGTTGGGTGTGTGTGGTCGGTCGGGGGTGTTAATAAAAACCTAAGAATAAGTGAAGTAAAAAAAAAAAACAGAAAAACGAACGTTACATGAAAAATGGCTTAAATAACACTGGTTCAATATTTAAATTTAAAAAATCAAAAAAAAAAAAAGAAGACATCTCACACCACGATTCGAACCCAAAACGTTTAGATAATGACCCAACGCTCTAACGAACTGAGCTAACACGATGTACATGAAATTTAGTCAGTTCTTCAACTATTAAACTAAATCAGGTCATGACATCATCTGACGCATGCGTAGAACCGGTCGTCGTCATGAGAGGACAGTTTTTGTTGACCCCCCGTTCCCCCTGTAGAAAATTGTCGATTTCAGGGTGAAAAACTGAACGTTTTTGCCCCAATTTTTCGATATTTTTCAGGCGAAGGATGGAGCTTCAATATGATACCAAGTTTATTAATTTTATTAAAAGTTTTTAGTGGACACACAAACACACATACATACATACATACATACACACAAACATACATACATACATACATACACACATTTTCTCTTTTATATTTATAGATGTTTGTGTTTGTAAAGCTATGACATTTTTTTCATTGACGAGAATAATTGTTTCTATTTTAATATATTAATAATAATAATAAGAAGAAGAGATAACATTTTTAAAAAACTGTTCAGAGTAGGTTGTTGTTATATTTTATTTTATTGTTTCCCATTTCTTTTCTTTTTTCATTATAATTAATATTCGGTAAGTGTTGTTTTTTTTTTTTAAATTTGATTGGTGCTCGGCATATTCCAGCTGTTTACATCAGCTGCCAATCACGAGCCAACATTGACAGAAGTTCTGTACACAAAGTGTAAAAGTACCAGAAAAAGTAAAACAGTGAGAAAAGAATTGACAATATGAAACTGAGGTTTCTGAATTTTTGAGTTATTTTGTTGGACTACTGTTCTCATCTTGGACTACTGGTCTCATCTTGTGATTTTCACAACGTTTCGGTCGATATAACCTTCGACCTTCGTCAAGTGTATCTTGTCAAACTCGAGAATTTGGACGGAATTTCGAGCGGAACCCTTTATTTACTTCACGAGGGTAGCGTGCTCTTGTTCCGTTAGCCATGACTGGATAGAGGTCCTAAGTAATTCACAAATTTCAGTTGCCCACACTGAGGATTGAACCTTCAACCTTTAGGAGAATATTACTTTTACAATTGATTTTTCCCAGTACTCTAACCACTGCTCCACGGGTCGTTGCAAATCACACTCAAGATGAGAACAGTAATCCGATGAATACAAATATGAAACTGTTTATAAAAATGAATTTAAGAATGGGTAAAAAGTGAAATTTTAAATGCAAATTTTTTCCAAGTTTCCATTCCATTCTTACTTTCTTTGCTTGACAGTTAAAAATTTGTGTAAATAAACAAATAAACATTGTACTTTTGTGTAAAATAAATTTTATTACAAAGTAGAACAACAAATTTGTCTCGCTAAAGAAAACAACACTAGAGCTTTACTTTAAAACTTTTATTGAATAAACAATTCAAGTAACTTGATTATGTAGTAGAGCTGACATCTATTTATTTAACTGCCTTCAGCCTCAATCACTGCCTTAATACAGGTCTGGAACTGGGAGCATGCCTTTTCCACAAGCACTGGCGGGAGCTCGGCGAATACTCAGTGGATGGCGGCGATCAGGCTGGCTTTGGTATTGTGGAAGGTCATGTTGGTGATTTCTCAACGTATTACCAAACAAAGTAGTTCAGCGGGTTTAAGTCAGTAAAAGAAGGATACAAAGTCGTAACACTCCTTCTAAAGCCAAGCCTGGGTCTCTTTGGACTTGTGGGCTGGTGCTGAGTCTTGCTGCCACACCCAGGGTCTGCCAGTGGCCACCTGATTGCACCAGGGGATCACCACACTCTTCAGCACATCCAAGTACACTTTGGTGTTGACTTTCAAGCTGCCTTCTAAGATGTGAGGTGGCATGATGTGGCCCTCATGTAGTACCACATCAAAGATCATAAATGTGGCTGGAAACTTTGTTGAACCATCCGGATTTGCATTTTGAGCGGCTGGCAATGGTCCTATTATCATAACTTGGATCGGTAAAGAGTATGAGTTGTACATCAGTGCATCTCCGATCTCGCTTGTTGAACATTATGTCACTTTCAGACATGAAAGAAGGTTCCTATCGCTTTTGGGATTTGTACACAACTGGCCAACTAATAGATGGTCTGCAACAAAAAAGAAAAACGGTTTTCATCAAATGGAAATTGAATCATGTCATCTTTTCTAGGGCAACAATTTTAACGTTTCACCCTGTATTTAAATAATTCAGTTTTTTATCTTAATCTCATTCAAACAACCGGCATATTCTATGCAGATTTTGGAGGGAAAAGTTTGCCAACCATGTGTGTGAATTTTATTTTTATTTTAATAAAAATGAAACAAAATTAAAAAAGAAAATGTTTGATTAAAATTTTTATTTTCAATAAAAGTTTTTTTTCAAATGTTTGATTAAAATTTTGATTTTCTACTTTTTAAAATCCAATTTTCTTGGATGCAGGATTTAAATTCTTTACATTTGGCTGTGTTCCTATCTCCATTGTTATGATCACAACATTTTGATTGCTATACCTTCTAGCTTTCTTTTGATATTTCTGATTGCATTAAATCTTTCAAAAAGTTCTTAATGTTTTTTTAAATATTGTTTAATAGTGTGTTCACATTAAATTTGTTAGTTATTATTTGTTTTCAGCGTTTTTACTCTATCATATTGCATTATTGCTGTGATTATGAAACACCATCAAATTTTAGAATCGATTGTTCAACAATAATGGAGATGTTTGTATGTTTGTATTACAAAAGTAATGTCTCCTATTTTTTATTCTGCGCAAATGGATCAGAGAGGGATGGCAAATTGCATTGTTATGATGACTGAACTTATGTATTTATTATTTGATAGTTGATTCTCTGTTGCAGATATTGACGGTGTGAAGCTCTAAGAAAGCAAGCCCTTTTTTTGTTTTTAACTAAAAAAGTTGAAGAGCTAGGAAGTGATACAATTAGAACGGGCGACATTTTGTGCTCCAGAACTTATTTTTCTACATAATCACCAATATTTTCAGTGCACTTTTTTCAGGAATTCGGTGACGCATTTCTGCTTCTGATGCACGGCCATGACAGGGGTTGTTTCTTAGAGTCTCGCACTATCAATATTTGCAACAGAAAGATGAAACTTTTAGGCCATGAATGCACAAGTTCAGTCATCATAACAATGTAATTTGCAATCTACTCTGATCCATTTGAGAAGAATAAAAATAGGAGACATTACTTCTGGAGCACTCCTCTTATATCAGTTTCTATTAATTTAAATCATCAATTTAACTAAAATACTATTAAAATAAATTTATAATACGTAGAAAAATCACATATTTTGAGATAATGCCATAATTTTGGTGGCAATATTTCCAATTTAAAGTAGGTTTTACTTTATTATTAGTTTGTAAAAGAGCAGAATGGCTTAATGAATATTATTGCTGATTATGAAAGGACATGTTCATTTTTAGCAACACTGTATAATATGCTAGCCTTCTTTCTCTTCTGCAAGTTTGTAGATATCTTAGATCTTCCTTGTTAACTTCTACAAAGGAAATATGGTAACTTTCTGTCCGTTTCATTAAATTTTATGATTCAGTGTTGTGACTATGGTGGTTATCGGGTGATCTCTGAATATTTTGAAGTAATTTTTTTTTTCAAAGTGAAAACCCATGGTTTCGTTTACTAGATATTCTGGATACTTGGTGCTATTAGATCAGGCTGTTTGAAGATATTGGTTATCTAACCTAAAATGCACCAAACATTGATGTTGTTCTTTTTTTCCTTTTCCTTTGTAAAACTTTATTATGTTATGCAAACCCAAAAACAAAAACAATTTCCTCTACAAAGCAATCAAACCAAACATGAATAATTATTTAGAGATATAAAGAACTTGCAGTATAAAAACTTTTACCAAAATCACTAGATTCTACATTAAATAACCCAAAAAGGATTGATATGCCATAAAAGAAAATAACCAAACCAATATTCTAAATTTTAATTGGGTCTTTTCTGTAGACTAATACTATATGTTGTTGATGAAGTTTTTGATGCATTTCATTCATTTGTTGAATGTTTCCCCACTGTAATGGTTTCGCCTGCATTAAAAAAAAAACTGTAATGGATGAGATCGATTGCAGATCACCAAACAGTCAGTATGATCTTTTTTTGATGCAACTTTGGCATCCAACCACTGAGCTGAGCGTCGCTGGTTGTCACAACCTGGTAAAAAAACAGGTCGTCCTTGTTCCAAAGAAGGGAAGATGACACTTCATAACGGCATTTCTTTTGCTTGTCATTCAATTTGTGAGGCGCCCATTTATCAAGTTTTTTGTCTTTCCAATTTCTCTTAAGTGGTTAGAAATCGTTTTATACATTACGTTTAATTCAGAAGCAAGTTCTTGAACAGTTGTGCATGGATTGGCTTCAACTAAAACTCTTAATTGATCATTGTCAGCATCCGATGGCTGACTACTATGCTCACTATCTTTAAGACTCTTATCGCCGCCACAAAATTTTTTAAACCACCATTGTGCTGTGTGTTCAGTAGTGATTCCTAGGCCAAATGCTTTGTTGATATTGCAAGCTGTTTCAGCAGCTTTTTGACCTAGCTTAAACTGAAGACATAATTGTTTTAAAATGAATGAAAACTTATTTGAAAATACATTTTTTGAAATCAAAATTAAAATTCCTGCAAGAACCTTCTTGTCAACCTAATATATAAGAATGAATATTGAGAAAAAGCGGAACAGGAAGACAAAAGAGAGGAAAAGAAAGAGAGAAAAAACACAACGCTGATGGCAGGTTGGCCAGTGACTGTGAATGCAAAATCTGTTCTCTCTCACAACTCCTGAGAAAAGTCAGACTTTGTAAAAGTTGTACACTGTATTAGGTGTATCAGAATTTTTGTAGGAATTTTTGACACCCTTAACACGAAACTGCAAATAAAATATAAAAAACTCGTAATTTCTCTTTCAAAAGTGGGTTGCTTATTTTCTTTATGGATTATGCTTCCAAAATAAGCTATTAAAGTTGTATAAAAAGTAATAGAAATACTATTTTTTTATTTTTTAAAAAACAGTAATGAAATTAATTGAATTTTACGAGTTCAGTATTTTTCAATTTTTAAACTTTAAAAATCTATCGAAATTTTTCTATTGATTCTATTTTTACGATATTTTCATGGTCAATGTGAAATTTTATGCTCTTTCCAATAAACCGAATATAATATTTTAGACAAACGTTTTTTTTTATTCACGCCCCCCCCCCCATTTTTAAATGTTTATTAAAAAGTAAAGAATTAATTTATGGGTCAAAGTTTTATATATCACAAATTGAAGATAAAAGATCAATAAATAATATATTCTAATTTAAAACAAAAAAAGAATAGTTTTTTGGAAATTTACCTGTAAAGTCCGAAGTTCAAAACCTTTAAAAAAAAAAACACATTGTTTGTATTTTTTGTTCTTTTTTAAATGAAACCTTGGTCCTTGCTCCTTTAATTGAAAAAAAAATTTAGGGTTTGAATTACGTTTGTCGAGTAGTTATAAACTTGGAAAGACAGGGAGTCGAATTATTCAATATTTTTCACAAAGTTTCTGACACACCTTACACTGTACTGATAGTGAGTAACTGTTTTGGTTGTGTGAAATGACAAAAAAATACCATTTTTTCATACCAAGAAAAGTATTGATGTTATCTTTTTCCTTTGCGACCGTGTCTTAACATGCTGAATCTATTAGAGAGAAATAGATGACTACATTACGAAGATTATTTGGAACCATTAGAAAGGTTGTACTATGTTACATAAGATTATTTGATGTCGTGATGGCCAGGCCTTTTACACAAAAAACATGTCCTAAAAGATTAAAAAAATAAGTTGAGCTCCAAAGAAAATTCAGTTGCAAAAAAGGGAAGAGACAATGTTACAAAGGTATGAACCCAGCTGTGGATAAAATAAAACATTGTGTTCAATTAATCAGAATGAATTGCATAAAGTAACTAAAAAGAAAAATGTTGATTTAATTTGGTTCACCAAAGCAATAAATGAATCGGTTATCATTCAGGTTCTACTGTAGCATTAAATAAACCCAAAATGGATTGCTATAAAGCATAAACAGCAAGCATGAATTTAGTTGAGCTGAAATAAATTTTTTATTCGCTTTCAAAATAATGTCTCGTGTATGCAGATCATCAATTTTTGAAAGCCAACCGATTATTCTAGATTCATCCAAGAAATATGTCAACACATGCCAGCATGTAAAACAGACATTCGGCTGAATAAATCCTGTTTTTCGTTTTTAATAAGCAGGCGGGTCAACTTAACCTAAATGAAAATAAACAGAAAAAAAACTAACCGTAACCCAACTAAAGCACTTTCATTTTTATTAACTTTCTTGTTCATTATATATACTTACTTATTTTTGAAAATTTAAAGAAATTAAAAGAAAGAGACTGGAATTACTGATAATTTGACCCAACTGTCTTGATTTAGATGGCTTATATTTTATCTGACCAGCAGCACATTGGCTGAAACTAGACAAACAAGATTTGTTCTCATTAATAACTAGGTGGGTGTTGGAGCAAAAACATTCCAAGTAATTGCGACTTAAATATTAACTGTTAATAATGTTGTTTACATCAAAGTCACTGCTAAACGATAAATTTAGCTATGTATAAAAATAATTAACTGATCATGATTGCAATCTTCAGAAGCGGGCATAAAAGTGGTGCAAACTGTTTTTTTTTTGGGGGGGGGTAATTTTTACCTGTTCTGAGATGAGTAATATAAAGTTAAAGGATTCTCAAATTTTGTCATCAATAAAATCATTATTATGACTATTATTCCAATAACTATGAGTGTTTTTCACAAATGAATATTGTAATTTTAATTGATTTCATTGATTATATGTTGTATCCAATGTTGAGCAATGGTGAGCAATGGTGAGTAATGTTGAGCCTGGTCAGTAATTCCAGGTGCTGTATGTGCTCTCTGTTTACCTCGGCATTGTTTCCAGTTGTCCTGGATTCTCCTTGCAACTGCACTCAAGCAATGCCGATTCGGGAAATGTGTGGTTAGGGGATTGTGCAACCCTTGCTTAACAATTGCATGCACAACTACTCTTGCAGAGGGATTGTTCATTGTCTTCCAAGACTGAACGGTTTTTTTTCTTTTCTTTTTTTTTAAAACTGTATTCAGCCTAACACATTTTGAAATGTAATAATTTTGTGTTATGAATTAGCATTTGTCTAAATTCAGAGGAGGAGATGCGTTTTTTGTTGCTTTTTTTTAATTCAGCTAGAATTTAACAGATGCATAGTTAGCCTATGTGAAATAGCAGTACTAGCACTAGCATTTCTTTATCATTATTATAAGAGTTATATTTATATACCTGATATTCAACAGTTAGAAAAATTCATTAATTCATACTATTAATCATGGTCACCATTATACCACATTCACTCATTTCACTCTCACTTCAGCCTCCATAATACCACATTCGACATATGAGTTAAGCTACTAAAATAAATACTCCAAGTAGTCTGTAATATACAGGGTGATCTAAATTAAATGCCACATATGGAATCATAAATAAAATTCGCAAGCCTTTCTGTGTTTTCAATCCTCTCATAATATTCTTCATCATTCAACTAACAATACATCCATTCCATTAACCCTTATCCTTCTGATATTCACCGTAAGTTTTCATTGGCTATTCATCTATGTTGATTAACTAATGAAATCGAAGCCTGTGTTACAAATACATATATTACAAATGGCGTCCTAAACTACTTTGCTTTCATGAGATTTTTGTTAGTCTAACTAATTTAGTTTAACTAAATTCATGTCTTTTCTGTTTTCCTTTCTCGTAAAATTTAATTACACCAATTGATACTAATTGATACTTAAAATGAGAACAATAGTTTGAGTAATCCAAATAATATGTATAATACTAATTACATTGAACCATTTATTTGGCATTTGTTCCTTCTCAAAAGCTGATTATTTTTTTTAACAATTAACTATAGTGTCATTATTGGTATCATATTCAAATACTTATTATTATTATTATTACATATTTTTCTTTCTTTTTGTTAGTATGTATTTATTTTCTTTTTATTCTTTTTTAGATACAAATTTACATCTAAACATTTATTTAGCATGCGTTTTTTGCCGTACTCCATGTATCTTAATAATTATAAAACTCTGTGGACTGTCCTTGATTGAATTTTGCATATTATAATAAAGTCGTATTTCTCTCTATTTGTTTGTTCACAGTTTGTGAAATAGTGTACCTTTTATACATTTTAATCAAATTAATTTTCATACTGAAAACAAACTCATACACACTTTTGTTCTGGCATAATTTCTATATGTACACTTGTGCCCGATATTATTCATACCCCTCGGATCTTTGAGATTTCTATAAGAATATTGCTCAAACCAGAAGGTAGACAATATTAAAGGGATTTCAAACAATAAATCAAGCATAAGCATTTAATTTAAACTCAACAAATAAATAAATTATGCAAGTTTGAAACATTATACAAAGAAAAACAATAATGGCACTAGTTCAAAATTATTCATACCTCTCTTACTAAGTCAATAGCATGCCCTTTATTCTTAATAACTGCCTGTAACCGTTTTGGATATTTATCAACAAGGTTTTTACAAGCATCAACACTGATTTTTGACCATTCTTCAATGCAGTAGTTCTCCAAATCCCTCAAATTTCTAGGTTTCCGCTTTTTAACCTCAGTTTTCAATATGTGCCAGAGGTTTTCGATAGGGTTCAGGTCGGGACTCTGGCTAGGCCATTCCAAAACATTAATTTGATTATCCTCAAACCATTTCTTGACTATTTTGGCAGTATGTTTTGGATTATTATCCTGTTGAAGGACCCAGTTTGGTCCTAAATGGAGCTTCTCCGCATCCTGTCTAATGTTTTTCTGGAGTATCTCCAAATATTGCTCCTTCTTCATGGTTCCATCTATCTTGACCAAACTACCTGAACCACTAGCCGAAAAGGAGCCCAAAACATTAGGCTACCACCACCATGTTTCACCGTGGGTATGGTGTTCTTTGGGTTGTAAGCTTCTCCTTTCTTCCTCCAAACGTAAGAAGCATCCATATGGCCAAACAATTCAATTTTTGTTTCGTCAGTCCACAAAATACTTGAGAAAACGGACTCTGGAGAATTCACATGGGTCCTAGCAAACTTTAGACGTGCTGCAAGGTGTTTTCCGGTGTGCAATGGAGTCCTTCTTGGTCTTCTTCCTTTCAGACCATTTTCATGCAGAGTCCTTTGCAATGTTTGCCTTGATATTTTTATGCCAGAAGACTCCAGATTTTCTAAAATGTCCTTAGTAGTGGTGGTTGGATTTGCATTAACACTTCTTACAATATTCCGGGTGGCTCTAGCAGACAGTTTCCTTTTCCTTCCTCTACCAATCAAGTTGTTTGTTGTGTGGTGGCTCTGGAATTTTTTGATGATGCTCTGTACTGTTGCTGTAGGGACCTCAAATTTCTTGGAAATTGACTTGTAACCTAAACCATCCTTATGTGAATTCACAATTTTAGTCCTAAGATCATTACTAAGCTCTTTTTTCTTCCCCATTCTAATAATTTTTATTCTTTTATTGGTTTTCAGTTGATATCATTTTAATTTCTGAAAAAATGCAAAAAACGCAATGAAATTAATCAAAGGTTGTATAAAAGCATTCAAAATAAGAATCAAACAGGAAACAAACAGTCAGAAACTCGATTAATACTGAAAAAATAAGGGGGTATGATTATTTTTGAACATTGCAGATTTTATAAATAGCTGTATATTTCTTTTATTACAAGTATCCCGAGATTTTAAAATGACGAAAATGATCAGAAGAGGTTTATTAAGAATATGTATCAATATGGACGTAAACAATAAATTCTTACAAAGTTACACCTAATAAACTCAATTTTCAAGGGGGGGTATGAATAATATCGGGCACAAGTGTATATATGTATTTAAAAGAAAATCTATATTCAATGAATAACCTCATTTGCATATTACATTAAAGAAAATCTATTTTAATGATTAGCTCGATTTTATTGTTTGTTGTAATAGAATCATTTAATTGTTCTTTTATTATGGTTGATTTATTTTTAATTTAATTTATTTTTAATTTAATTTATTACCAATTATTAATAGCTGACAACAGTTACGTTTAAAACAGAAAGTAAGCTTATTTATTTAAGCCATGAGAGTTATTTCCCTTTTAAGCTATTAAAGTTACTTCACATTTTATTTTCATAAATCCAGATGAAAGTGTTTTATGCTTTCCTAAATCCAACATGCGGTCACCTTCCGTAACAAACTAGGATATTCGGTGTATCTAAAATATTATGGCAGTATGCTTCATCCAGGCAGCTAGTATTCAATGAAAAGGAATAAGGGATGAATGAAAACCAAACACAAAACAAAAATCAAAATATATAAATCTTATGGGAAGAGTCGATATCTTGCATCTTATTTCATTGAATTTATAACTGACGATATAGATCGGAAAAATTGTTTGCATATATACAGAATATATATTTTATATATAACTTAGTAAAGTCTTTTTTTGCTTTGATGTAAGCGTTATTTAAATTTAAAATGAAATTCGTAAGTTTAGAATGCTAATACAATGCATATTTTTTTCTTTAACAATAATCAAACATTCGTTCATTAGTGTTTTCCTTTTCTTTCCATGGTTGCACTAGAAAAGTAAAGTGCATGTGATCTTCAACGGTGATATTTTAAATGTTAAAAATCAGAAGGTTCACACGTGAAATGAATTAGTGAAGTTTTTTTTTTTTGGCTTCACGATATATGTTTATATATGTGCTGTTTAAATTGAAATTGAAATTCCTAAGTTTAGAAAGCCAAGACAATACAGATTAAAAAAAAAAAAAAAAAACTACGCACGGCCAAAACGGAAGGAGGGAGTAAATATTTTTTTGATGAGTTTCTCTTTAAAAATTTACCAAAATTCAAATAATTATTCAATCAATAAAAAAATTTCACCATTCTGGAGAATGAACTTTATAACGATGTACTTTTTTTTCATAATCAATATTTATATATATATTTTGCCTACAAAACCTCTTCTTTATTTGTGGTTGCAAATATGCTTAAAATAATCAGCCGAAAGTGAACAAAATATATTGTATTTTGGGGAGTGTGAGTATTGTAGATAAAACAAACAAACAAACAATTGCGCACATATCAGATTTTAAGGTTGAAATTCCAAATTTTGAATGTAATTTATTTTTCATCTTTTGTGTTTTGAAGTGTGAAATTCGTTGAATATGTTAGTAATTATCTTTCAGATTAGCAAAAAAAAAAAAAAAATGTACTTTCATTATTTTTATGAAAAACACTACTATCTTTGAAAAATAAATTAATAATTTTCTTTTATTGAGCTCAATATTGTTAATAGTAAATGCATTGAAGAATCGATACCAAAAATGAAATATCGATAAATAACTGCGCATTTTGCTAAAAATACGACAATTTCTTTCGGGAATTTGTCATTACATGATATTTCCTCACCTATTGTAAACCATAAAGCCTATAAACAGTTGTTTTTATTTACAAACAGTTGTTATCTCCCCCTTTTCCTTTTTGCTGTGACTTGCACTTGACTTAGTTTAAAGTGTGAAGAACTTGCATCTAACACACTCTCTCATCCAGAAACACTTGGTCCTGATGACAAGACAGGGTCAAGACGACCTAGTGTGATACTAGATGCAGGAGTTGTCTCCAACACATCCGGTGCCTAGCATTTCCAAAATGGTCATCCATCTGGTACTGGCCAGCCTCATTGTTGCTTAACTTTGGGGGTTATCTAGGCAAGAAATAGGTAGCACTTAGAAAAAAGAATTAAACCCTTATTTATAAAGTTGATTTCTTAACTTAATCGTCAAAACAAACATTAAAAATACATAGAAATTTATAGCACTAAATGACTTCATTTATTCATACCGTAGTTTCTTCCAAACTATCATTAAATTTTGGATTTTTTAATTTAAAACTTAAAAGAGTGAAAATCCGAATTTTGAACATGTTTAATTTTTCATCTATAGTGTTTTGAAGTGTGAAATTTGTTGAATATGTTAATAATTATTACTCTTTAAAATTAGCAACAAAATATATATATATATACATATATATTTTCATTATTTTTATGAAAAGTCTTTGAAAAACAAATGAATAATAATAAATTTAAAATAAGAAACACTTTGAAGAATTGATACCTGAAAAAAAAAAATATGACAATTTCTTTTGGGAATTTGCCATTACATGATATTTCCTCACCTATTGTAAACTATAAAGCCTATAAACAGTTGTTTTTATTTACATTACAAACAGTTGTTATCTCCCCCTTTTCCTTTTTGCTGTGACTTGCACTTGACTTAGTTTAAAGTGTGAAGAACTTGCATCTAACACACTCTCTCATCCAGAAATACTTGGTCCTGATGACAAGACAGGGTCAAGTGTAATACTAGATGCAGGAGTTGTCTCCAACACATATGGTGCCTAGCATTTCCAAAATGATCACCCATCCAGTACTGGCCAGCCTTATCTTGCAGGAAACAAATATATATATATATATATATATATATTTATATATATATATATATTGCTTATGAAAAAAGAATTAAGCCCTTATAAAGTTGATTCTTCACTTAATCACAAAAGCAAACGTTAAAAATACAGACATTTATAAAGGTTACCATAGTTTCTTCCAAATTATCATTAAATTTTAGATTTTTTAATTTCGCTACGTGAAATCCATACAGTGAGATAAAAGATTGAATTATTTAAAATTCAAGTACTTATGTTATAATATTTTGCATATTCTCATAACAAATCCAAAAAAGTTTCTCAAGAATAATGGATTTTAATAGATTTTAATTTGCTTTAAAAAGTTGTTACTTAGTTTTACTTTTATTTTTTGGTTGTGCCTAAAAAAAACCCATTTATTTTTTGAAAACAAATGTTTGCTTATTAAAAAAAAAAATCTGAATTCTACTAACTTTCTAAATATACAAATTTTGGTGTAAACGAGGGTCATCCCAAAAGTAAAGCCTCCTATTTTTTAACTAAAAAAAATTGAAGAGTTACAAAGATGGGAGTTGTACCATTAAAACGAGCAGCATTTTTGTGCTCCAGAATTTATTTTTCTACATAGTCCACCATTCTCAATGGATTTTTGCCAGGAATTCAATGATGCATTTCTACTTTTGAAGCATACCCATGATAGGGATTGCTTTCTTAGAGTCTCACATCGGCAATATCTGCAACAGAGAAATGAAAACATCAAGTCATGAATGCATAAGTTCAGTCACCATAACAATGCCATTTGCAATTCCTTCTGATATATTCGGGTTTGTCAGAGCACATTTCATTAAAATACTTGGAAAACAACTACAATGTTGAACTATAGTGAGTTTGGCTGAGTGCGGGAACTATTAGATTTGTGATTCTTTTTTTAACCCTGCTTAATGAACAGTGGCTTTGTAGAGATAGAGAATACTGTCAAATAGGAGTTTTCTAGTACGGTAGAGAGAGAGCTCACCTTTTTTGCAGCAGCCTTGCCAATGCTTTTAATGTATTTGTTCCAATTCATGTATCTTTTGAATGTGAAGCTGAGGCATTTGAAGGAAGAGCTCTCAGGCAGCGTATTATTAGTCATAACAATCAATGGTTAAAAAGGCTTCTTGCAATTGTTAACGGAAAGAAGCTTAGTCTGTCGCCATCAATTTATGTCTTGATTCCAATACAGACTGAACGTCTTCAGGTTTCAGCCATTTCCTTAGATACGTATTCATTCACTTTGTGCTAACAGCATTAAATGTTACTACCCATTCCCATCCCTATTCCATTGCAGACTGGAGGTCATTCTAAGGTTTCAGTCATTTACTTGGATATGTGTACATTCGTGTCTTGTGTCTGTCAGATAATAACAGAGAACTGTTATCTGTCCCTTCTCTTTTGTCTTAGATGTTATATGTCCATGGTTAAACTGTATCTGTTAATATATCAACATATAGAAACACTAGAATATTAGATGACAATAGAAACACTGACCTAAATGTTATACACACATCAATTCAACAATAGAAAAATTAGAGATGATCACAACACAGCATCGCACACAAGTAAACACATTGAACGTTTGACAACACATCTCAATGATTATACACACGTTGTATAAACTATATAACATATTCGTTTATTTAGCAACTTCTGTTATATAATAACAATAGCTCAGTGAAGAATGCATTAACAACATTTACAGATGTAAATAATTACTTTTGTTGGTATTAAGATTTTAAATATTTATTTGTTTGGTGCTTCTATATCATATGAATGAAAAACAAATATTGAATTTCAAGTGAAACAAATGGTACCTAGGTAATTGTCAAGTCTCAAATAGTAATCCAAAAATTATGAAAAACGATAAGGTAGAAAAATAATTTTGTTTGTATAATATAGAGGTGCCATTCGTTTCAACCCATGAAGTCATTTTCTCTTTTTACAGCTGTTTATAAGCATCAACAAGTACTTTTTTTTATTTTAAGAACACTAACAGTTTTTTTTTATTTACTTGATCTCATATTGAAAATTATTTAAAAATAATTCTTTTTCAAGGCAAAACTTAACATTACATGTAATAATTTTTCCTAAGAAATTATCTGACCAGCAATACTGAATAAATAAAAGAGTAACGTTAGTGTATGTAAAAATCATTAATCATGGTTACTTTTTGATCATGCCTTTTTTTATCTATTGTTTCTCATATTTTAATAATTTTTATTTTCCAGGTAGCACGCTTACCTCAGATCCGCAGCTTGACAAGGGAACTTTTGCTCGACATTATCGAAGCATTGGCCAGTGATATGAATGAGGCACGTCTCTGTCAAGATCTTTCCAACCCTTGACTCTCATGGTCCATGATTCACAGCTACCACGTAAACACAGTATTGACAGAATTACTTGCAGAAGGATCAGAGCTTCTACCACTTGGCCGGATCAGTAT
>NC_136482.1:137880255-138145255 GCF_053919585.1 Euprymna scolopes
TGTTTATTTTTCCTTCAGTCCTCATTTTTGCAATGAGTGATTTTTCTGACAAAGGGAGAAGAAAGCTATATTTTAGGTTGGCAATATTTTGTGTGAACAGTCGCCAGAGATGTTGGAAATTTTGTTTCTTTGTCTATCCTTGTGGCCATGTCACTAGTAAGAGTGATGGGGGTAAACGTTTTATCTGAGTTGACATTATCTGTCTGATACTCAGGGACCCAAACCTTGGATTAACCACTAATGCTGGCCTATCAGCAGGTGCAAAGTACTGGGGTTGCTGTATTGCCATTTGATGAATGGATTCTGGACCATGCAGTAGCTTCTGGTGAGGCCTCTCGATGCCATATTAGTGGGTAATTGTTATGACTTTACCTTATCATATGCTAAAAAAACCCACATTTCTTCATTTCTTTTTCTCTCTTACTTTCCCTCTCTGCCCTGCTCTAAGCAAGTCTGTCGACCTATTCCACAAATCCCAAAACTCAATCATGAAAGGTTTCCAGAAAAAGTACATGATTAAATCCAGATCTCCAACTTCCAATGTAGACCCCCACTACCATGTCTCCTTTTCCAATATCAGGAGTCTACGTTCTAACCTTCCAGGGGTTGAAACTCAATTACAGGAGACTAAACCAGACCTATTATTCCTAAGCAAAACTGGCATTGGATCGACTATTTCCCGAGATTAGTTCGTAATTAAAGGATACTCGAACTAAATCTGACCCTCCAGATCGCCATGGGCATAGAATATGTGTCTTCATTAAAGATGGCTTTCCATATGGTAGAGACATCTCCAGACAAGATCCTAACTTACCCTATATGTGCTTCTGAGTTGCACTTGCTCACACTACTGTGTTTATATCCGCACTCTATCGACCCCGCAACAGCAGAGTTAGTATCTTTAAAAGCATATCTGAGAAAATTAACCATGTCCTGTCTGTGTATCCTTCAGCAAACATTCACGTCTTTGGAGACTTCAATGTTCACAATGTGGAATGGTTGACCCACTCTAAAAAGATTGATGATTAGGGGAGGTTCTGTCACGATTTCTCCATTGCTTATGACCTCACTCAGCTTGTTCATGGACCCACCTGTGTGCTCGATACTGATGGCCAGTATGCAAGTCTCCTAGACTCACAACTTTCCCTGAGCTATGGTCATCTTCTGTTCTGTCTCCACTGGGATTTTCCGACCACTCTGTTGTATCAGTTAAAATAAAAACCAAATGTAATAGGTCATCAGACGTACATCTCCATCGTACAGTATATCAATACTCTATGGCTGACTGGGATAGCTTCTGTACATTTATATCAGATCTATCTGTGTATTCCATGTTTGAAAAGGATGTGTCCTCTATAGTATCAGACCTGACAGAATGGTTAATTGTAGGTATATAGACCGTTTCATACCCTCAAAAAAGTTCCAGCAAAACCCTTACAGTCAGCCATGGTTCTCTCCAGAATATGCTGCTGCCATTGGGCACAGAACTCACTTTTTCCATTGCTTCCAACATAATAGATGTACTGAGACTAAAGCTGCTTTCAGGACTGCCGGCAGCCACTGTAAAAAAGTAATAAAGAATGCAAGAGAGTTGTATGCTTAGTCCATCAAGTCCACAGTAGCTGAGCAATAGCTTAGTTCCCACCAGTTTTGGCAAATAACAAACAGAATCCTGAACAGAAGCGTGTGTTTTATCCTATCATCAATGGACCTGAGGTAATCTCGTCAGCATCAGACAAAGCCAAACTCTTTGCAGCTAATTCTACTCTTTGTGACCAAGGCTGCTAACCCCTAGTATTTCCTTCTGTATCAGAAAGCACTTTATGCAACATACAAATATCTGTATGTGATGTTGCCAAGCTAATCAAAAACCTTAATTCCAATAAAGTAACTGACAGCATTCCAATTCTAGTGCTCAAAAAGTTTCAACTAGAACTAGCACCCATACTTACAAAGTTATTTAAGCGTTGTCTTAAGAAGAAATGCTTCTCAACACCTTGGAAACTCTCATCAGTATTGTGACACTTACATCACCCACACGTCGTCTAGTGGAGGAATGCTCCCCGATCGTTGGTCTTCGGGTCTTTTTGATGAGAATGCCAGCGGCCAGTACCTGAAAGAGATTCGTCGAGCGTTTCTGCAATCATACGAAACAAATTAAAAAAGACAAGTCGATATTTGTTTTTTTGGTTTTTTTTTGTGATTCAAAATCCCTTGTTATTCATAAAAGGTTACAATCGTCGTTTCGTATTTCACTATTAAGTTAGGGACTGGCCGTTTGTTAACTGCAAAGGTGGCAGGGTCAATCGATGAGGCAGTCGGCTTTTTCGCTCGTTCGAGCCCAGGGCAGCAGATGTCTCTCCGTGTCTGTCAGTCTCTGTGTGTCTTGCGCTCAAAACTCGCTGCTTATATTGTGGGGGCGGGAGCTATATCTTCTTTTTCTCTCATTCGGCCCTTTAGCCAATCAGGATGCCGGAACCGCTGTCACTCAAATCTTCACCAGGCGGCCTATGCCCAAAAAAGGGGCTGTTTCTTCTTCTTCTGTTGGCAATCGAGTAGAATATCTCAGCCGGCGTGTGCCTAATGGAATTTGACGGGCCATTAAAACCAGAATGGTCTCGTTCAATTAACTTTGAGGGATCATAAAAATCAACCAAATCCAATTCCACAAATGCCACGTGTCTTTTCAATAGAGGCCACTTACTCACCAGGGAGCCGCCAACAATGGTCGCTTTGTAAATTGGAATTTCATTGGTACGCTTCCTTCCACTCACGTATCGGGCTGTCATGGTCAATTAGCGTTTACAGCTTTCTTGGCCAAAAGAAGTATCCCTTGCACATACCATTCTGGCCCTATCTACCTTTTTTTCTCCTTTTTATTTTTTCTCTTTTGTTTACAACTGTTTTTTTTCTATGCCTGTCGTCCCCCCCCCTCTTTTCTTGGTTGCCTGCTACCTCTCTCAGTGTCTATCCCGTTGGGTGCATTTAGCTTGCAGTTTACTGTACCTTCGAGCCTGTCTCATTCTGCCTCCATTTAGCTTGCAGTTTACTGCACCTTCGAGCCTGTCTCAGTATACCCTGTCTTTAAGAATTCAGGTGATCATCTCCCTCACAGTACAGGCCAATAAGTCTCCTGTGTGTCATGAGTAAGTTGCTGGAATCTGTGTTAAATAGAGAAGTAGTCAACCATCTCAGCAAAAGTAACCTTCTTAGTGACACACAATATGGTTTCCATTCTGTTCGATCTACTGCAGACGTTCTTACAGTTATATCTCATAGGATTAGCGAATCTCTCGACGGAGACTTCCTCTCTAGGGCAATTCCTCTTGTCATATCAAAGGCCTTTGATAAGGTATGGCATAAAGGTCTACTTCACAAGATCTCCAGCTATGGGGTAGCTGGAAATGTCTTCTCAATTATTAAATCATTTCTATCTGATAGGTTCATAAGAGTAGTGGTTGATGGGCAGAAATCAAAAGCTCTCAATATTAATGCTGGTCCCTCAGGGGTCTATCCTAGGCCCAACTCTCTTCCTGATCTACATTAATGATCTTCCAAATCACATCCTTACATCATTTGTTGACATTTATGCTGACGGCACTACCATCTATGGTAGCACATCAAAGCCTGTAAACAACCAAGTTCTCTCTGATTCTCTCTCCTCTGATCTTGAGCACATGGTAGAATGGGGAAAGAAGTGGCTGGTGACTTTTAATGCATAAAAAACCAAGCTTCTATCTTTAAATCTACAACCTTCTGATCCCGATCTGGCATTATTGAAGTGAATGGATTTCGTCTTGGGGAGGATTTATGTTTTGAAACGTTTCTGGGCTTGACCTTTAGTCCTGATTTGAAATGGAACACGTACATCAAATCAACGGCCAAGGTTGCTGGAAAAATAGTGGGATCCTTCTATTGATCCGGTAGATATCTCACTGCTGATGCGTCCAAGAATGGAGTACTGTTGCCACATCTGGGCAAGAGCTGCTAGGAAAACTTTATCCTGCCTTAATAGTTCAAAATACTCTTAGCCCTTTTCTCTTTCCTGCAACCTCCTTCTCACAGAAGAGACATTGCAAGCCTGTCTCTGCTTTAGCGTTATTTTTATGGCAAGTGCTTGTCTGAGCTCTAATCTATTTTTCCCCCACCACCAAACTTTCACAAGAAACACTCATCTAGCTGAAAACACTATCAATAATTTCCCCTACTCTTTATCTGTGCCTAAACCTAAATGTAGATTCCATGAACGACCTTTCTTTCTTAGAACAGCACGTCTGTGGAACTGTGTTCGGTTTACCTGCTTTCCAGCTGACTACAATATGGCCACCTTCAAGTTCAATGCAAGCAAGTTTTTAATAAGCCTTTCGACTTTAGTTAACAAATTTACTGAATCTCCACTACTAACGATTACTTTGATTCTGATACTGTACACCCTTAACCTCAAGTGATTCTGATACTGTACACACTTAACCTCAAGTGATTCTGATACTGTACACCCTTAACCTCAGGTGATTCTGATACTGTACACCCTTAACCTCAAGTGATTCTGATACTGTACACACTTAACCTCAAGTGATTCTGATACTGTACACCCTTAACCTCAAGTGATTCTGATACTGTACACCCTTAACCTAAAGTGATTTTGATACTGTACACCCTTAACCTCGAGTGATTCTGATACTGTACACCCTTAACCTCAAGTGATTCTGATACTGTACACCCTTAACCTCAAGTGATTCTGATACTGTACACCCTTAACCTCAAGTGATTCTGATACTGTACACCCTTAACCTCAATTGATTCTGATACTGTACACCCTTAAACTCGAGTGATTCTGATACTGTACACTCTTAACCTCAAGTGATTCTGATACTGTACACCCTTAACCTCAAGTGATTCTGATACTGTACACCCTTAACCTCAAGTGATTCTAATACTGTACACCCTTAACCTCAAGTGATTCTGATACTGTACACCCTTAACCTCAGGTGATTCTGATACTGTACACCCTTAACCTCAAGTGATTCTAATACTGTACACCCTTAACCTCAAGTGATTCTGATATTGTACATCCTTAAACTCGAGTGATTCTAATACTGTACACCCTTAACCTCAAGTGATTCTAATACTGTACACCCTTAACCTCAAGTGATTCTGATACTGTACACCCTTAACCTCAAGTGATTCTAATACTGTACACCCTTAACCTCAAGTGATTCTGATACTGTACACCCTTAAACTCGAGTGATTCTGATACTGTACACACTTAATCTCAAGTGATTCTGATACTGTACACCCTTAACCTCAAGTGATTCTAATACTGTACACCCTTAACCTCAAGTGATTCTGATACTGTACACCCTTAACCTCAAGTGATTCTAATACTGTACACCCTTAACCTCAAGTGATTCTAATACTGTACACCCTTAACCTCAAGTGATTCTGATACTGTACACCCTTAACCTCAAGTGATTCTAATACTGTACACCCTTAACCTCAAGTGATTCTAATACTGTACACCCTTAACCTCAAGTGATTCTAATACTGTACACCCTTAACCTCAAGTGATTCTGATACTGTACACCCTTAACCTCAAGTGATTCTAATACTGTACACCCTTAACCTAAAGTGATTCTGATACTGTACACCCTTAAACTCGAGTGATTCTGATACTGTACACACTTAATCTCAAGTGATTCTGATACTGTACACCCTTAACCTCAAGTGATTTTGATACTGTACACCCTTAACCTCAAGTGATTTTGATACTGTACACCCTTAACCTCGAGTGATTCTAATACTGTACACCCTTAACCTCAAGTGATTCTGATACTGTACACCCTTAACCTCAAGTGATTCTAATACTGTACACCCTTAACCTCAAGTGATTCTGATACTGTACACCCTTAAACTCGAGTGATTCTGATACTGTACACCCTTAATCTCAAGTGATTCTGATAATGTACACACTTAATCTCGAGTGATTCTGATACTGTACACCCTTAACCTCAAGTGATTCTGATACTGTACAACCTTAACCTCAAGTAATTCTAATACTGTACACCCTTAACCTCAAGTGATTCTGATACTGTACACCCTTAACCTCAAGTGATTCTGATACTTTACACCCTTAACCTCAAGTGATTCTGATACTGTACACCCTTAACCTCAAGTGATTCTGATACTGTACACCCTTAACCTCAAGTGATTCTGATACTGTACACCCTTAACCTCAATTGATTCTGATACTGTACACCCTTAACCTCAAGTGATTCTGATACTGTACACCCTTAACCTCAAGTGATTCTAATACTGTACACCCTTAACCTCAAGTGATTCTGATACTGTACACCCTTAACCTCAAGTGATTCTGATACTGTAAACCCTTAACCTCAAGTGATTCTAATACTGTACACCCTTAACCTCAAGTGATTCTGATACTGTACACCCTTAACCTCAAGTGATTCTGATACTGTACACCCTTAACCTCAAGTGATTCTGATACTGTACACCCTTAAACTCGAGTGATTCTGATACTGTACACACTTAACCTCGAGTGATTCTGATACTGTACACCCTTAACCTCAAGTGATTCTGATACTTTACACCCTTAACCTCAAGTGATTCTGATACTGTACACCCTTAACCTCAAGTGATTCTGATACTGTACACACTTAATCTCGAGTGATTCTGATACTGTACACCCTTAACCTCAAGTGATTCTGATACTGTACACACTTAATCTCGAGTGATTCTGATACTGTACACCCTTAACCTCAAGTGATTCTGATACTGTACACACTTAATCTCGAGTGATTCTGATACTGTACACCCTTAACCTCAAGTGATTCTGATACTGTACACACTTAATCTCGAGTGATTCTGATACTGTACACCCTTAACCTCAAGTGATTCTGATACTGTACACACTTAATCTCGAGTGATTCTGATACTGTACACCCTTAACCTCAAGTGATTCTGATACTGTACACCCTTAACCTCAAGTGATTCTAATACTGTACATCCTTAACCTCAAGTGATTCTGATACTGTACACCCTTAAACTCGAGTGATTCTGATACTGTACACCCTTAATCTCAAGTGATTCTGATACTGTACACACTTAATCTCGAGTGATTCTGATACTGTACACCCTTAACCTCAAGTGATTCTGATACTGTACACCCTTAACCTCAAGTGATTCTAATACTGTACACCCTTAACCTTAAGTGATTCTGATACTGTACACCCTTAAACTCGAGTGATTCTGATACTGTACACCCTTAATCTCGAGTGATTCTAATACTGTACACCCTTAACCTCAAGTGATTCTGATACTGTACACCCTTAACCTCAAGTGATTATAATACTGTACACCCTTAACCTCAAGTGATTCTAATACTGTACACCCTTAACCTCGAGTGATTCTGATACTGTACACCCTTAATCTCGAGTGATTCTGATACTGTACACCCTTAATCTCGAGTGATTCTGATACTGTACACACTTAACCTCGAGTGATTCTGATACTGTATACACTTAACCTCGTGTGGCCTCTGGGCCTTGATAAGTGATGACTCCTATGTAAAAAAATTTTGTAAAAAAGTTATAGATAGTTGTAAACAATATGAATGAAACTTTTTTTTATCATGTTTTAAATTAAGTTCGGTTAGTTTAGTTTTGCTTTTGCAAAATATGAACAAAAGTTATATATTTTTTTAATTGTTCATTGCAAAATAAATGAAGTAAAATTGTTTGGTACTTTTTTAGGAATAGGTATCAAAATCCATCTTTCCAAAAAGGAACACTTCAGATTAGGATGAAAATAAAAATTGCCACAGTGTAGAAGGATTTCTCCATAATTGACCAGTGAGAGAAATCAAAACATATAGAACAGTTTAATGTTAATTCTATTTTGAAAAAAAACAAAAAAACTCTAAGGATTAATACATATCAGATTTGCATAAAATTTGATATGTGGTCATTTGATACCATTTAAACATTTGACATCATTTAAACATCACAAATTTAAACATTTTCAAGAATCAAAATAATATGATAAATTTTAATCAAAATGGATAAAAAGGTTCTGTGTAAGAAGAGATAAAAATCGTTCAAATTATTGTTTGAGGAATTCATTTACTCATCCTTAGACGGGTATTCTTGTTCTGCATCTGCATCTTGTTCTAATGTAAATTTTTGATTTAATCAGTTTGTTTAGTGTAGTTCAGTAGAAACATCAAATGTTTGAATCAACATTGATTATTTAATGAGATCTGGAGTATTAAAAGAGAGTTCAGTCCTGGCAGATTAAATAACAGGTTTGAAAGTTAAACAAGGTTGCAAATTATAAACAATCAATTGAAGAAGACAATGGCAGAAACGTGATTTTTAAACAACAACAACAAAGAAAAAAAAATCAAATTAATTAACTGATAAACAGAAAAATCTTTTATTTTGTGAATTTAGAAAAAAAAAAAAAACTACATCTACCGTAATCCGTTGAGTCACAACCATTACCACTTTTTAATAATCTTTGATTTTATTTGAAAATGCATAACCTGTGATCATTTTTAAAGACATCCTTCATGCATGTCTAAAAACATGTCTATTACTTCTATATTACTATTATTATTAAGAAGAAGAAGAAGAAGAAGAAAGAGAATGAAAGAAAGCAACGATAGAGAAAATTAAAATTATTATTATTATTATTATTATATCGAAGTATTATTCATTATTATTCTCAATGTATTATTTTGCTATCTAATTTACATACGTGTTTGTGGTGTATACAGACACACATGTAGATTAGATAATGTATAAAAATGAAATTTATTCCTTCTCTAAATGCTCACAGAGATATTAAGAAATATTAGAAAGTAGATAAATAAACAAAACGAGAGGACAGGAACGAGAGAAAAACATAGTTTAACTGATTAACTTGTTTATAGCTAATTAGAACAATTTTCCTTTCAAACATAACTCAATCAAAAAACTGAGGTATATTGTTGTATATATTTTGTGCTGTTAAAGGATATGGGGAAAAAAAACCTTAGAAGAAGAAACGTTGATTATTTGTATTTGAATTCTTCAGATTACTGTTCTCATCATCGTTGTGAAAATAACATTTAAATGTTATTTTCACAACATTTCAAACAACGTAACTGCCAACCTTCTTCAGGTGTATCTTGTTAAATTCAGGAATCTTTCTGTTGAAATCGGGAATCTCCACTGGATTTTGAACAGAATCTTTTATTAAATTCACCCAGTGGATGCATGGTTTCATCAGCCATGTCCTGAGTAATTCGCAATTATATTGGGATTTGAACCTTCAAAAGAGTAACTTTTACAATTGCATTTTCAAAGTATTTTATCTACTATGCCATAGGTTCTTGCGGACAATTCTAATATGAATTTTATGAACCTCAAACCTATTTTATTTTCTAGACTTTGTTACTTATCATTATATATCACTATTTATTACTACATACTATTACTTTTTTTTTTTACGTGGTAGTCACCACTTATCAAGGCCAAAAGCCACTTGGGGTTAAGGGTTATTGCCTGTACAGTAATCAATGGGATAATATCGTAGTAATCGTTAGTAATGGAGATTTTATGAAGTGTCTTACTTAAGGAGGTGGTTTATCAGGAATTTGTTTATGTTGGACTTGAAGACATCTAAGTTGTAGTCAGGTGGGAAACAGGCAAACAGAAAAGAGTTCCACAGACGTACACTTCTAAGAAAGAAGCTTTGTTCATGGAATCTACGTTTTGATTTAGGCATAGATATAGAGTGGGGAAAATCATTGACAGTGGTTTCAGCTAGATGTGTGTTTTTTGTGAAAGATTGGCGAGGGGATACCAGAGATTGGAGCTCAGATGAGCACTTGCTATGGAAATAATGATAAAACAAAGACAGGCTCGCAACGTCTCTTCTGAGGGAGAGAGGTTGCAGGGAAGAGAAAAAGGCATCCTCACTAAGCCACAAAGTCTATTTTGTACTCTGATTTTAGCAGCTCCTGCCCAGATATGGCAGCAGTACTCCATCCTTGGACGTACTTGGCTTTTATATAGATAGAGAATTGCATCAGCAGTGAGATATCTTCCGGTGTGGTAGAAGGATCCTACCATTTTTCCAGTGACCTTGGCAACAGACTCGATGTATGTGTTCCATTTCAGATAAGGAGTAAAGATCAATCCCAGAAGCTTGTCAAAACATGGAGCCTCCCCAAGACGAGAGCCATCCATTTCAATTGATGTCAGATGGAGATCAGAGCGTTGATGATGCAAAGATAGGAGCTTGGTTTTAGATGCATTAAAAGTAACCAGCCACCTCTTCCCCCACTGTACCACGTGCTCAAGATCAGAGGAGAGAGAATCAGAGAGAACTTTTTCATTTACGGCCTTTGATGTATTATATATATATATATATATATATATATATATATATCTTCTTCTCTATATAAATAAAACAGTACATATATGCGTGTGTGTAAATGTCTAACAGGTAAACTCTTACACTACTGGTCACATAGCACTGAAATTCTCAGAAAATAATATTCATGCACCAAGGGTGGTTTATAGTGAATAATATCTTTGCTTACATGCATGTATATCGCATACAGACATTGGCAAATTTAACATGTAAAATGTTCATGCCCGTACATTTGTTTTTTTCTCAGGCTGGAACGCTCGGTTCTTTTTAATTTCAATTCGAACTGATGACACCAACTCATTTTTTTATGTTTTTGTATATAAAAAAAAAGAAAACGAAATACATTTTACTTGCGGGTTGAAATTTGTAAATATGAAAACAAACCTATAAATCTTTTTTACAATCGCATATTTACTTAATTTCATACATTTTTTTAAGACAGAGGCGGTGGGATAACACACGTAATACGGAAAGTGCTGAAATAATTACATTATTATTTAGAACGCCATTCTTAATATGGGGAGGGGAAGATTTTATTTAAACTATTCTGTACTTTCACCTTACAATTTATTAAATACTGACATGTATTATCCCTATTTTTGTTTAGTATTAGTTAACATTAGGATCTGTTTCTCAATCCAATTTCTGGATTAGTTTATTGTAAAACAAGTGCTGCCAAATCACCAACTGCACTTTGAAATATTTACTTTTTTGAGTAGCATGAATTTTAAATAAGGTGCTTTGCATGAATTTTAAATAAGGTGCTTCTACAGTGTAGTACCCATATTTAAAAAATACAAACAATTTATAATGAAATCATGTATTTCGAAAAACTGCTGAGTCATTTTCTGGAAGTGACGTCATGTGTTGATGATAGAGGGGTTAGACAAGATTATGCTGCTTTAAAAAGTACTCTGGAGGCCGCCAGGGATTATTAAATCTTCATTTTTTAGGTGAAGCTGGGGTGTGGCGAATTAGTGCTTGTTATTCCTCCCAAGCATTACCACCACTTTATCTGTTTATGGAGAGGGGGCCAGTAGATGATTTCGATGAAATGCTGCATTATTAGTTTCTGTAGGTGATGAACAATATTTTTCTGAATTTTCAATGTTAACTTCGGGGAATGACGTCACGGGTGTAGTGGTGAGTAGAAAGACACATGATTATGTTGCTTTTTAATGTGCCCTGGAGTTTTCTATGAATTAACACACCTTCACTTTTGGGGTGGGGCTGGAGAGAGTAATGTCCATTTTGGGGTCACTATGCAATCTCCCACAATGTCATATTCCAAAAATATGGAATAACTATGGAATCATATTCCGGAAATGATATCGTTTCTCTTACTAATGTGTTGTTGGCGGTTGTGGTAGTAAGGGGGGGGGGAGAACTGTATTAATATTGAAAATTGTGGTAAAGTAAAAGTTGCCTAATCATCATTCGCTTCAATGCATTTATGTAATTATTTGGAAAACCTGCTGAGTTATGGTCAAGAAATGATATCATTTCACTTAAAATGATGCTGTTGTGGGGAACAATGAAATAGAGTAATGATAAGCAAGGGTTGTCTAATCACTTAACTGTGTCAATGTATTTATGCATTAATTTTAAAATCCTGCTGAGACATCTTTCAAAAATGACATCATTTTTCTTACAATAATAGTGTCGATATTGAGGAAGGAAAGAAACGCAGTAATGTTGAAATTTATGGTGAAGCAAGGGTTGTGAACTCATTAACCAACACAATGTATTTATGTATTAATTTGGAAATCCTAATGATCTATCTTCTAAAAATTATTTCAGTTTTCTTAAAATTATTTTAGCCTTGGTGGGATTCAAGAGTATGTTAAATGGTTTCATATACGTATATAAATTACCCATCCGAAGCTAGGTAAACATATTTTAAATATGTGTTGTAAATTACCCGTCCCAAAAAGGTAAAATTATTTCGTATACATTCTGTAAATTACCTGTCCTAGGGAAGGTACAATTATTTCATACATGTGTAATAGCCGTCCTAGGGTAGATTAAAATATTCTTTTGCTCGAAATAGCAAATGATACATACACATTAAAAATTCCTCTCTCTCCAAAGAATAACAATTATATTCAAAATCAACTTCAGTTTTCTCATTGTTTATATGGTCCCGAGCAACACCGGGTAGCCCCGCTAGTATATAAATATATATATAAATTGAAAAAAAAAAATTTACAAGGGAGTCATCAAGACCACTCGAGGATAAGGGCTAATGAATGTACAGTGGTCACTTAGACAACAGCATAGTGATCGTTAGTGATTGAAATTAGGTAGAATTTGATTGTTTAAGGAGACATTTCAACAAGAACTTGTTTACATTGGACTTGGGGACGACCATATTGTAGTTAGCTGGAAAGCAGGGGAGCAGAACAGAATTCCACAAGCGAACAGTTCTAGAAAAGAAGCTTTTATTATTATTATGAAGATGAGAACAATAGTCTGTAGAATCCAAATAATACGAATAATCAATCCTCATCTCAAAAATTCAGAAATGTAAACGTTGACTAATTAACATATAATTTATAATATACTTTAATAATTGGATATAATAATAATAATAGGTTAAAATGATTTAAAGAGTTTATTAAACGAAAGCATTTCTGAATTTTGAAGATGAGGATTAGTTATTTGGATTCTTCAGACTACTGTTCTCATCTTGAGTGTAATTTTCAGAATGATGTAACCTTCTTCGCGTGTATCTTGTTGGACTCTAGAATGTTTCTGTTGAACTTTGGATGGAATTTCGAATGGAACCCTTTATTTACTTTCCGGTGGTAGCATGCTTTCGTTTCATCAGCCATGACTGGATAGAGGTCCTCAGTATTCTATAATTGCATTTCTTTCTAGAATACCACTTTTACAATTGATTTTTTTTAAACTGACAAGATGGGAAAAGTAGTCCAAAGAATCCAAATAATATGAATAAACAAAGGCAATTCTAAAATAAATGTCTGCTTTATTGAAAAATTGATTTAAGACAATGTTGAGAAAGCAAAAAAACAACAACATTTTTTAAAAATTCAATATATTTGATATACTTAATCTTTAGAAGAAGAAAGCATACATACTTTCTACCTATGTATGAGTTAAATAGTTCCGTTACATTACATTATTTTATAACTCGTGTATTAACGTATATTCCAAACACCCATCATTAGAACGACAAGCTAATACTGAGTACGGTTAGCACATTTATTATAGTTGACAATTTTGAAAGACTAGCAGAGGTACCTGGCTCTGCCCGGTCATAAAATATGTTGAAATATGTTATTTTAATTTATGCAGATTTCATATATATTATCAAAGAGTCAATTTTGTATCGATTACTATTATATTGTACCAAATATATAGTAACGATTTAAAAAAAAAAAATTACTTGGCTGTCATCAGCTCGTAACCGAAACCAAAACTTCTGAAGAATTCTTTGTAAAATTATCTATTACAATATTGCAAGTAAGCAAGGACGACCGGACGGTCCACAGAGTTTTATAATTATATAGATAAACAGTGTACATTATAAAAAGAGATATTTAATTCTTATTCTATGTTTAAGAGAGTAACATTGTTTACCAGTGATGGGGGACCTATTTTCTTCATTTTGTGAGAACTCAACGGGAGAGGTACAACAACAATGAATCATTAATACTATGACACTATTGGTGTCATGAATGCATGCAGCAGGGTGCATATTGCGGTGAGAGGGGGTGTTTGACCAGACGGGGTAGAGGAAGAGAGGGCAGAAGAGGGGGTGTTGATGCCTGATTGGGACAAAACAGAAATGTCTATGGGATTTTGTCAGAAAGGGAAAAAACAAATAATAATTGTTTTTATCTCATTGTCGTTATATATCTGTTAACATGAAAGGTTGTTTTTAAAACCTCTGTTGAGAGGTATGAAGAGATCCAGAGATCCTTAGCTGATTAAGGTTGACAACTTAGAATGGGGGTCAAGGGTAAGGGTCGCCGCCAAGCATTGTTCAACCTGGAATGACTAATCACTCCTAATTTGATAATAAGTAAACACCTAAGTGCAAATGAGGGTTAAAATTTGGTAGAGATAAGCTCTAAGAGAAAGAAGAAAGGGTGTTTGTAACCACTCTCTGAAGAAGAGGTGGGGAAAAGGGGTTGGATTTAGAAAAAGGAATTCTAAAGAGAGTAGATTCGTAGCCAGCAAACTGAACGGCTGGACTGGTCAGGTGCTCCCGATTTGGGAGCCCTCAGGCCTGATGTTATGATATTAACTAGCCTGTGTTAATGGGAAGTCTGTGACTTTACTGGTCTGGTTTTACATCGTTTCACTGCTATAGTCAGTCAACTCAATTTAGACAGTAGCTGTTATGAAGTAATGAAATTAATAAATACTTTGTTATTGTTATAAACCGGAGTTCTGTTTGTTTGTGGTGAGGACTCTTCATTTTGCAGCAAGCCGCAAGGACCAGCGGAGTGATTGATGTACCCGGAGACTACCTAAACAGGGTAGGAGACGATTCGATCGAGAGGCAAAGCGCCCCACCATGGAAACACAGTGGGTGAAGACGATGAACAGGCCAACTTGTGACGGTACAATATACGATCAAGAGAATACCTGTCATATTGAATAGAATCCGACGAGGTTAAGGACACCCGGTGTAGTTGGTGCAGCATCGGTCAGCGTTATAATACTCTCTCAAAAGCGGTTCTTTACAGTACTATTTTTCTTCTAACAATTCGTTTTCAAAAGAAACATTTGCTTAGAAAACTGATTCCAAGTATTAAATTATGTTAAAGGTCGATATGGCATGAAACAAATCAATCCAATCTTTTATTATACGACAGCCGTTCCAAAATTAAAGCCTCCTATTTTTTAACTAAAAAAATTGAAAATCTACGAAGACGAGACATAAAAACGAGCAACATTTTATGCTCCAGAATTTATTTTTCTACATAGTCGCCATCATTCTCAATGTACTTTTGCCAAGAATTCAATGACGGATCTTTGCCTCTGACACATATCCCTGACAGGGGTTGCTTTCTTAAGAGTCTGACATCTACAATAGAGAGATGGAACTTTGAAGTCATGAATGCAGAAATTCATCATAAGAATGCAATTTGCAATCTTTTCTGATCCATTCAGTCTGAAGAAAATATAGGAGGAATTACATTGGAACTATCTTTGCTTCTAGTGACTAAGTGCATGTCAGAGTTTCTTTTGAGTTAAGACATTAAATTTTGTACACACTAAAAAATATAATGTTTGACTATAATTTGATCTCCCCTCAAAAAATCAAACAACTTTTAATTATGTAGAGCCCAGTAGAAACATCCGTAGAAACCTACTGATTCTAAATATGATATTGGTTTTGCTCAGACATGTTCGATGATCGGAAGGAGACACGTTAGCTTCATAAGTATGTGTGCTATTTGAAAACCAGTAAATGCCTTTTCTTATAAACTGTAAACTATGTAAAACACAAAGACAATTTTGTTTATGAATTAAGTGTTTGATGGAGTGAGCAATTTAAAATATTGGCTTTGAGAATGAATGACATTATCAAAATGCCGTTGGTTTCACCATAGCAAAAGGAGAAACAGAAATGAAATGAGGAATGTGTCCGAAATTAGGTCATCCATTGCTAATTATGCGTCTTGTCATGATGTCTTGGAAAACTAACGTGAAAATTGCTTCAAAACAAACACCCATTCTATTGCTTTTAGCAAAACAGGTGGAAAAGAAAAAAAAAAAGTGAAAAATGGATGAAAGTGTCTTTTAGTTTGTATGTGTACTTGTTATTTGAAATACATGAAATTATATCTGAAGAAATAGGACATACATTTACAGGACGAATCTACACACACACAGAGTAAAAAGCAGGAGAATCTTTACCTTTTTTTAAAAAATTCTTACTATTTTGTTTCAACTGAGGATGCCAGACATTCACCTGTTATCTCATATATTCCAACTGAGAGATCTTTTTAAGATTCTAACTGTCTCCTTAAGTAAAATTGTATCTCTCTCGCACTTGGTTCACCGAATATATTTGCCATGTAGTTTTTGAAATTTTTTTCATGAATCCGGTTGCTCTTATAATCATTGGAAAGAGGGAAATCTTTCTAAGATTTCAGTATCTTCAGTATGTTGTAAATAAGACTTTGGTATTTCGTTATCTTTTCCCTTTCAGCTCTGTTCAACTAATCATCATTGATGACAATAACATCTACTAAGGTTGCTTTTTTCTCCTTCTCTTCCCACTACGTTAGGTTACTAGGTTGCATAAGACTGTACGTTGATTAATAGAGGTGTTTAATGTTATAAAAATTTTGATTATAGAAACATTATTTGGATACATATTTACAAAATAAGTTTCAGTCAAAGCTATAGAAAGCCAAATGAAAACATTAAAAAAAGATATTTAGGCTGGAAAATGGTCATCGCTCTGATCAAAACATATTTTGCAAATGTTTAATCAGATCATGTTTGTATCATAATAAAAAAAAACATAAGCAAAATTCATCCTGAAGCAGCTGGCTTGCCAGCACACTATATATACAAATTTAGATAAATTTGGGGATATTTTATTGGTTTGAAAATATAGGTGTTTTTTTACCAATTGTCATAAAATTTTAATCATAAAATAATATTAACATCTTCAAAAAAATTGTAAATGTTCATGTAGTTTCGTCCCATAAAACCAAAGATATGAACATTTAAGTATTCAATTTGGCTACCAATATATATATCTATCTATCTCTATCCCCCTCTCTCTCTCTCTCTCTCTCTCTCTCTCTCTATATATATATATATATATATATATAAATATATATATATATATATATATTTATATACTCACAGACACTAGTGTTTCATCCTTTTAGGAATCATCAGTGCATGCTGACACGATTACTGTCGTTCGGGAGATTCAAACTTGGCAACAAAGTCATCTCTGACTCCATTAGCAAGGAACAAATAATCTCTGCCAACCTTAACCACAAGAAATATCGTTGAAATTTAAACATTCATTTTTAAATGTCTTAACATCTTCCAGAGTGATCTAATGATTATAACATCTAAAGTGACCGACTTTATTTCAATCGTTAAGTGCTCAACGATAAGAACCAAGTTCTTAAAAGGGCTGACATAATTATTTGCCATAATAATTATTAAATACGTACGGACACTAGTGTTTCATCCTGTCGGGAATCATGAATGCAGGGTGACATGATTACTATCGATCGGGAGATTTGAACCTGGTAATGAAGTCATCTTTGACACTATTAGCAAGAAACAAATCATCTCGGACAAACTTAAACGTGATAAATGTTGAAATTTAAGCATTTATTTTTAAATATCTTAATGCTTGTCAGTGATCTAATATATATATATATATATATATATATATATATATATATATATACTCATTTTTTGGCAATATCATAAGTTTGGAATCTCAATGACTATTGATCAGAATTTAACAAATGAAGGCTCGTTGGAAAGATAATGACCTGAATTGTGTAGTGGGCTATGTGACATTTGCCCTTAAGGTCGCACATCACCTAGAGGCCATTTTTGGCACTTTTTTACAGCCATAAAATGTTTTAATCATAGTTTTGCATATGAATTACAAAATATCTGATATTTCCCCAAAATCTGTGGCCTTGATGGAGGAGAGACTAAAATTTGCTGCAATGATTTCAAATGATCTAAAATAACAACAAGCGGAGTTTTAATTCCAAATATTTCTTATGTGGTATACCTCCCCTCTTTGGATGTCATACATAAAGTGAATTTTACAGTACATAAGAGCTATTTGATACTGAAGATATTCATAATCATACCCTATTTCCAAAAGAGGGAAATAGAACATATGAGAAATATTTGGAATCAAGTCTCTCCTTGCTGTTATTTCAGCTCATTTGAAACCATAGCTGCAAGTTTTAAAAACGAGTTATGAAAAATAGCAAGGGGTTATGTACTGGGGCAATCATTCAAAGATGAATGGTATTTAGTGCTTGCTTAGACGTCTGTAGGCTGACCACGCCTCCTGGCAGCCTTTTCTACAATGCAGCCACCTGAACTGAAAAAGAAACCTTCCAACGATTAAGCTGGAATTGTCTCGGGTAAAGGCTCTGAGTTTTCATAAAGCCATAACTGCGTAGCCGATGTGAAGACCACATTACATATTGTAGTTACTGCAAATGATAAGGTGAGAATGAATCAGCCGTTTATACTACAGCAAGTACAAGTTGATTGAAAGCTTTCACTTAATGTTTAGAGAGATGGAGAGTAGAGTCTAAACATGGGAAATTGTAATGTTAGATTAACGTTGATTGCTGTAGAAGAATTAAGGCGTATCTGATTAATAACCGACTGACAGTGAGTTAGAGTTGCATCAGAGATACATTCTTTTAATGTTTATTTTTGTTTAATATCATTGCATGTTCCTGAATTTTTACATAAGGATTCGAAATCCCGTGCAGATTCCCAAGTTCAACAAGATACACCTGAAAAAGGTTGGAGGCTACATCCGCCGAAACGTTGTGAAAATAACACTCAATATTAAAACAGTAGTCTGAATTATCAAAATAACGAATGAACACATGCGTTTTGTTAAATTTGTTTCTTTTTAAATTAAAAAATTTTTTTATTTTATTTTTACTTTTAATTTTCTATTTTATAAAACGCAATTTCTACATGCATAGCACTGCATGACCACTTCATGCAGGTACTAAAACAAAACTTTTGCAAATCCTATTTAACCAAATTATTTAACTACGATTTCAATTTCACCAGCATACATTTCAAGCCAACCATTTTACTCCATTGATAATTGAAGACACAAATAATAAATTACTACTTAACTCTTCGAGGTTTGAGAAGTAAATTTTGGCCAGAATTTGCTTCCTAATGGCGTTATGATTTTATAACGAGTTGACCCAGTTAAAAATTCGAAACTAAAAGACTTCTGGACAACACCGAATAGAAACGGCTAGTTAATTATAAAAGATATTGTGTTAGTTTACTGGGCATACGGACAGAACCTCTTTATAATCTGATATATGCAATTTTTTTAAAAAAGTAAAACGAAATAAAAGTTTAAAAAATGTTTACTTGAAAAAATAAACTATTAGATTTGAAGATTTGAAAGGTTAGTTTAGTATACTTAGAAATTCTGTATGCTTCTGACGTCACAAGTGTTTTCCCCTAGTTTTCAATTAACTTAAATAAAATAAAATAAAATAAAAACCTCGACCTCTGACCGTGGCAGGAATTAGATGACTATTTCAGTTGCGAATTTCCTGAGCGTCACATTCCATTTATAAATGTTCTCGGCATTAGATTCCCTTTGCGAATGTTGCCGAAATTTTATCCATTTTCTGTTAAATTTGACCTTTACAAAAGGAGCCCGCATTATAAGAAAAGAGAGAAAAAATAAAACGGACAGAAAATTCATGAATGATGATATTTGCTACTTGCAAGAAAGAATTTTATTTAAAAAAAAAAAGAACTCCATAAAAGCCGGCGCTCCAAGGTTGGACATTGGCACCACAATGCGCCAAATACCAATTTTAAAATTAAAAGGTGTTAAATTGCTAGCAATATAACTTGTTAAATTGCTGGCCCTATAACCTGTTAAATTGCTGGCCATATAACCTGTTAAATTGCTGGCCTCATAACTTGTTAAATTCCTTGTCGTGTTACTGGGCTTAACCTTAAAATTATTCATAATAGAGAATAAAATATAAAACACGTGTGAAGAGAACGAATTTATTGCTGGAACTCAACAAACAAGGAGATTACATTTCATGCTAAAAATGGTAGTATTTGAAAAAAAAAAGTGTTTTTCATACCAATTATGATACGTCCTCGACAATCTGTCTCGCAAGGTCTGGGCCACTTTGAATTGGTAACCTTGTTTCTGTCGGCCTGAGGTATTTTTTTTTTTTACAAAGGGGTCACTACATATCAAGATCCGGAGGCCACTCAAGGATAAGGGTTAATGTGTGTACATTATGTGTGTATTGGGACAACAACGTAATAATCGTTAATAGTGGAAATTTGGTATAATTAGATTATTTAAGAACACGATTCAATAAGAACTTGTAAACGACAATATTATAATCAGCTGGAAAGCAGACCAGCAGCACAGAGTTCCAGAAAGCTTTGTTTGTTTAGGTTTAGGTACCGATAAAGAGTGGGGGAAATTTTTTATAGTGGTTTTGGCTAGACGAGTGTTTTCTGTGAAAGATTGGCAAGAGGATGGCCATAAATTGGAGTTCAGACGAGCACTTGCCATAGAGCAGAGACAAGCTCGCAACGTCCCTTCTCGGATTTTCTCTGTGTCAGGTTTTTCTGTTTCGTTTGGATAAAATCTAAATATATTCGCCATCACTTCTCAAGCTAGTCACAACTCTCATTTCTTCATTGAAATTCGACTCGAGCTATGAAATCGCATTTCCTGACATTCAACGACGAACGTGTACATTTTCCTTCGCAGTAACTCAACTCAGTAGATATTTTTGAACAGCGTTGCTCTTGAAATTAAAACCAGACATGATAAGAATTCACTGTTAAATTGAGCAATTATTTTTACTCTTCAAGATTTTCCTAAAATATTTTCCGCGTGAAAATGATCTGCACAAACATATAGGCTGACACATTAAAATTTGACTCTAACTAGCGAATTATCACTTTTACCATGTTTCTCTATATTAACGTAGTCAGTTACAGTTTATTAAAAAAAAATATATGTATGTAGTCAAGCCCGAAAAACTGATAATATAGAAAATGTTTTAAAATTTAGATCGAAAAATCAAAGCAGTGAGAAAATTTTGAAGCAGCAATAAAAAAGACGTATAAAATGTCTCGTGTTACACGCCAATTAAACGCTGAAACAACTATATTCACTTCAAAGGATTCTCAGCATCTGACACTTAATCACTTCAATTACTTTCCTGACTTCTGCCAAACCACATTAAACGGAGTATACCATACATTACGTTAACATTACATTTCCTTTACGAATCTCCTGAGTATTGCATTTTCTTTAAACATTTCCTTAGTTTGCATTTCCCTTATGAATTTCATCTACTTTTGAAAAAAAAAAAAAAAAAAAAAAAAAAAAACAATGAATAAAATACCAGAATTGCTAAAAAAAAAACAACTTTATGTTGGGGGGGATATTTTTAAAAAATTTATTTTGGTTGTTGAAAAATCGCACTTACATTCTTAGATTTGATTTCTTTAATGTTACATCTGGACAAGAAAAAAATGATAAAAAGACCTATCTATCTATCTATCTATCTATCTATAAAAGTGAACGTGTCTGTGTGTCTGTGTACATTTTCCTTCGCAGTAACTCTGTGAATTTTCAGTCTACAGACTCGAAATTTAATATACAGGGAACTGAGATTTGGGAAAATGTTTGTGATCGGTTTTCGGCCAGAAATTTAGCTGTTAAGGGGTCAAAGGTTAACGATTTGACCTTTGAGAACTCTACCAAACTCCTCCAACAATTTTGGGTCTAAACACTTGAACTTTTAGATATAGGTTCCTTGGACATGGATCTAACATAATAGATCGATTTGAGCCCAAAACAATAAATATAAGGGGTCATAAAAGGGGTCAAATTTAAAACAATTGACCTTTTTTTGGTTGCTCAGCATACACCTCCAAACACCCGGGCAACGCCGGGCTGAAACGCTAGTATATCTATAAAAGTGAACGTGTCTATGTGTCTGTTTGTTTGTCTGTGTGTCTGTGTACATTTAGTCTATAGACTCGAAATTTGATATACAGTGTACTGAGATTTGGGAAAATCTTTGGAGTCGGTTTTCGGTCAGAAATTTGGCTGTTAAGGGGTCAAAGTTCAATGATTTGACCTTAGAGAACTCTACCAAACTCCTCCGACAATCTGGGGTCTAAACACTGGAAATTTTAGATATAGGTTCCTTGGACATGGATCTAACTTAATAACTTGATTTGAGCCCAAAACAATACATGTTAAGAGGTCATAATAGGAGTCAAATTTAAAAAAATTGACGTTTTTTTTTTTTTTTTTTGCTCAGCATATACCTCCAAACACCCGCACAACGCCGGGCACCGATGCTAGTATATCTATAACAGTGAAAGTGTCTTTGTGTCTGTGTGTGTATGTCTGTCTTTCTGTCTCTGTGTGTGTCTGTCTTTGTGTCTGTGTGTGTGTCTGTCTTTGTGTCTGTGTGTGTGTGTCTGTCTTTGTGTCTGTGTGTGTGTGTCTGTCTTTGTGTGTGTGTGTGTGTGTCTGTCTTTCTGTCTGTGTGTGTGTCTGTCTTTGTGTCTGTGTGTGTGTCTGTCTTTCTGTCTGTGTGTCTGTGTACATTTCCCTACGCAATAACTCTGTTAATTTTTACTCTACAGACCCGAAATTTGATATACAGGGTACTGAGATTTGGGAAAATCTATGTGATTGGATTTCGGCCAGAAATTTGGCAGTTAAGGGGTCAAATTTCAACGATTTGATATTTGAGAACTCTACCAAACTCCTCCAACAATTTTGAATCTAAACACTTAAAATTTTAGATATAGGTTTCTGGGACATCGATCTAACTTAATAACTTGATTAGAGCTCAAAACAATAAATGTTAAGGGGTCATAATAGGGGTCAAATTTAAAAAAATTGACCGTTTTTTGTTGTTTTTTTCTTTTTGCTCAGCATACACCTCCAAACACCCGGGCAACGCCGGGCTGCTAGTATGTCTGTAAAAGTGAACGTGTCTGTGTTTCTGTGTGTCTGTCTGTGTGTCTCTTTGTCTGTCTGTCTGTGTACATTTCCCTATACAATTACTTTGTCAATTTTTAGTCTACATACTCGAAATTTGATATACAGGGTACTGAGATTCGGGAAAATCTATGTGATCGCTTTTCGGCCAGAAATTTGGCTGTTAAGGGGTCAAAGTTCAATGATTTGACCTCAGAGAACTCTACCAAACTCCTGCGACAATTTTAAGTCTACAGACTCGAAATTTGATATACAGTGTACTGAGATTTGGGAAAATCTATGTGATCGCTTTTCGGCCAGAAATTTGGCTGTTAAGGGGTCAAAGTTCAACGATTTGACCTCAGAGAACTCTACCAAACTCCTGCGACAATTTTAAGTCTACAGACTCGAAATTTGATATACAGTGTACTGAGATTTGGTAAAATCTATGTGATCGGTTTTCGGTCAGAAATTTCGCTGTTAAGGGGTCAAAGTTCAACGATTTGACCTTAGAGATCTCTACCAAACTCCTCCGACAATTTTGAATCCAAACACTAAAAAGTGTAGATATAGGGTCCCTGTAACATGGATCTCACTTAATAACTTGATTTGAGCCAAAAACAATAAATGTTAAAGGGTCATAGTAGGGGTCAAAGTTTAAAAAAAGTTTGACCTCTGCGGTATCTACCAATTTACTCAGACAATTTCTGGTCTAAACATTTGAAATTTTACATAAAGTGTATTCAGAGATAGGGCAAGCTTTTTAATCGGGTTGGGTCGAAAACTTGAGCTACCAATATATAAATGTATGTATGTATGTATGTATGCATGTATGTATGTATGTATTATGTATGTATGTATGTATGTTTGCCTAATACTTTCGACAGAGGCGGCGGATTTTCACAAGATCAGTATCGTTTTGAAGATCGACCCTTCAGACGACAAATACCGAAAAATTGGCTAAAAAATTAATTTCTTCATCTTCAACTGGGCACTTTTCTACAGGAAGGGGGTCGCTTTTTTCGCCGATATTTTCGATTGTCTAGCCTTAAGTTAAACTACGTCACTTCCGGTTTGGCGGTGGTCGTAACAGCAAAGACGTCATGTTTTTTCCCGTTCTTTTCCTCCTTCGCGGTACGGGTTCGAGCCTGCCTTCCTACTACCACTTTTTTTTTGTTTTTTTGCTCAACACACACCTCTAAACACCCGGGGAACACCGAGCTGAAATTCTAGTAATAACTGAAATGGTTTCATGGTGTCATTCGATCTGGAGTCAGGCCTTTCTTGATTCTCACAAACTAACGAGTTCCCGCCTGTTAATTATTAATGCATGTTTTGTTGTACCTTTGCGAAAGCCAACCAGAGTATGTTCGTGTCAGCTGAGTCCGATTATTGAATGGTCAAATGTCAGAAAGTTGGCTGGCTGATTCCAAGTTTCCTTCAAGATTAAAAACTGAATATATCAAAAACAGTTCTTTTATTGGCACAGGAAACGTTCTTGAATTGAAAACCAATAAATATAAATACTCAATGTTTTAGAAAATAAATGATTTTCTACCTATTTGAAGGTCATTTCTGCTGGGAAACGCATTATTAAATATAAATGTGTTTAGAAGAGAACAAGTAAGTGAGCGAAAAGTGCCAGAAAACAAATTACCCGAGAAAAGAAAGAGTAAAGTGAATACAAAATATCCAGAAAAAAAAACAGTGTGCAAAATTGTAAACGGAAAAGTAAGGGAAACAAACTTGTACAAAATGTAAAAAATTAACCGAGAAAGGATGATAAAACGTTACAGGGAAAGATGATGATAATAACGTTTATGGGAAAGATCATAATAATGTTTATGGGAAAGATGATAATAATGTTTATGGGAAATATGATAATAATGTTTATGGGAAAGATGATAATAATGTTTATAGGAAAGATTGATGAAAACAGTTTATGGGAAAGATGATAATAATGTTTATGGGAAAGATTGATGAAAACAGTTTATGGGAAAGATTGATAAAACAAGTTTATGGGAGAGATTATAATAATGTTTATAGGACAGATTGATTAAAAAAGCCTTTGGGAAAGATGATAATGATGTTTATAGGAAAGATGATAGTAATGTCTATAAAAACATGATAATGTTTATAGGGAAGATGATAATAATGTGTATGGGAAAGATTGATAAAAAGTTTATGTGAAAGATAATAACAATGTTTATAGGAAAGATGATAATAATGTTTTAGGGAAAGTTGATAATAATGTTTATATGAAAGTTGATAATAATATTGATTGAAATAGTTGATAATAATATTTATAGGAAAGATTGATTAAAAGCTTATGGGAAAGATGATACTAATGTTTATAGGAAAGATAGTAATGTTTATAGGAAAGATTGATAAAATGTTCTGAGAAAGATGATAATTATGTTTAAAGGAAAGATGATACAATGTTTATAGGAAAGATGATAATACTGTTTATAGGAACAATGATAAAAATATTTATAAGAAAGATGATAATAATGTTTATAAGAAAGAGGATAATAATGTTTTTGGGAAAGATTGATAAAAACATTATGGAAAAGGTGATAATATTTATAGGAAAGATGATAATAAGAAAGAGGATAATAATGTTTATAGAAAAGATGATAATAATGTTTATAGGAAAGATTGATAAAACAGTTAAAGGGAAAGATGATAATAAAATTTATAGGAAAGATCATAATAATGTTAAAAGGAAATATGATAATAATGTTTACAGGATAGATGATAATCATGTTAATGGGAAAGATAATAATAATGTTTATAGGAAAAATGACAATAATGTTCATGGGACAGATTGACAAGAAAAGTTTATGGGAAAGATGATAATAATGTTTATAGGAAAGATGATAATAATATTAAAAGGAAATATGATAATAATGTTTACAGGATAGATTATAATAATGTTTATAGGAAAAATGATAATAATGTTCATAGGACAGATTGATAAGAAAAGTTTATGGGAAAGATGATGATAATTTTTATAGGAAAGATGATAATAATATTTACAGGATAGATGATAATAATGTTTATAGGAAAAATGATAATAATGTTCATGGGACAGATTGATAAGAAAAGTTTATGGGAAAGATGATGATAATTTTTATAGGAAAGATGATAATAATATTTACAGGATAGATGATAATAATGTTTATAGGAAAAATGATAATAATGTTCATGGGACAGATTGATAAGAAAAGTTTATGGGAAAGATGATGATAATTTTTATAGGAAATATGATAATAATATTTACAGGATAGATGATAATAATGTTTATAGGAAAAATGATAATAATGTTCATGGGACAGATTGATAAGAAAAGTTTATGGGAAAGATGATGATAATTTTTATAGGAAAGATGATAATAATATTTATAGGAAAGATGATAATAATGTTTATGGGAAAGATTGATAAAAATTTTATAGGAAAGATGATAATAATGTTTATAGGAAAGATGATAATAATGGTTATAGGAAAGATGATCATTATGTTTACAGGAAAGATGATAATAATGTTTATAGAAAGATGATAATAATGTTCGTGGGAAAGATTGATAAACATTTTTTGGGAAAGATGATAATAATGTTTATAGAAAAGAAGAGAATAAGGGTTATAGGAAAGATTATTATAATGTTTATGAGGAAGATAATAATGTTCCTGAGAAAGATTGTAAAATATTTTTATGGGAAAGATGAAAATAATGTTCATAGGAAAGATGAAAATAATGTTCATAGGAAAGATGAAAATAATGTTTATTGGAAAGATGATAATAATGTTTATGGGAAAGATGATAATAATGTTTATTGGAAAGATGATAATAATGTTTATGGGAAATATTAATATAAATGTTTATGGGAAAGATGATAATAATGTTTATAGGAAATATAATAAAAATGTTTATAGGAAAAATGATAATAATGTTTATAGGAAAGATGATAATAATCTTTATAGGAAAGATGATAATAATGTTTATGGGAAAGATTGATAAAAATGTTTATGGGAAAGAGCGTAAGTTTTATAGGAAAGATGATAATAATGTTTATAGAAAAGAAGATAATAATGTTTATAGGAAAGATGATTAAAATGTTTATGGGAAAGATGATGATAATATTCAAGGGAAAGATTGATGACAAAAAAGTTCATGGGAAAGCTTATAATAATGTTTATAGAAAGATGATAATAATTTTTATGGGAAAGATAATAATAATTTTTATAGAAAAGATGATAATAATGTTTATAGGAAAGATGATAATAATATTTATGGGAAGATGATAATAATGTTTATAGGAAAGATGCTAATAATGTTTATGGGAAAGATGGTAATAATGTTTATAGGAAAGATGATAATAATGTTTATAGGAAGATGATGATAATGTTTAGTGGAAAGAGGATAATAATGTTTATGGGAAAGAGGATAATAATGTTTATGGGAAAGATGATAATAATGCTTATGGGAAATATTATAATAATGTTTATGGGAAAGGAGACAATTATGTTCATGGGAAAGATGATAATAATTTTTATAGGAAAGATGAGGTCGTTTCGATTACACCGTCGTTAGACTTTTTTTAAAAACTTGAATGTCCGTTTAAAAACCACAATTTGTAGGTCCGTTCCAATTTTAGTCACTACTTACAGGATCGGTAGAGAGGGACATATATCGTTTGAAGTCGTTTTTCGGTTTTGCTACAGTTCAAATAAAAAATAGGTATGTCTTACTATAAGCCAAGTATTATAGATGCAAAGGTGTTTCTTACCGTAAGGCTTGTGTACATTTCAGCATCTTTTCCAAAATACCCCTGTCAACCAAATCAGCGAATTACAATATTCTGGACAGAAAGACAGCATATATGCATATATATCAATACATATGCACACATGTAATTACACGTATATACACATACATGTATACATATATATACTCATACATGCCTACATATATATACACATATATACACATGTTCTAAATTTCCTATCTCAGTGTTCGACAGATAAAGAACTTTAATGGATCATTCGAATATCATATAGATTTCAAATGTTAGCCCCAGGTTGTGGGCCCTTTGATTTCTGAGGATTCGACTGAAGTAAAATAAAACAATAATATACATATACACATATATATACACATACATGCATGCATGTACATATATATACACATACATGTATACATATATACATACGTGTATACACAAATATATAAATATGTGCACATACATGTATATATAAATATATACATATGTAAACATACATGTATACATGAATATACAGATATGTGTACATACATGTATATATGAATATATATATGTGTACAAATGCATGAATATATAAATATATATATATATATACACACACATATATGTATGCATATATATGTGTATATGTATGTGCACAAACATACATGCATATATATGCATATATAAGCATACATGTAAGCATATATACATATTTATGCATAGATGTACGTATATATATGCATACATTTATGTATACATACATATATATACTTAAATGTATGCATATACATACATATATGCACATACATATATATATACATATATACACATATACATATACACGCATACATCTGTACACATGTACATAATACACATATGCATACATATATACACACATACATGTATGCACGCATACATCTGTACACATGTACATAATACACATATGCATACATATATACACACATACATGTATGCACATACATATATACACATGCATATATATACATATATGCATAGATATATGTATACATATGTAACATACTGTGCATGAGCGCGGAGAATGGGTGGATTGCGAAGTGATTAGCAGCAGTTGTAGCCAAGAGAAGAAAAATGTGACATTGAAGAAAATGGACGTGTAAAGTTGAGGACGAGAATGGGCCGGCATGCGGTCGAAGAAGCGAGAGGCTTTTAAAGTGGTGCCGAAATAGGAGAGGGTAATAAAAACTTTTGTTAAAAAAGAAAAAAATGCCAAGCCTGATTTTTTCCCCTTTCTTTCCAGTTTTATTTTCATGAATTACTAAAATAAAGTGTAACACCACGTAACGTTATATATCTTTATTTTGGACGCCATGACTAGACTTTTTAACATAAACGTGTCACTATGAAAAGAAAAATAAATAAAAATAAACGTTACCAGGACAAAATACAGTCGCAAAGGAGGGGCGAATAAAAAAGTAACGCATTCGCAAATAAGGACTTAAAAATAAACCCGCCCGAGAATGGACAACTTCAAACAAACATGATATTGCATTAATCGATGAATACATTTGTTCGTTTTTTTCCCCCTCTTGTCTGCTCACTTTCGAATTTTCTTCGGTTCTGTCAGTCTTTTCTTTTTGTGGGGACCATAGTTGTCAATGATGTTTTAGTGTTAAAAAAAATGTCCTAGTCTTACCAGTCGATTATACATTATGATAGGGGATATTGTTTCACATTCATTTTAACGTAGCAAATAACTTGTTCTGTTTTAAAGAGGAAATTAGAATAAACCATTATTACTTGGACATATTTTATAGTTTTGTGTTTGGACTGTTTTCCCATAAACATGTGTGGTATCTCTGTCGAGTTGTTTTAATTATTGGATTGACCGTGAAATCACTTTGGAAAGATGGTTAACTATGATGATCGATTCATATCCTACCTTATACATATGGTCTTTGGGAACCCCTCCCACGAGTGATGGTAAAGGGTACAGAGAGAGAGAGAGAGAGAGATAGAGAGAGAGAGCGAGAGAGAGAGACAGACAGACAGAGAGAGAGAGAGAGACAGACAGACAGACAGACAGACATACAGAGGGAAGCATAAACGGAGAGAGAGAGAGAGAGAGAGAGAGAGAGAGAGAGAGAGAGAGAGAAAAGACAAAGCCCCACATAGAAAGGGGGCATAAACTAGACTTTATAGAGATAATATAAAGACATGTTTTTTTAGCCAGTTGGGGGAGGGTTCGTTAGTGAGGAGAGTCCGTTGACAGGCTGGTGGACATGTCGTCCAACGGCCTGGCTGAAAAAAACTAGTTTAAACCATTATAATCCTGCACCCAGAAGTCAGTCTGATTTACCAGCTTATAAAGGCTCCTAACTCATGTCCTTGCTGAGACTACACCTGTAACAATGTTGCATAATAAATGTTACTAAAAAGACTGCCTTTGTGATTTCTTTTGTTGTTTGCCTGTGGTTTTGAAATGAATTCTCCCCTAAACCGATGTTTCAAGATACAGCAGACGAGAACGATGCACCTGTCTGTGAAAGAGTACCTCCTCCTCAACGTCCAACACCAGACGACCAGTCGAAGTACTCTTGTGGTAGTGTTAGCGACTAGTCAACATGAGCAGAACTGCCACATGAACTTAGCTTGCGTGTTCAAGTAGAAAAGCGATGTGTTCGAGCAACCAGCGAGCATCTGACATAAATATTAAGGTCCTAACCACTAGACGAAGAAAAGATGAAGACAAAGATAAAAACTAGACGATCAAGCCACGACAAGGAGTTATGAATAAGTATTCGTCAGTTTAAAGAATTTTAATTCGCAAGGAGTTGGAGAGTTAAATGTTCTCAAAAGCTTTTGAAAAGTTTTGAAGAAGATTAAAAGTCGTTGGAAACTTGAAGGGTCCAGACGCAAAGTTACTGAATTTTATTTGACAAGTTTATTGAATTTTATTTTATTTTATTTTTTAAATGTAACCCGAGCCGTCGAGAGTGGGGTTACATTTAAGGTGCGGCTCAACCCGGCTCCTGGCGACGGGCGACACAGCCCATAGGGTTATATTATGGTGCCGTGAGGCAAGATATCACATCTCCATGAGATGTCCACGAGCGAGTTACCACGAACACTTTTTTTTTCATTAACGCCGAACTCTGTTTTATTTTTGTGTGTGTTTTTGAACAAATCGACAAAGAAATAGAAAAAAAGAACAATTGAAAAAAATAAATAAACAAGAGTTATCGAGAAAGATTCAAATTGCTGAACATTAATAGAACTTTGAGAGCATAGCTAAGACTTGCAGTTCAAGCTAGCTCGTCACATCAAGTGCAAAATATGTGATAAGTCGTTGATGAAACGGCAAGGAAAGACGGCAGCGGCAGCAGCAGCAGCAACAACGAGAAAGTAGGACACCCCCTGGTTTCTATTGTTGTCGCTCATATTTTTTAGGTGCATGTTGTCAGTGTCAGTTCCTGGGTTAGGTTGCGTTAAAGAATGTTTTGTTTTAAGAAACGGGAGAGCGCAGAGGCAGCAAATTTTGGAAAAAGGGAGAAAAGCTAAATAGAAAGAAATACGGATAATCATATAGAAAATAAGGGAAAATGATCCAGACGGGACGGTGATGAATATGGTGCACGGATTGTCAGAGACGTTCCTGTTGACCCTTATGGGGCATGTGCATGGTTCGTTAATGCGGGGTGAGCGTCTCAGACCCGAACGGCGTAAAACTAGGTGCGCTGGCGAGGACACACTTAAGAGCTGTCAGAAAATTGTACGGTTATAACGAAAAAAAAAAGAAAATGGGCAGAGCAGGACTCTGCTCAGCAGAAGTCCTCGATTAAAGAGAGGAGATATGGATTGACAAGTGAAGGTAAACCCTGGGAGTAAAGCAAAGGCTCTATATGGATCCACCGTTCATGTGAACGAGAGGAGGGGTCTGTGGGATTTATTTGCTTCCCCACTGAGCAAATTAGGCACAAGGCCGTTTTTTAATGTGGAGAGAGGGGGAGGGAAAAGGGGGGACCAGCTCCCGGGAGGTGGGAAATGGGAGCTGGATAGTAAGTGTTGGTATGAAGGGTAGCCCCTACATTGACCAAGGTCAGATATGTGGGATTACCCCCACATATGGTCTTTGCTAGTCATAGCTTGCAGCATCTGTCGGAACAGATACTACACTTTGACCTTGACGCCCGGGCCCCGGAGGGCGCGCGGGCCTGTGAGAGGAGGGGTCTATGACGCGCAAGTCTTTCGAGCGGCAACATAGTAGTAATTAGGTCTCAGTAGACATGCGAAAGAGAAGAGGCGGGATAAACAGTTTAAAACATGAGTGCCAGTTATTCAGTCAAACCTTTATTTAAATTTAACATTAAAAGAAATTAACTGTTGATTTAAAAAAATTACGATACTTTTTCATGTAGAAAAAAAATAAGAAAGGGAAAAAATAAACAAATGAGAATCGAACAACGGTCGTGTAATTGTTTAAGGGAAAGGGAGAGAAATAGACAAAGAGAAATAAGGAAACGAAATAAGTTTTCGCAATCGTTGTCTATTCATCATGACTTCTATAGATATGTATAGATGTGATTGTCTTTTATGACAGTCTTGTTGTTAATGTTTTAACTGGAAGAATATACCAAGAGAGGAAAGAGTGTGATTTTGTTTTACCATGAATTTCTTAAATGTAGTCGGTTTAGAAGACGAAGAAAAGCTGAAATTGAGTTGGTTTAAGGTGAAAACGAATAGTGTGATTTTGTTCGTATATATAGTCGGGATAATAAGTGCCTACATTACATCCTTGGAGCAACATCATCACTATCGTAATCATCTTTAGAGGAAGTAGTTTCTATTTGTCCTTCTAAATAACAAGTCCTTCTACCGCTACAGTCATTACCGGGAGGTATTCTGAATTTTGGACGGATAAAGGGTTTCACTCATCGTAACTGGATCATAATCTCATTGACATATTATATAATCTCTCCCTTTACCATTACAAAATTACGTCTCCCCAGACTAATTCCGCTCCTTCTGATTGGATGAGATCTGACCATTCCTATATTCCGGACTAACGGTATTAGTGTGTTAAACAAACTCTAATGTATTATTCAAACATTGCGTTGCATTGGTACCTAATTGTACCCTATGGGTAAATTGTTCGCTCGCTGAATTTGTACATTTGTTCCAGTAATTATTTTTTTATAAACATGGATGGAATGCAATGAGACACCCCTGAGAGGGGAATTGTATTCTCCGCCCAATCCACGATACATGGCCGACTCCGCGACCCACTGGTAGACGGATAACTGCTGAGGATAATGCTCTATCAGAAAGAGAGGTCAAATAAGTGAGAGAGAAGATGGTCTCGCCGAAGTAACCCGAAGAATGGTTGTAAAAAGAAAATTAAATAAGAATAGAGAGAAATATGTGCAAGCTATACTGATCCTTATAGAGAAACAAAGTAATGGTGCTGATATTATTCTGTTTTGAAATTAAAAAAAAAAACTGCCTCAGTCGAGAAGGATTTCTCCTTCACAGGACTTGGATTCAATGTGTTGAGTGTAGTTTGAAGCAGTTGTTACATTTTGTCCCTAGCCAAAATGGCACTGTTGGGAAAAATTAAGTGATTGAAGGGTAGGATTACCTCGGTCGGGGAGGATCTTTTTTCTAGTGGATGAGAATAGTGCATGTTTTGGTGTGGCATCAGGGAGGATGGAGCACCTTGTTCCGAGTGATTGGGACAAGTAAAGGTATGAAAGGTTTGGATATCGTAGAGTTCAGTAAAAGCTGCACAGGAAAGTTTTTTTTTTATTTTATTTTTTTTTAATTACATTTTCACCCCAAACAAGGCACATTGCCACTTTGGTGTAGGGGGCTACTATCAGGGACATGAGCTACTGGGATATTATGTAGGGATTTAGGCAGCAAGATGTCGGTTCACGTTACACTTGAACTTCTGCATGTCAGTACAGTTGGGGAAGCAGGGACCCGGAAGGGAATTCCAAAGTCTAGCAGTTCTGAGAAATAAACTTCTGGAGTAGAAAGCTCTCTTACATCTAAGGATCTCTACTGTGTAGGGGTGGAATTTAGCTGCCTGTCGCGTTTGTCGAGTGTATTTACGTCGTGGGGGCACAAGGCCTTGCAGTTCGTCAGAGCATCCATCATTAAAATACTTATAGAACAGGCAGAGGGACGCAACATTTCGTCGATGGGACAGAGGCTGAATCTTAGATGACAGTTTAGGACCTATTAGGTTGCAGACTCTCTTTTGGACCTTGTCCAGGAGTGAGAGACTAGTAGCAGATGCACCAACGCAAATATGACAACAATACTCCATACATGGGCGACAAAAGAAGCAGAGGAAAGCCAAGTAGAGGGAAAATTGTTTTGGCATCTCTCCACAGTTAGGTGTCCATCAACCAATTTGCCCTAGATCGAAAGGAATGGCAAAAAATAAGCCACGTGAATTGCACTCCGAATCTGAAGATGCGACTCATGATGATGATAAAATCAACAGTAGTTTCCCTACAATGTATCGTTGAATGAGTCACTACGGGAGGCATGTGAAGCTTCCTCGTTGTGCGCGTGGTAATCAATCGATTTGATTAAAAAATTTCGATGACAAAGTATTGGAAGTGTGGAACATTCGCTGATCCTCACGCAATCCCGGGAATGTTCCACACTTCCAATACTTTGTCATCGAAATTTCTTAATCAAATCGATTGATTACCACACGCACAACGAGGAAGCTTCACATGCCTCATATATATATATATATATATATATATATATATATATATATATATATATATATATATATATATATATGCATATATATATATTATATACATTATATTATATTATATATATGAGGGAGAACAATATATATATATATATATATATATATATATATAGGGTGTTCCAAAATGGTTGACCCCATTCTAAATGCCCATATCTCGGAAGCTACTTGATGGATCTTAATGAAACTAAGTACTCTTTATGTTGAAGGTCATAAGTTTTATTGGTTAAATTTACAAAGAAAAGTACCAATATTTGTGGGCTCCGTGACAGATTTTCATAAATGTTCAATATGAGCGCCGCCTGTGACCCTACTTTCTTGAATATTGCACAAAACATATTAACTTTTGGTGAGTCCCTCTCATGTTCAACTGTGCTATGAGGATTTTCTTCGCCCCAAATGCGAACATTATGTTTATTAAATTTGTCACTCGTGTGAAACTTGGCTTCATCACTAAAAACTACCCGACCATCGAAATCATCTTTGAGTTTATCTAGCATTTCAACACAAAATTCTTGACGTTTTCGCTTATCACCAAAGCCCGAACGAGCTGCAGCTTTTAAGGTTTAAATCACAATCGTTTCCTCAGAATCCGGCAAACTGTTGTTTGTGAAATATGGGGTTTCACACTTGCTCTTCTATCACTCTTCCGAGGACTATGCAGGCAGGATTCACGAACCTGCTCCACTGTCTCTGCTGATGTTCATGGCTGTCCTGGCGATTTAGGTATGCATAAGCAGCCCTTTCCTTGAAATTCTTGGTTCAAAGTCTTAATTTGTTTTGTCATTTGTGCCTTTTTTGAAAAATTTGTGAAGAAGGCACGCTGCACTGTCTTTGATGACTGAGTCCGAGCATACGCTAACACGCAAAATGCATTTTATTTTGAAGTGAACGGCATTTCTTAACCTAAAAAGATAGAAATGCCAAACATTACACCCAAAAACTTGAAATGTTTCTACACAAGCTGTGAAAATTTGAGGTCATTCCAACGAAAATGGTCAAAATTATTGGCCTACGAAATGGGGACAAACGTTTTGAAACACACATTATATATATATATATATATATATATATATATATATATATATATATATATATATATATATACTAGAATAAGTGACCGGTGTTGCCGGGTGTTTGGAGGTGTATGCTGAGCAAAACAACAAAAAACAAAACAAAAAAAAACGGTCAATTTTTTAAACTTTGACCCCTATTATGACCCCTTAACATCTATTGTTTTGGGCTCAAATCAAGTTATTAAGTGAGATCCATGTCCGAGGAACCTATATTTAAAATATCAAGTGTTTCGACCCAAAATTGTCGGAGGAGTTTGGTAGAGTTCTCAAAGGTCGAATCGTTAAACTTTGACCCCTTAACAGCCAAATTTCTGGCCGAAAACCGATCACATAGGTTTTCCCAAATCTCAGTACCCTGTATATCAAATTTTGAGTCTGTAGACTAAAAATTGACAGAGTTATTGCGTAGACACACAGACAGACAGACAGACACGTTCACTTTTATAGATATACTAGCATTTCGGCTAGGCGTTGCCCGGGTGTTTGGAGGTGTATGCTGTGCAAAAAAAGAAAAAAAACGTCAATTTTTTTAAACTTTGACCCCTTTTATGACCCCTTTACATTTATTGTTTTGGGCTCAAATCAAATTACTAAGTTAGATCCATGTCCGAGGAACCTATATCTAAAATTTGAAGTGTTTCGACCCAAAATTGTCGTAGGAGTTTGGTAGAGTTCTCAAATGTCAAATCGTTGAACTTTTACCCCTTAACAGCAAAATTTCTGGCCGAAAATCAATAACATCGATTTTCCCAAATCTCAGTACCCTGTATATCAAATTTCGAGTCTGTAGACTAAAAATTGACAGAGATATTGCGTAGGGAAATGTACATAGACACACAGACAGACAGACAGACACGTTCACTCTTGTATATATATATATATATATATATATATATATATATATATATATATATATATATATATATATTAAAATAGGATATGTATTGAACACGTGTGAAGCCAAATTACTTTTTTTTTTTTTTACAAGGGTGTCACCACTTATCAAGGCCCATAGGTCACTCGAGGATAAGGGTTAATAGGTATACATTAGTCATTGTGATTTTAGCATAGTAAACAGTGGGAATTTTGTAACTTGGATTACTTAGGGGGATGATTCAATTAGAACTTGTTCACATTGGACTTTTTTTTTTTTTTTCATAGGTATCAACTCATTATCAAGGCCAAGAGGCCACTCAAGGATAAGGGTTAAAGAGTGTACAGTAGAAATTGGACAATATAATAATCATTAGTAATGAAAATTTGTTAAATTTGATAACTTATATGGAACGGCACATCAAGAACTTATTTACGTTAGACTTGAAGACAACCATATTGTAGTCAACCGGAAAGCAGGAAAACGGAAGACAATTCCACAGGCGTGCAGTTCTAATAAAAAAGCTTTGTTCATGGAATCTACGTTTAGGTTTAGGCACAGATAAAGAGTGGGGGGAATTATTGATAGTGTTTACAGCTAGACGAGTGTTTCTTGTGAAAGTTTGGCGAGGGGGGACCATAGATTGAAGCTCAGTCGAACACTTTCCATGAAAATAACGATACATCAGAGACAAACTCGCAACATCTCTTCTGTGAGATAGAGGTTGCAAGGAAGAGAAAAGGACATCTCCTACGAGGCTACGAAGTCTATTTTGAACTCTATCAAGGCAGGCCAAGTCCTTTCTCGCAGCTCCTGCCCAGATGTGGCAACAGTATTCCATCCTTGGACGTACCTGGCTCTTATATAGATAGAGAATTGCATCAGCAGTGAGATATCTATTGGATCGATAGAAAGATCCCACCATTTTTCCAGCGGCCTTGGCAACAGATTTGATGTACGTGTTCCATTTAAGATCAGGAGTAATGGTCAAGCCCAGAAGCTTGTCAAAACTTGAGACCTCCTGAAGACGAGAGCCATTCATTTCAATTGATGCCAGATGTGGATCAGAATGTTGATGATGTAAAGAGAGAAGCTTGATTTTAGAGGCATTAAAAGTAACCAGCCACTCCTTTCCCCATTGTACTACATGCTCAAGATCAGAGGAGAGAGAATTGGAGAGAACTTGGTCGTTTACTGTCTTAGATGTGCTACCATAAATGGTAGTGTCGTCAGCATAAATGTCTACAAATGATGTAAGGATGTGATTTGGAAGATCATTAATGTAGATCAGGAAAAGAGATGGACCCCTGAGGGACACCGGCATTAATACTGTGGGCTTCTGATTTTTGCCCCTCAACTACTACTCTTATGCAACGCGAAATTTTTTTATAAAATAAACGAGTGTTCATCTTTTTAGAAATATATTTCGGAGATATACTCCTTTGTCAATCTATATATATTTTTTCTCTTTTTCTTTGCTGTGAAATCGAGTAGAAGAATGTTCAATGAATTAAGTCCACGTGATGTTAGCTATGGGGGTTTTATGTAGTCGGATAGTAACGCGTGGTCGCACGGTTTATCACTTATTTCCTAGATAGTTAATAAAAGTATTAATGCTTTAAAAAATAAATAGAATGACTGTAACCTCCTCCCTGTTTAATATGTGCATATATTTCGCAAGATGTAAAAATACACTATATAACATACACTATATAATATACAATGTATATTATAAGAGTTGAGCTTTCTAAATATTTTGCTCAAATGTTTTCGTTTGTAATTGATTAAAAATTGTAAGACAAGATTTTTTTTTTTTTTTAAAGAAGATTTGCATTTATTTGTCGTGAATGCTATTTAAAATTTTCATAAACATTTAAAAGGAGTTTACTGTGTTGACGATTATGTTGCAAATCAAGATAACGGTGTAAGAACAGAATAATTAACAAGTCTACCGATTGTTGCCGAGTAATGGTAAAAGCATTAATCGATCATGCAACTAATAAACACAAGGCAAAGAAGTAACGGAAAAAACAAGGAAGTTTTAATAAACGCGCATGATACATTAAAGACGATGTACATCATGTTTACCCCCCCCCAAAAAAAAAAGTAAAATGTATGACAATGGATTCAGGATCAGCAGGAGCGAGAACAAGCATTTCGTGAGGTTCAGATTCTTGAGTCCCCGAGGTAAGAACGAGTAGCCGGGTGTTAGTCGGTACTGGCGCAGGTAGCTGAATTAAAAGCTTAATTCGTGAGTAAAACAATCCGATTTTCGGATTTTGTAATCATGTCGGTATTCCTTTGTTTTCTTTTAAAGTTGATGAGTTCCTTTTCTTCTGATGAGTTAAGGGCCGAATAAATTTAAAAAAAAACATAATTACATGAATGATACTCACTGTGCTACGAAACAGATGCTATTTGAAAATTTCAACACGCTTAAAAAATAAACAGTAAAATAAACAACATCTTGAAATTTGGAATATAGACGTTTGCTCTGTAGTTGTATCGAGCTTCATAAACCAAAAGATTTGTAAAAACATACGATAAAAAATAATTGAATAAACATATTTTTTCATAAACATATACATGTACACATATATACACATGTATATATGAATTGTCTAAAAAACCACTGGACGGATGGCTTCCACGTTTTGGTATAATATGTTTACTATATCCATGTGTGTTTTTATATATTTCTTTTTAATTATAACATTATACTTAATTTTTCTATGATAAAAAGGTGGATTTCTTTTTACCGAGAGGCCATTTTTTTTATTTAGGGACAATTATTTATTACCGCTTCCTGTCACGTGACCAGTGTTAAAATTTAGCGGTTTTCCTGCTATATCTGGAGATTTTGGTTACAATCTAGCGGGAAATTCTAGAAAATCTGGAGGTATTTGGCACCCACACACCCGCATTAGCGCTTGAAAATATTCAATGTAAGTAAAAAAAAAAGTAGCATTTATTGCCTTTGGTAACAATTATTTATTGATTATTTGTTTTGTTTTTCACCTTTTTTTTTCGACTAACCATTCTTAAATCTAACTATAAAATCGATTTTCCAAGTACATTTTAGGTGGGGGGGGATTCCAACCTCCGAAGTTTGGGTTTGTATTACTGTACACATAGATTCGAAAAGTTGTCAAAAAACAAATATATAACAAATAAATGTTATCAAAGGCAAGATAAGTTACTTTTCTGCCAAACTGGATATTTAAATTAACCACACGTGGTCTCAAAATGAATGACGACGCTCAAAGTGTATACACATTTTGACTCCTCCCTTTACTTAAAAATTCACCAAAAATCAGGAAATTAACGAATTTTAATGAAAATTGCAGTATTTTTCAAATAATGATCGCAGAATATAATGAACTAATTATTTTTACTTAACTCTTAGTGAAAATATTTTATTTTGTTTAAACAAAAAATACCTTTACTAAAGTTATGGTTTTCAGTAGTAAATAAAAAACGCAAGAATTTATTTTTGCTTTTTTTAAAGCATCGTAATTTGTAACAACAAAAAATAATTTTTACAGTAACATTACGAAAAAAGCTCCTAAAGTCCGTATTAATGTATTCGATATAACTCGAAGAAAAATGAATTATCGGATACTATTCAGGAAATTAAAGATTCAATTAGATTCCTATTTCAGTCACCTAAATTATTTAGGGTGAAATAAGGTTAGGAATTTATAGCCAAACCTAAATATATTTTTTTTGGTAAATATCCAGATACGCTACTACAGAACACCGACCACTCTAATTTGTTTTTGTTTTTTTTTTGGGGGGGGGGGGGAGGAACAAATATATAACAAATAAATGTTATCAAAGGCAAGATAAGTTACTTTTCTGCCAAACTGTATATATTTTTCGTGTTTTTATTCAATGTAACGTATTTATTCAGCTCGAAAAACATACAGTGTTTACCGATGTATTCGAAAATTCAAGATGGCGTCTCACACCCTCTTTAATACCGTAAGTTTGGAAAAAGGTGTTATAAATAAAAAACTATACAAAATACGGGTTTGTATTACTGTACACATAGATTCGAAAAAGTTGTCAAAAAACAAATATATAACAAATAAATGTTATCAAAGGCAAGATAAGTTACTTTTCTAGCTAACTGGATATATTTTTCGTGTTTTTATTCAATGTAACATATTTATTCAGCTCGAAAAACATACAGTGTTTACCGATGTATTCGAAAATTCAAGATGGCGTCTCACACCCTCTTTAACACCGTAAGTATGGAAAAAGGTGTTATAAATAAAAAACTATACAAAATAATATTAAAAACCCGCCGAATATATGTCAACCTATGTCACAGTAACATGTATTGAGCGAGTTTTTAACAGTATTTTATCCGGTTTTTTATTTATAACATATTTTCCCAAACTTACCGGGTTAAAGAGAGAATCAGACTCCATCTTGAATGTTCCAATCGGTAAACACTGTATGTTTTTCGAGCTGAATAAACATGTTACATTGAATAAAAACACGAAAAATATATCCAGTTAGCTAGAAAAGTAACTTATCTTGCCTTTGATAACATTTATTTGTTATATATTTTTTTTTTGACAACTTTTTCGAATCTATGTGTACAGTAATACAAACCCAACATATTTATTCAGCTCGAAAAACATACAGTGTTTACCGATGACTTGGAAAATTCAAGATGGCGTCTGATTCTCTCTTTAACACGGTAAGTTTGGAAAAAGGTGTTATAAATAAAAAAACTATACAAAATACTATTAAAAACCCGCCGAATATATGTCAACCTATGTCACGGTAACATATATTGAGCGGGTTTTTAACAGTATTTTATCTGGGTTTTTATTTATAATACCTTTTCCCAAACTTACCGTGTTAAAGAGAGAATCAGACGCCATCTTGAATTTTCCAATACATCGGTAAACACTGTATGTTTTTCGAGCTGAATAAACATGTTACATTGAATAAAAACACGAAAAATATATCCAGTTTGGTAGAAAAGTAACTTATCTTGCTTTTGATAACATTTATTTGTTATATATTTGTTTTTTGACAACGTTTTCGAATCTATGTGTACAGTAATACAAACCCAATATGTTACATTGAATAAAAACACGAAAAATATATCCAGTTTGGTAGAAAAGTAACTTATCTTGCCTTTGATAACATTTATTTGTTATATATTTGTTTTTTGACAACTTTTTCGAATCTATGTGTACAGTAATACAAACCCCACCGACCACTCTAACATCACATCCGCCCCCCCCCAATGTACAAAGTAAAATCTTCGGAAAATGTTAAATGGTGTTCTAATTGGTAAATGTCGGTGCGTTACTTACGGAAAATTTGAAAATTCGATGTTCCAGGTAAAAAAAAACAAAAACAGATAAATTAACCCCCCCCTACTCCAACTTGGTATGCTTTCCTTTTCTTATTTTATTTCTTTTTCAGCTAATTTTAAATTTTCCACCCAAAAAGCGCTATAATGTATTTTTGAAAATTAGAAAATTCTATGTCCTGGAAAAAAAAAATCCCCTCCCCCCAATGCAGTTTGCTTGGTAAAGCCGTCGTTTATGCTACAGTGTGCATGCGTGTAGCATAAACGGAAGCTGCAAAATGGTGGAAAGAAATTCGTGGGTTCAGGGGTAAATACCATGCAAACGGTAAATTTGCCCCAAGTTTGACTATCAGATTCGTTGTCAGCGACCTCAATTACCTATACAAAAACAAATTAGAGTGGTCAGTGTTCTGTTCAAAAAAAAAAAATAATTTGTACATTCTCTTGAAAAAAAGAATCAAACTTTTCTCTACTTTCACATGTGTTCCATTTTAACAAACTGAGCCACAGCAATGCGTGGCCGGGTACAGCTAGTATATATATATATATATATATATATATATATATATATATATATATATATATATATATGTGCATATGTATACATGTATGTACAAATCCATGCATATATATTTAATATATTTATATATAAGGAAGTGTCCTCTATAGTATCAGATCTGACCGAATGGTTAATTGTAGGCATAGACCAATTCATACCATCTAAAAAATTCCAACAAAGACCTAACAGCCAGCCATGGTTCTCCCCAGAATGTGCTGCTGCTATCGTGCACAGAAATCATTTTTTCCATAACTACCAACGTAATAGATGCACTGAGACTAAAACTGCTTTTAGGACTGCCAGCAACCACTGTAAAAGAGTAATAAATAATGCAAGAGAGCTATATGCCTAGTCTGTTAAATCCAAGGTAGCTGATCAGCGGTTTGGTTCCCACCAGTTTTGGCAAATAACAAATAGGATCCTGAACAGAAGTGTGCGTTCTATCCCAACCATTATCAATGGACCAGAGGTCATCTCGTCAACGTCAGACAAGGCCAAACTATTTGCAAAGAACTTTGCAGCTAATTCTACCCTATGCGACGAAGGCCATCAACTCCCCATATTTCCTCCTTATAACACAGAACACGCTAGGTAACATACAAATATCCGTGCATGAGGTCGCCAAGCTAATCAAGACCCTTGATTCCAGTAAAGCAACTGGCCGTGACGGCATCCCAATTATAGTGTTAAAAAAGCTTCAACCAGAACTTGCCCCCATAATTACAAAACTGTTTAAACGTTGCCTTAAGGAGAAGTGCTTTCCAATTCCCTGGAAGACCTCATCAGTTTGCCCTGTATTTAAGAATTCAGGTGATAAGTCATCTCCCTCTCAGTACAGACCAATAAGTCTACTGTGTGTTATGAGTAAGTTGCTGGAATCCATATTAAATAGAGAAATAGTCAAGCACCTCAGCAGAAACAACCTTCTTAGTGACACGCAATATGGTTTCCGCTCTGCAAGATCTACCGCAGATGTGCTGACGGTTATATCTCACAGGATTAGTGAATCTCTTGACAAAGGCTTCCTTTCTAGGGCAATTGCTCTTGACATATCAAAGGCCTTCGGCAAGGTATGGCATAAGGGTCTACTTCACAAGATTTCTAGCTACGGTAAGTAACTGGAAATGTTTTCTCAATCATTAAATCATTTCTCTCCGATAGGCTCATAAGAGTAGTGGTCGATGGACAAAAATCGGAGGCCTGCAGTATTAATGCTGGAGTCCCTCAGGGGTCAATCCTTGGCCCAACTCTCTTCCTGATCTACATCAATGACCTCCCTAAACACATACTTAAATCATTCGTTGACATCTATGCTGATGACACGACCATCTACGGCAACACATCAAAGGCTGTAAGTGACAAAGTTCTCTCTGATTCTCTCTCCTCTGATCTTGAGCGCGTGGTTCAGTGGGGGAAGATGTGGCTGGTTACCTTTAATGCATCCAAAACCAAACTCCTATCCTTACATCATCAACGCTCTGATCCCCATCTGGCATCAATTGGGATGGATGGCTCTCGTCTGGGAGAGGCCCTGTGTTTTGACAAGCTTCTGGGTTTGACCTTTACTCCTGATCTGAAATGGAACACGTACATCGTCTGTTGCCAAGGTCGCTGGAAAGATGGTGGGATCCTTCTACCGCTCCAGAAGATATCTCACTACTGATGCAGTTCTCTATCTATATAAAAGCCAAGTACGTCCAAGGATGGAATGCTGCTGCCATATCTGGGCAGGAGCTGCGAAAAACAGCATATCCTGCCTTGACAGAGTACAAAATAGACTTTGTGGCTTAGTGGGGGATGCCCTTTTCTCTACCCTGCAACCTCTCTCCCACAGAAGAGACGTTGCGAGCCTATCCTTGTTTATTCGTTATTTCCATGGCAGGTGCTCGTCTGAACTCCAATCCCTGGTCCCCCCTCGCCAATCTTTCACGAAAAACACCCGTCTAGCTGAATCCACTGTGAAAAATTTCCCCCACTCTTTATCTGTGCCTAAATCAAAACGTAGATTCCATGAACAAAGCTTCTTTCTTAGAACTGCACGCCTGTGGAACTCTGTTCCGTCTGCCTGCTTCCCACCTGACTACAACTTGGATGTGTTCAAGTCCAACGTTAACAAATTCCTAATGAACCGCCCCCTTAAATAAACACTTCATCAAATCTCCACACTAACGTAATGTACTTGCAATAACCCTTATCCCTGAGTGGCTTCCGGGCCTTGATAAGTGGTGACCACTGTGTAAAAAAAAAATATATATATATACATATACATACATAAATAAGACATATATATATATATATATATATATATATATATATATATATATATATATATATATATACACATGCACATAAAAATAAAACATGGCTGCCATCATTCTGAATTCCGAAGGTCCGCCAAAGCAGTACTAATGTAAAGAGATTAAAAAGCGTTATACATAATATCGAAACAACCTCAAGTATGTGTATACATGTGTATAAATGATATAAATTATGAACGCAGTCGGAACATTTTAAAATGTTTAGGTTCGTAAATTCTAAATAATATGTATATAAAAAAATGTAAATGCAATTTAACACAATGTAAATATTAATATTAACCTCTCCCTGTTAAAACCTGTCCACCCATTTAATTAACCACCCAAACACATGACCATGATAAAATATATAAATTTTGACACATGTAATATCAAATGTACTTTTTAAAAAACGTCATTTTAAGAACCTAATTGCATAATCTGCCTATTCTAAAGCGCTTGCTATGCAAAAACACACAGATTTATACACATATAAGTACACACACATATAAGTATATATACACACACATATGTAAACACACACACACACACACACACACACACATATATATATATATATATATATATATATATATATATATATATATATATACAAAAATATTTTTATATATATATATATATATATATATATATATATACAAAAATATTTTTGTGGTACATAATTTTATTAAACATCTAAATACTGAGCGCAATGCCATTATTATAAATTTTTTAGGTATTTTTTAAGTTTCAACATATATTATCAAAGAAAAAGTGTAATAACGAAACTAAGACACTTCAAAAATATTTTTCTCCTTTACTCTAATTCACTGTTAAAAAAACAGAAATGAGACAAAAAGAAGGTAAATAAGGTGTGCAATAGAGTTATATATATATATATATATATATATATATATACACTTGTGCCCGATATTATTCATACCCCTCGGATCTTTGAGATTTCTATAAGATTATTGCTCAAACCAGAAGGTAGACAATATTAAAGGGATTTCAAACAATAAATCAAGCATAAGCATTTAATTTAAACTCAACAAATAAATAAATTATGCAAGTTTGAAACATTATACAAAGAAAAACAATAATGGCACTAGTTCAAAATTATTCATACCTCTCTTACTAATAGTCAATAGCATGCCCTTTATTCTTAATAACTGCCTGTAACCGTTTTGGATATTTATCAACAAGGTTTTTACAAGCATCAACACTGATTTTTGACCATTCTTCAATGCAGTAGTTCTCCAAATCCCTCAAATTTTTAGGTTTCCGCTTTTTAACCTCAGTTTTCAATATGTGCCAGAGGTTTTCGATAGGGTTCAGGTCGGGACTCTGGCTAGGCCATTCCAAAACATTAATTTGATTATCCTCAAACCATTTCTTGACTATTTTGGCAGTATGTTTTGGATCATTATCCTGTTGAAGGACCCAGTTTGGTCCTAAATGGAGCTTCTCCGCATCCTGTCTAATGTTTTTCTGGAGTATCTCCAAATATTGCTCCTTCTTCATGGTTCCATCTATCTTGACCAAACTACCTGGACCACTAGCCGAAAAGGAGCCCCAAAACATTAGGCTACCACCACCATGTTTCACCGTGGGTATGGTGTTCTTTGGGTTGTAAGCTTCTCCTTTCTTCCTCCAAACGTAAGAAGCATCCATATGGCCAAACAATTCAATTTTTGTTTCGTGAGTCCACAAAATACTTGAGAAAACGGACTCTGGAGAATTCACATGGTTCCTAGTAAACTTTAGACATGCTGCAAGGTGTTTTCCGGTGTGCAATAGAGTCCTTCTTGGTCTTCTTCCTTTCAGACCATTTTCATGCAGAGTCCTTTGCAATGTTTGCCTTGATATTTTTATGCCAGAAGACTCCAGATTTTCTAAAATGTCCTTAGTAGTGGTGGTTGGATTTGCATTAACACTTCTTACAATATTCCTGGTGGCTCTAGCAGACAGTTTCCTTTTCCTTCCTCTACCAATCAAGTTGTTTGTTGTGTGGTGGCTCTGGAATTTTTTGATGATGCTCTGTACTGTTGCTGTAGGGACCTCAAATTTCTTGGAAATTGACTTTTAACCTAAACCATCCTTATGTGAATTCACAATTTTAGTCCTAAGATCATTACTAAGCTCTTTTTTCTTCCCCATTCTAATAATTTTTATTCTTTTATTGGTTTTCAGTTGATATCATTTTAATTTCTGAAAAATGCAAAAAACGAAATGAAATTAATCAAAGGTTGTATAAAAGCATTCAAAATAAGAATCAAACAAGAAACAAACAATCAGAAACTCGATTAATACTGAAAAAATAAGGGGGTATGATTATTTTTGAACATTGCAGATTTTATAAATAGCTGTATATTTCTTTTATTACAAGTATCCCGAGATTTTAAAATGACGAAAATGATCAGAAGAGGTTTATTAAGAATATGTATCAATATGGACGTAAACAATAAATTCTAACAAAGTTACACCTAATAAACTCAATTTTCAAGGGGGGGTATGAGTAATATCGGGCACAACTGTATATATATATATAAAAGATTATTGAAACGTCTTTCGGCCGACACTTTTCAAAATAAACTATAACAACGATTGGTAGCATCGGTCCAATTTAGGAAGATTTTAGTTCATAACACATCTATACATGAACAGACTAATAATAAACGAAAAACTAAAAGCATTACTAATAAAACAAAATCCCCCACTATCAATAGTAGTAACATCCTGAAATGTTCATAAAGTTATTATATTAACCAATGAAATGAGTATATATATATATATATATATATATATATATATATATATATATATATATATATATATATATATATATATGAAACACAATTTTTTTTATTTTGACCCTTTAGCAGCACTTTTTTTCGGATGGAAATCAATTATAAAGTTCTGTACATGTCTGAATACTCTATATACCAAATTTCAAGTCTGTAGATCAAAAATACGTTGAGAATTGTTCACACACACACATTTTCACGTGTGTATATATATATATATATATATATATATATATATGTATATGTATATATATATATATAAACCTGTGTAACTTTTCCTTATTATGTTATACTTTTACCTAAACGGGACACCCCTTTAATTTTGGAATTAACTTTATATGCTATGGGGCATGTGTCTCCAAAAATAACATGTACGTTGGCATGACTCGAACCAGCATATCTCATCGACTAACATGTCACCCATTTTCCTCGTATAGCTCCATTTATCAGCACTTAACAGCACACAAAACCGAATTTAGAGACATACTAATAAAAAACCATTTCAGATGTCTCATGTACGCATACCTCCTAATTGTTGAAGCCTTGTTAATCCATATTAAAAAAAAACAAAAAAACTATTAATTAAGGTCAATACGAAGCAGATTGAATGCTTAAATGCTTTTAAGTATTTTAAAAGATTTTAATCGTCTTTCCATTCCATTTATTACCTTTCTAAAATTATTTTTCATCACTGAGGACGACTTATGGAGGTCGAAAATGTTCGCGAATACAGCAAATTTATTTTTACACTCGGACAGAATCTTCGGAAACTAGTCCATCAAAAAGAAAAAAAATGGATTGTAAGAGAAACAAACAAGAGTTGTCTCTGCTCTTCAATGAAACGTGCATAAAGGAGAAAACGCTGCTCAAATATACTAATATATATGCATATATATATATATGTTAGGGTAGGTCGATATTTAACTTTTTCTAGAAAATCAAAAACTTCTCTGCAGGGAAAGTTGTGTGTTGGTATGCTGAGTACTAATATAAAAAATTGCCATCTTTCATGGATGAGCATTTAACTTTAAATATCGTCTAATTAGACGCACTGAAAAAAGATCGTTGTTTTTTTTTACAATTTTATAAATATTTTACATTTTCAGTCGAAACAAATTTATTAGATTAATCATTTTAGTAAAAAGGAAAGAAATATATTAAAATTAATATTAAAAAGTGAATGTCCCCCCCCCCGCTGCATATAATCCTCATTTAACCACATTAACTGAAGAGGCAAGTAATAAAAAGTAATTCTGGGTCAGAATCTTTTCCATCTTATATATTTTCCATCTTATATATTTTCCATCTTATATATTTTCCATCTTATATATTGGCAAGATTTTGACCTTAAAATATTTGTTTTTTTTAGATCCTTACATTAAGTGATTCATGCCTTGTCTGGAAAGATTTCCATAAAAAAAATAAAATTAAAATAAAAATGTCAAAAGTCATAAACACAATTGATTATCAATGAAAGAATAGCCATTAAGAACGAAATGTACTTGGAATTTATAAGGGAATCAATTTTTTAAAAACTACAATTGTTAATTGAAGCTTCTCTAAAACCTTGATTCATCATAGGTAATTTTAGTTTCAAATTTATACACTAATTTCAAAACAGATTTATAAAAAATGACAAACCACACACAAATGTTAGCAATGAGTATTGTTGCATCATTTCATAGTGTTCCACATAATATCCTTTTGGATCAAAAGAAGGCCTCATTTTTCGACATAACACTTTTGCAATACTATGCTTGTGTCTTCTTTCAAATCCATAGACCAACTGAGAAGCCCCTGTGATTAATTTAACTACCCTTTCGACACTTTGTGAATGTGCAGGTAAATCAGGAAAATCTAGTTTCCTCCAACTCAACGATGAATCCTGAAGTTCCTCATCTGAAAATCCTTTTTTAAAAGCAGGCTCACAGACTCCACTTTGAGATGGGCTGATTTAATGAAACCAATGTGAAGCTTTGAAATTTATTGTTGAAAATTTTTTTCAACCTTTTGTGAGATGCTTTTGGACTCCTGAAAGAAAAAAAAAAGAAATTAACTTTAAAAATGGATTCTACTTGTTTGAATTTTTTTAAATAATGAAATTGTAACAACATTAAAAAATGAACATATGCATCAATGTAAACAATTTCATTATTTTTATATAAAAGAAAGTTTACTTACCTAATGGTTAATTTTTTTTTATAGTTTCTTCCCTCACTTCTATTTCATCTGAGTTGATCATTGCATACGAAATATTTTCTGGCAATAGAGCAAAAGCATTGTATTGAATATTTTTAACTGCAATTGTTTGGATTTCTTGTGGCTGCTGCTTAATTCATATTGAAAATGTATAGTTGCTGGTTATGAAATTTATTGTCTCTTTTAATTTCAAACCAACTAACTGCATACACTTCAACAACAAATTTAACCAATGTGTGCATTTTATCAAACAGTGTTTGAGGATAAATCTGTAGGGTCCATAAACACATTAGTCGAATTGCTAGAGTTAGCCATCTGGCTTGATTTAAAGGCCCAATCCTCCATGCAGCATATTTTGGATCAACCTTTTCTCGTGAAATTCCTTCTGCATATTCCAAAAGTAGCCTTTGGTCGCCACTCAGATCATCAATACCTACCAGTACGGAATAATTGATATCCAAAGACTACTTATAGATGGAAATTCAACCACGGGCAAATGATTGTAATTATTACCACACAATTTTCTAATTGGCCCAGTAAATGTGCAGTAGTGTGTAACTTCCTGTTTAATATTTTTTTTAGAGATGTGATAAGCCCAGATTCACAGCCAGTGTTTGTATTGGTGTTGTCTAAAAGCACATCCTTCAATGTAATCTCACTTTTATATTCTTTTAAAACGCAACTTCTGCTAAAACAACACCAGTTGCATTAGTATTAGGGATAACTCTATGGGTGAGATATCCTCCCTTTTTATCACAACTTATTTCCGTTGTCAATGTCAAATGGCGTTCTGGTCCCTTAACATTTTTTACTTTAGTTTCTCCATTTGCCTCCACCGCCTCCTGATAAAACAAAGTGTCTTTGTCATGCATACTATCCACACCAATACAAACCAGGTTTTCAATTTTTTTATTGTGCTTTTCATGGGCATGCTCTTTAGGTTTTTCCTTTTTGTCTGTCTATTTTCGAGTTATCCAGGATGATGTTGCTAATGTTAATACTTGTGTTGAGAAGGCCGTTAGCATGTAAATCCAAAAGGAAGGCATTTGCCAGGCTCGCTCCTAATTTTGAAGAAACATCACCCCGGATTAGTTCAATAGCATACTGTGGAATTTTTAATTGTCTGTAATTACTTTTACAATGTCTGTCTGCCTCAAAATTTTCATCTTGTTTATCACTATTCTCTGATTGGGAAGGGGAACATTCTGGTCATAAGATGTTGAAGCAACGGAAGATGACTCAACTTGGTTTCCTCTCTCTCCTAACACAACACTCCTTTTATATTTTTTTATGGAAGCTTTATCTATAGGACCAAGTTGAAAAGTGCCCTTAGGTGCTATTTTGTTTCTCTGGTCTTTTAGATATTCTCTGTCTTCCAATGGAACCTGAAAAATCAAATTTGACACATATTGGATGAGAGATGTGACTCACAGAACATTCATGCAATTTCTCATAAAAAGAAGAAGTATGAGATTTTTTTTATTTGTTTACTTAAAATGCAAGTATAGAAATTCATTTAATTTAAAATGTGTATAATATTGTCTTAACGAATGAAAAATAGACTTACCTTCTGTTTGAGGGGGCAATTACAGATTATGTGCTTGGTCTGACAATTTTCATTTTTACATTTTTGTCCTCACAAAATAAAACTGGCAGTTGACAACGGCAGAAAGAAATGTCAAACAATTCACAATATACAATTCAGTTGACAGCAGTAAACGTGAATTAACTGCTTTCCAAATATCAATTATATCACCGGCTATTAATTTAGAAAGCGCAAATTTACTTAAGGTTGGATGTATATTTTCCAGGAAATAACTATGCTGTATAACTTGTCAATATGGGGGGGGGTCTGCTTTATCTAACATAAAAGGTGGACCAGAAAATTTATTAGTATCTCCACTGCAAGTAGAAATTTTGGTTTGTTTCCCAACCATTTTAGAAAAAAAATATCTGAAAAACATATATATTATAATATCAGAAATTGTAGAATTACATAAATAAGTAAAAATTGAGAGAAAAAATTCAAACATGAGAAAATATAAAATAATAAATATTCATTAGCGATTTATAAATCGAACTGCTAACGGCAATATGCTAACGGCAATATGTTAACGGCAATATGTTAATGGCAAGAAGCACGATAAAATAAACAACTTACAAATGAAAAATGTCTTTACAATTGTAAAATTGATGCAATTCTCTATCTATATAAGAGCCAGGTACGTCCAAGAATGGAGTACTGTTGCCACATTTGGACAGGAGCTGCTAGCAAGGACTGTTCAATTTCTACTGTACACTCTTTAACCCTTATCCTCGAGAGGCCTTTTGGCCTTGACAAGTGGTGATGCCTATGTAAAAAAATCTTTGAAATAAACAAATAATAATAATAATAATAATAAAATATGTTTTATAAGAATTATAAAAATATTTTTGTTTCTTAATAGTTGTTTTTTTTAAAAATTTTTTTTTTCTTACATTTTCACCCCAAAAAGGCACGTTGCCACTTTGGTGTAGGGGGCTACTATCAGGGGCAGCAACTACTGGGGCACTATGTTGGGATTAGGGCAGCAAGATGTCGGTTCACGTTACACTTGAACTTCTGCATGTTAGTACAGTTGGGAAGCAGGGACCCGGAATGGAATTCCAGAGTCTATCGGTTCTGAGGAAGAAACTACTGGAGTAGAAAGATCTTTTACATCTAGGGATCTCTACTGCATGGGGGTGGGATTTTGCTGCCTGTCGGGTTTGTCGAGGCTGTCTACGTCGTGGGGGCAAAAGTGTCTGCAGTTTGTCAGAGCATTTACCATTAAAATACTTGTAGAACAGACAGAGGGATGCAACGTTTCGTCGATGGGACAGAGGCTGAAGCTTAGATGCCAGTTCAGGGCCTATCAGATTGGCGACTCTCTTTTGAACTTTGTCTAGGTGCAAGAGACTAGCAGTAGATGCACCAGCCCAAATGTGACAGCAATACTCCATACATGAGCGAATGGTGGCCTTATAGAGGTACAGGATACTTTCAGGTGTCAGTAGTTTTCTAGCACGGTAGGGAGAGCCCACCTTCCTCGCAGTGGCCCTGGCAATGTTTTCAATGTAATTGTTCCAACTCATGTTTCCTGTGAACGTTAGGCCAAGCAGTTTGAAAGATATACTCTCAGATAGGGAGTCACTGGCCATTGCTGTTGATGGCAGAGAAGGTTTCTTGTAATTATTGAAGGAAACCAGTTTAGTCTTGGCAGCATTGAATGTGACCATCCATTTTTGTCCCCATTCCACTACAGATTGGAGGTCATCCTCTAGTGTTTTTGCCATTTCTTTAGTTATATGTTCATTTGTTTTTCTGTCATGCCTGTTATAGAATGTGGTGTCATCAGCATATATACCCATCTCAGAGGCAGTTTTGTTGGGGAGGTCATTAATAGATATCAGGAACAATAGAGGCCCAAGGATAGATCACTGATGCACTCCCGCATTTATATCATATTGTTTAGATGTATGACCATCGAGGACAACCTGAATTTTTCTCTTATCTAAGAAGGATTTAATTATGTTAAGCATTCTACCAGTGATACCGTATGATTCAATTTTCCTGAGGAGACCCTCATGCCATACCCTGTCAAAAGCCTTAGATATATCTAGAGCTACCGCTCTGCCCTCCCCCGCTTTGTCCAGTGAATGGTATATACGTTCAGAGATTACAGTGAGGATGTCTGCTGTGGAACGGGCTTGTCTAACTCCATATTGTTGGTCAGTCAGAAGTTTAGCATCTGTAAGGTGCCGGACTAGAGCATGGTTAATTATGGTCTCAAATATTTTGGTGAAAAGTGGGAGGAGGCTAATGGGGCGATAATTTGATGGGTCAGTTCTTTCGCAGAATTCTTGAATACTGGTACCACAGAAGCAGTCTTCCAACAGCCTGGAAAGCATGATTCATTAAGGCATTTGTTGTAGAGTTTGGAGAAAACTGGAGCTACTTCGGCTGAACACTTTTTTAATAGCACAGCTGGGATGAGATCAGGTCCACATGCTTTTGAAGTGTCAAGGTTTTTTATGATAGTATGCACCTGAGCAGGGGTGATCGTCTAGCGTGGCGTCTGTCCATAAAGGAAAGTCAGGCAGGTGTGGTTGGAAAGGTTCAGTATGGAGTTTGAGGCAAACCGGCTGGCAAGCATGTTAGCCTTCTCGGTTGCTGAGCAAACAACCTCGTGATTGTTGGTTAGTGGGGGAATTGTTGATTGCCCATTATTTACTACACTGTTGTAGATTTTCTAGAAGTCACGATTTCCTAATTTTTGTGCTTCGATGCGTTTTTTAGTGGTTTCAGTAAATTCTCTCTTAGCTGTCGCTATTTCTTTCATAACGTTACTTCTAGCTTCTATATACTTCTGCCTGTTTGAACTGGACTTATGTCAGTTAAATCTGCGGTATGCATGCTGCCTTTCAGCAATGGCAGTTGCGCAAGTCGAAGTAAACCATTGGGGAGAGTGGAGCTTGCTATAAAATTTCCGCATGTGAACATGCGCTTCGATTGCAGTTTTGAACCATTCAGTGGTCTCATTTGCACACTGTTCAGCAGGAAGAGAAAAAATATTTCCCCATGGGGCATCTCTGATAAGATCTCTGATGGCTTCCCAGTCAGCCTTTTTATAATATCTCGTTGGTTTGAGCACTGGCTCTTCAGTTTTGGCTCTAGAGTTTAGGGCGATTTCGACCATTATCACTGCATGATTAGTGTTCCCGAGTGGGCTGTCAGCATTTGTTGTACAATCCTCGGGAACTGTGGTCAGAAACAGATCTAGAAGTGAAGTCCTGGGTCGAAGGAGAGCGGCAGAGAAAATAAAAGTAGCTAATGTTATGTTGTATGTTTAGTCTAAAGCACATAAAGGCTTGATTGTCCGTTTCTAGGTGTGTTTCTCTAGTCAGGGGTAGGGTGTTACGAATGTAGACTTCAAGTCCGTGCATATGTCTGCCAGAGTCCTTACGGCAGAGTGGGAGATAGCCAGGCATGTTAAAGTAGTTAGAGGGGATGGAGGAGTGTAGGTTAGTCTCGCTTAATGTTAAGATATCCTGGGTATTTGTTAGGAGAAATGCTTCAACATCAGCTAAATTAGTTCTAAGCCCACGGATGTTAGTGAATGCAAGCCTCAAGGGAGGAGGCAAGTTGGATTTGTTAGTCCCTAGGCCTGGTTTAAGCTTATTTTTGATTGTACTGTCATCATGTTTTTAAAGAGTTTCAGTTAGGTAAGGGGGAGCTGAACAAGAGGTTATGCAGGGTATCAGACATGCAACAGAAGTAGACCATTAGCTGACCTTTCTTCAACTAGGACTGTGGCCTCAGGAAAGCCCATCGGGGATGAGTGCAGGGTCCCTTTCTATGCGCGACATGGCACTACAAACATCCTGATATTATATTATATTACTGTTGATGGAGCAGCCGCTCCAAGCGCTACCAAAGAGTTAGGGCTACTGTACTACCAGTCGGAAACAGCAGCCAGGAACTGTCAATCCTGTACCCTCAACCCATCAGAAGAAGGTCACCCCAATCTAATTGCACAGGCATGTGTGATACTCAAGCACTCCCAAGTGCCCAGTTTTGAGGGGTGGGATGTGTCGGGAGTGGGGAAACGGCATTCATTGCCCTAGACAAGAAACAAGATCTACCACTAAGTGTTTTGTCGATTAACTGTGATAGTGTCTCTGCGCCTGACTAATAGGCAAAGAAGCCGGGCGATAGACAGCAATTTAGGTGTGCAGACCGATGATTTGTTTGAGTCACCAGCTCTAGGAAGGTTGTCATCCAAGACTGAAGAGGCCTCCCTCCCCTTTGGTTTAGTTTCAGAGTTTTCCTTCTCCTAGACGGGTGATCTGGGAATATCTACTGGGTCCATCAGCCCTGAGAGAGTTTGCTCCGTGCCTGGGTCATAATCCAGGTATTTCTGCGCCCCCGCCTGGTTAGTTAATGTTACAGGGTTAGTTATAGTGTGAGTAGGTATTAGGAATTGAGCTAAGAATTTTGCCCAGCCACTGTATATTTAGATTTAGGAGGATTAAGATGTAGATGCAGTACAGTAAGGGTATAACTGGAGGTACATTTTAAGTCATGGTGTTGTATGTATTAAAATGAAAACAAACTAGTAAACACGTGTGTGAATGTACGCAATGTTTTGATTTTTCCGGTGAAGATTGAAAATTTTACTGGTTAAAAAGAAGACCGGATTTGTATGAAGTTCATTGTAAATTACATTAAATATTATTTAGTGTTAGCATTTTTTTTTATTTATTATTAGCTAACTTACACAAAATGCCTGGAAAGTATATATATATATATATATATACATATATATATACATATATATATATATATATATATATATATATATATATATATATATATATATATATATATATATATATACAGTGATGATCATATTTATTGGCACGGTAAAATAAAAGTTAAATTTTGTCTAATAAATTCTAAAAAAGGGATTAAATTAAAGAAAATAACAAAGTATATTATGTATTTTTAACTGGCCTTTCCGATGTAGCAATCGGATTTTAGAAAAAATAAATAACAAAGGAACAACAAACATAATTGCAAAAAACCCTTGTTCAAAATTATTGGCACGGCTTTGTTTTTCTTTTAGTATCAGTATAATATCAATCAATTTCCGGTTTACGTGCTTTCTGAACTTTTTTATAGCCATATTATGCTTGTTTAACGCTAATTCAGGGAATAATTTTTTTCAGATAATTTTTAGATAGCGATTTATTTAAACTATTATAAGTGACTAAATTATAATTTTCAATCGCCATGGTTAAAACTAAGGAACACAGCGAAGACGTCAGGAAGCTTGTTGTAGCATGCCATACCAATGGGGAGGGCTATGATAAGATTTCAAAGAAGCTAAACCTTCCCAAATCCACTGTTAGAGCCATAATAAACAAGTTCAAATCGTAAGGCCACGTTATGAGTTTAGAGGGTAGAGGGAGAAAAAGGATTCTTTCCCCAAGAGATGAACGGAAAATTGTTCGACAAGTAAAACAAAACCCAAGGATCTCTGTTGGGGAGATTGTTGATGAACAGAGCACCTCTGGAGTGAATGTATCTCGACATACAGTTGGTAGAGTTTTGAAGAGAGCTGGTTTAAAAGCATGTCGTCCGAGAAAGACTCCCTTATTGAAGCCTATGCACCTGAAAGCAAGGCTAGCCTTTGCAAAACGTCATATTGATAAAGATGTTGCATTCTGGAAACGTGTTCTATGGACTGACGAAACGAAAATAGAGTTATTTGGCCATAATAAAGTGTCTTATATTTACAGAAAATCTGGCGAAGCTTTCCTGCCTAAGAACACCATACCCACAGTGAAGCACGGTGGAGGCAGTTTGATGTTTTGGGGATCCTTTGCTGCCTCTGGACCAGGGCGACTTGTTAAGGTCACAGGTAGCATAAAAAAGGAAGATTATGTTAAAATATTGGATGAAAACCTGAAAGACTCTGCTAAAGAGCTCTCACTTGGTCGTCGTTGGTGGCTCATGCAAGATAATGACCCAAAGCATTCGGCTAAACTGACTAAGAAATGGCTTGAGGACAATCATATTAATGTTTTGGAGTGGCCATCACAAAGCCCAGACCTTAATCCAATTGAAAATTTATGGAGAACATTAAAATTGAGGGTAATGCAAAGGAAGCCTAAGAATCTTATTCAATTGGAGGATTATTGTCAGGAAGAGTGGGCTAAAATTACTACTGAAGAGTGCAACAACTTGGTTGTAAACTATGAAAAGCGACTGAGGAAGGTAATCAAGGCCAAAGGCTATACAATTGATTATTAAATAAATCGTGCCAATAATTTTGAACAAGGGTTTTTTGCAATTATGTTTGTTGTTCCTTTGTTATTTATTTTTTCTAAAATCCGATTGCTGCATCGGAAAGGCCAGTTAAAAATACATAATATACTTTGTTATTTTCTTTAATTTAATCCCTTTTTTAGAATTTATTAGACAAAATTTAACTTTTATTTTACCGTGCCAATAAATATGATCATCACTGTATATATATATATATATATATATATATATATATATATATATATATATATACTTTCCAGGCATTTTGTGTAAGTTAGCTAATAATAAATAAAAAAAAAAAAAAAAATATATATATATATATATATATATATATATATATATATATATATATATATATATACACTAGACTCCCCGTGACCCTTTGGGTCAGTATGTTATATTAGCTATGGAATTCATGTATGAGCGTGACACTTGTGACGTAAAGTGTAAATAGTTTTCTTTTACATAACAGAAACATTTCTATGCAAGTATTTTAAAATGAAAAAAGAAAAAAAATTACAGTTACTGAATTATAAGTGATTACCCATACTTATAGGTAAATGTGCACTGAACAGATACCATAATACTTATTATAGTTAAATTCAAAGTTTGATATATCTGCTTTTTTTTTTACATAGTTCATTTCTGTATTACGTTTAAGTTATTTTAAACCCCACTCTTCCCATTTTAAGTAATAATTTCAAAATAATGACGTTTATATTTCAGCGTCCCAATTGTTCTTTTTTTTTTTTTTTTCGCGTTTAAATTATCCAAATAAACTGTCTGTTCTTTTTTTTTTACATCGTTCATTTCTGTATTACGTTTAAGTTATTTTAAACCCCACTCTTCCCATGTTAAATAATAATTTCGAAATAATGACGTTAATATTTCAGTGCGCAGGTCAAAACCTGCAAAAGAAGCGATTTATGCTTATTTGTTCATGCTGTTATGGTTAATGTTTTTGCGTGCATGCACAAATGGATGTCGTAAACTGGAAATCGTTACAAGATCATTTCAGTTTTATAATTATACTAGCTGTACCCGGCCACGCGTTGCTGTGGCTCAGTTTGTTAAAATGGAACACATATGAAAGTAGAGAAAAGTTTGATTCTCTTTTTCAAGAGAATGTACAAATTATTCATTTTTTTTTTAACAGATGTTAAGAAAATAAACAGAAAAATACTTCCATCATTAATTATGCAAAAAAATAAATAAAATGTTGATTTAGTGTTTCAATATGCTTATAAATTACGATAAAACTTGCTGAGTATGCACTGTTTTACGGTTGTTGTAAAAATGGAACGGAAACTTAAATTTCGCTTCATTTTAATCTTTCTTAATTTTTTAATTGTGCCCCCCCCAAACGAATATAATCAAAACAGTAACATTCAACAATTGTACTTTATGTATATAAAACACAAAATGGGTGTTTGTATTACTGTACACATAGATTCAAAAAAGTTGTCAAAAAACAAATATATAACAAATAAATGTTATCAAAGGCAAGATAAGTTACTTTTCTGCCAAACTGGATATATTTTTTGTGTTTTTATTCAATGTAACATATTTATTCAGCTCGAAAAACATACAGTGTTTACCGATGTATTCGAAAATTCAAGATGGCGTCTCACACCCTCTTTAACACTGTAAGTATGGAAAAAGGTGTTATAAATAAAAAACTATACAAAATACTATTAAAAACCCGCCGAATATATGTCAACCTATGTCACGATAACATATATTGAGCGAGTTTTTAACAGTATTTTATCTGGTTTTTTATTTATAACATCTTTTCCCACACTTACTGTGTAAAAGAGAGAATCAGACGCCATCTTGAATGTTCCAATACATCGGTAAACACTGTATGGTTTTCGAGCTGAATAAACATGTTACATTGAATAAAAACACGAAAAATATATCCAGTTTGGTAGAAAAGTAACTTATCTTGCCTTTGATAACATTTATTTGTTATATATTTCTTTTTGGACAACTTTTTCGAATCTATGTGTACAGTAATACAAACCCCACAAAATATTTATTAAAAAAAAATTTTTTTTTTTTAAAAAGTTAATAACGAAAGAGAAATAATTCCATTTTTAAACGAAAAAGTCAGTTTACCTAACTTACTGTATTAATGCTATTTTTTTTAAGCAAGAAAAAAAAAAAGGTAAATATCCAGATACGCTACTACAGAACACCGACCACTCTAATTTGTTATTTATAGGTAATTGAGGTCGCTGACAACGAATCTGATAGTCAAACTTGGGGCAAATTTACCGTTTGCATGGTATTTACCCCTGAACCAACGAACTTCTTTCCACCATTTTGCAGCATCCGTTTATGCTACGCGCATGCACGCTGTAGCATAAACGACGGCTTCACCAAGCAAATTATGTTGGGAGGAGGGGATTTTTTTTCCAGGACATAGAATTTTCTAATTTTCAAAAATACATTATAGTGCTTTTTGGGTGGAAAATTTTAAATTAGCTGAAAAAGAAATAAAATAAAAAAAGGAAAGCACACCAAGTTGGAGTAGGTGTGGGTAATTTATCTGTTTTTTTTTTTTTTACCTGGAACATCGAATTTTCGAATTTTCCGTAAGTAACGCAAACGCACCGACATTTACCAATTAGAACACCATTTAACATTGCGGGGGGGGGGGGAGCGGATGTGATGGTGGCGCTCGCGCGCCCCAACATCACATCCCCCCCCCCAAACAAATTAGAGTGGTCGGTGTTCTGTCTGGATATTTACCAAAAAAAAAAAAATATTTAGGTTTGGTTCGTTCACCCTAAATAATTTAGGTGACTGAAATAGGAATCTAATTGAATCTTTAATTTCCTGAATAGTATCCGATAATTCATTTTTCTTCGAGTTATATCGAATACATTAATACGGACTTTAGGGGCTTTTTTCGTAATGTTACTGTAAAAATTATTTTTTATTGTTACAAATTACGATGCTTTAAAAAAAGCAAAAATAAATTCTTGCGTTTTTTATTTACTACTGAAAACCATAACTTTAGTAAAGGTATTTTTTTGTTTAAACAAAATAAAACATTTTCACAAAGAGTTAAGTAAAAATAATTAGTTCATTATATTCTGCGATCATTATTTGAAAAATACTGCAATTTTCATTAAAATTCGTTAATTTCCTGATTTTTGGTGAATTTTTAAGTAAAGGGAGGAATCAAAATGTGTATACACTTTGAGCGTCGGCATTCATTTTGCGACCTCGTGTGGTTAATTTAAATTAAAGTTCAATCACATGGTTACATTATCAATAAACCCATAGAAAATTTACCGATATTGTAAACACATTCTGTTTACATTAAGCCTGTGGTGTTTTTTTAGTGATGCAATGTTGTCAACTGAGATTTAAAAAAACCCGCGAGATCAGGAGAAAGAAATGTCCAGAAAATCGCTAGCCAGTTTGGCAGAAAAGTAACTTATCTTGCCTTTGATAACATTTATTTGTTATATATTTGTTTTTTTGACAACTTTTTCGAATCTATGTGTACAGTAATACAAACCCGTGTACAGTAATACAAACCCCTTCGGGGAGATTGGAATGCCCCCCCCACCTAAAATGTACTTGGAAAAATCGATTTTATAGTGAGATTTAAGAATGGTTAGTCGAAAAAAAAGGTGAAAAACAAAACAAATAATCAATAAATAATTGTTACCAAAGGCAATAAATGCTACTTTTTTTTACTTACATGAATGAGTTTATTTTATGTTTTAAAGTATTTTCAAGCAATTTAATGCGAGTGTCTGGGTGCCAAATACCTCCAGATTTTCTAGAATTTCCCGCTAGATTGTAAACGAAATCTCCAGATCTAGCAGGAAAACCGCTAAATTGTAACACTGGTCACGTGACAGGAAGCGGTAATAAATAATTGTCCCTAAATAAAAAAATGGCCTCTCTGTACAAAGAAATCCAGATATTTATCATAGAAAAATTAAGTATAATGTTATAATTAAAAAGAAATATATAAAAACACACATGGATATAGTAAACATATTATACCAAAACGTGGAAGCCATCCGTCCAGTGGTTTTTTAGACAATTAACTCCGAACGAACCAACATTTACATTTATATATATATATATATATATATATATATATATTCAAGCACAATCTTTACATGTCACAAACAGTCAAAAACTTACCTCTGATGTCAAGAGTTAGTTGTTGAGTAGGTCTCCATCTTTTTTCTCTCTGCACAAGTAACTTTTTATTAAAAATGAAAAAGATGGAGAAATTCTCATTGTTGGTCAGGACCAACAATGAGAATTACTCTCGACCTTAATGTTTGTTACATCGGCAAAAAATCTATATACTAATATATGGCTTTTTCTTGTATATGACCCTATCTATATATATAAAGTAGTAATGTTCATATGTCTGTGTGTGTACAACTCATACAGCCCACAGCATTAGACATATGACAAAACCTTGCATGATGATAGTCACTTAGGGATGGTGCACATCGTTTTCAAAGTTAAGGTCAAAGGTCAAGACCATAGCCTATGTATACTTTCCTACAGCCCACACCACAGGACCGATCATGACCAAGCCTAACATGAGAATGGTCTCCGACCTTGGGATTGTACACAACATTAATCAAGATCAAGGTCAAAGATTAAGTCATATTTAGTGCGCCCCTTCATAAACTCCCCCATGTAAAGATGGTGTAGACTAAGTTGGGCTTCGCCATCATCCCGTGGTCCGTCACCAACTTCTTTATGAATTTGAATCAGATCACCTTTCTCCACTCCCATCCCCTCAACTAATTTTGCGAGTGCACAGCAATGTCCGGCTATATTTTTTTTATATTAATGTGTTTGTGATACTAAACAAGTGTTAACCATTGCAATTCTTTGTAATTGTTTCAATTTTTATGAGTATCAATATAAGTGTCAACTTTGATATAACCTATTTATTTTAAAGTTCATTGTTGGATTCAGTAACTTGAGGATGTAGTTAAAAATATTTTAAAAACTTTAAGCAGTTGTTGCTTTTACAACATCCACTTAATGCACTTAATGTACTCCAAAGTTCTGCACAGGTGGCGGGTATCTTTGCTAGTTATACATCTTTCCAAAAACTAGAGTTGATTTACATTTTAACTTTCTCATTTTTCGTTTTCTTTCTCTGAAACTTAATTTGCTTTGCTTTATTCATTTTCATAATGTAATTTTTGTCAGAACTTTATTGTAAGATTTTTTAAAAAGTTTTTATATTTTTGAAGTTCAAACATCTTGTTAAAGGTTTTCAAAAATTTTATATTTTTATAAATTAAAAAAAAATGTAAATATTTCATTTTATTATTATTATTATTATTATTATTATTATTATTATTATTATTATTATTATTATTATTATTATTTCTTTTTTTTTTATTATTTATCTTCATCATATCTGCACCTTATAAATATTTTTTTCCAATTCTTATCTAAATAGTTTTTCCATTTCTAATCTGAATTTTTTCAAAGTTGGTGTTTTCTTTTTACCTTTACTTTTGTTAAATGCCTGCCTTTTCTCTTCTTCTGATGAGAAGCATTTAGCTTTCAAATGCAATGACCCACAGAGGTTTCTTCCTTATTTCTTTCTGTAGCAGTTATTGACTTGTATGTATATATATATATGTATGTGTGCGTATATATATATATATATATATATATATATATATATACACACACATATATATATATATGTGTGTGTGGGGGGGTGTATATATATGTATATATATATGTATATTATATGCATATGTGTGCGTGTGTGTGTGTATATATGTACGTATATCTATATACAAGAAAATATATTGATAATAGAAAAATATATACTGTTATATATAGATTTATTGATCAATTTGAAACAAGAGAATACAATCCCAACTATCATCAATGGACGTGAGGTAATCTCGTCAGCATCAGACAAAGCCAAACTCTTTGCCAAGAACTTTGTAGCTAATTCTACCGTTTGCGACCAAGGCCGCCCACCTCCAATATTTCCTCCTATATCAGAAAACACGCTATGTGATATACAAATATCTGCACATGATTTTGCCAAGCTAATCAAAAACCTTGATTCCAGTAAAGCAAACAGCCCTGACGGTATTCCAACTATAGTACTCAAAAGACTTCAACCAGAACTAGTGTTCATCCTTACAAAACTGTTTAAACGTTATCTTAAGGAAAATTGCTTCCCATCACCCTGGAAAATCTCATCAGTATGCTCTGTATTTAAGAATTCAGGTGATCCTGAGCGTCATGAGTAAGTTGCTGGAATCTGTGTTAAATAGAGAAGTAATCAACCATCTCAGCAAAAATAACCTTCTTAGTGACACGCAATATGGTTTCCGTTCTGCTAGATCTACAGCAGATGTGCTTACTGTTATATCTCATAGGATTAGTGAATCTCTTGACGGAGCAATCTAGGGCAATCGCTCTTGACATATCAAAGGCCTTTGATAGAGTATGGCATAAAGGTCTACTTCACAAGATTTCCAGCTACGGTATAACTGGAAATGTTTTCTCAATTATTAAATCATTTCTCTCTAATAGGTTCATAAGAGTAGTGGTTAATGGGCAGAAATCAGAAGCTCTCGGTATTAATGCTGGAGTCACTCAGGGGTCCATCCTGGGCCCAACTCTCTTCCTGATCTACATGAATGAACTTCCAAATCACATCCTTACATCATTCGTAGACATTTAATCTGATGACACTACTATCTATGGTAGTACATCTAAGACCCTAAACGACCAAGTTCTCTCTGATCCTCTGATCTTGAGCAAGTGGTACAATGGGGAAAGAGGTGGATGGTTACTTTTAATGCATCTAAAACCAAGCTTTTATCTTTATATCATCAACGCTCTGATCCCCATCTGGCGTCTTGGGCAGGCCTCATGTTTTGACAAGCTTCTGGGATTGACTTTACTCCTGATCTTAAATGGAACACATTCATTGCCAAGACCGCTGGAAAAATGGTGATATCCTTCTATCGATCCAGTAGATATCTCACTGCTGATGCAATTCTTTATCTATATAAGAGCCAGGTACGTCCAAGGATGGAGTACTGTTGCCACATTTGGGCAGGAGCTGCTTGAAAGGACTTATCCTGCCTTGATAGAGTTCAAAATAGACTTCCTAGCCTCGTAGGGGATGTCCTCTTCCCTGCAACCTCTTTCTCACAGAGGAGATGTTGCGAGTTTTTCTCTGCTTTATCGTTATCTTCATGGCAAGTGTTCGGCTGAGCTTCAATCCATGGTCCCCCCCTTGCCAAACTTTCACAAGAAAGACTCGTTTAGCAGAAAACACTATCACTAGTTTCCTCCATTCTTTATCTGTGCCTAAACCTAAACGTAGATTCCATGACCAAAGCTTCTTTCTTAGAACTGCACGCCTATGGAATTGTCTTCCGTTTTCCTGCTTTCCAGCTGACTGCAATATGGTTGTCTTCAAGTCTAATGTAAACAAGTTTTTGATGAGCCGTTCCATATAAGTTAACAAATTTTCCGAATTTCCATTACTAACGATTATTATTTTGTCCAATTTCTACTGTACACTCTTTAACCCTTATCCTCGAGTGGCCCCTGGGCCTTGTTAAGTGGTGATGCCTATGTAAAAAAAAACAACAACAAAAAACAATACAGTATGTTGGGGGTTTGCTCTACTCAACGCGAATGATGAAGCCTTGGGACGATTACATCGAGATCCACCCTTCAACATGACCAAATTTCTACCTGCACTTATTGGCATGTTTGAACTTTCCACATTTTTCTTCATTGTCATATATGTTACCCATCTTCCTTCTTTTATTTCATTATCTTTTTTTTTTTATCCCATTTATCATCTCATCATTCTTCCCGTTTACTTCGTTGAACCCCTCTCCTCGACCAGACCAGCGTCCCTCTCTAATATAGCGTTATCCGCTCTAATCTTATTATAATTCTATTGTTGGCACTATTCTAATTTTATATATAAATAATTATATAGTCATCCACATACAGTACTGTAAAAAAATAAATACTTATATATATATATATATATATATATATATATATATATATATATATATATATATATATATATATATATATATATATATATATAATATATATATAATATATATATATATATAATATATATATAATATATAAATATGTATATATGTATATATATAAATATGCCTATATGTGTTTATATATATATATATATAAATATGCATATACATATAAATACATATATGTATATGAATATGCATATAACTGCACTTTTATAAATATGTATATTTATACATATTTATAAAAGTGCAATTATATGCATATTTCCCCCAAAATAAATTTTAAAAAAAATATATATACATAGTTCCACTAGTATAAAATATATACATAGTTCCACTAGTATAACCGCAAAATCAAGACGCATACAAAGGTTGCTGTGTATAATGCAGTCGTCATACCAACCCTTCTGTACGGTTCCGAGGCGTAAGTTCTGTATGGCCATCATATCAGGCTGCGGGATTCATTTCATATCAAACAACTACAGCAGATCCTCGACCTCCACTGGTGGTACAAGGTGTCCCATTCAGAGATTCGCAGGAGAGCTGGAGTTTATCCTTATCCGTCCTCAGCTTCGATGGTTCAGCCACGTCATCAGGATGCCCCCAAACGGACTACTTCGTAGAATTCTCTTCGGTCAGCTAACTCATGGTCGACGATACGTCAGCTGTCTGAAGAAACGATACATAGACAGCATCAAGCTCTGCAATATCCCCTTCAATTTTTTGGGCAGAAACGCTTAACGCTCCACATGTGATAACGGGATGGCCTTTTTCGAGCATGAGCGAGCAGCTACGGAGCGTCGCACACTGTCAGTGAATAATTATATTTTAAAAAACGTTTATATGCCGCTCTCCATATATGTGTACCAAATTGGTTAAAGGGAAAATTATTCCCAACTCGCATTTAGGTAAAAATGCACTTCCGTAAATCATTGAATTCATTATGAATGAATTCAATGATTAACGGAAGTGCATTTTTACCTAAATACGAGTTGGGAATAATATATATATATATATATATATATATATATATATATATATATATATATATATATATATATATATATATATATATATATATCTGTACCGCCACTATTCTATAAAAATAACTTTTTGTGCGTGTGAGTTCGTTCCTTATAAACTCGAAAATGTGTAGATCGATTTTATGAACTTTCACACGAAGGTACGTTATGTGCAGGGCATCATTCTGAGTTAGGCTTTGTATAAACATACATATATACATACATATATGCATATATATATACATATATATACATATATATATACACATATACACACGCATATGTGCATACTCACATGCATATTCACAGGCGGCAAAAAGAAAGTCCGCACTTTTTCCAAAACTGTAAATTTAAGCTAAATTTAATGTAACTGTTTAAACAAACTATACCTCATTTGATTGGCCTTTTATTCTTCTATAATTTATATATAATTTGTATAATTTCTTTTACCTCCTCAATTTGAAGTTATTTTTTAAACTGAGTCGAACACTAGAATATTTCAATTAAAAGTCAAATATAAACAGGTAAAATTATAGAAGAATAAAAGGCCAATCAAATGAGGTATAGGTTGTTTAAACAGTTACATTAACTTTAGGTTAAATTTGCAGTTTTTGAAAAAATTACAAGTGTAGACTTTCTTTTTGCCGTCACTGTACGTACACACACACACACACACACACACACACACACACACACACACACACACACATACATACATAATATTTTTATTTATATAGACAAATAATACATAGTCGCTGCTACACTGAACATGCTAAAGTTTCGGATAATTGGTTGGCAAGAAACCAAAAGTCACTCGTCAGACGATAAAATGGCGCTTATTTGTCACCGAAGGCATCTGGTGCTTAAATAGAAGAAATTAAATGTAAAAACGTTAAAGTTAAGTGGGTGTCAGTAAGTGACGTTTTAGACTCAAAATAGAAGGCGATAGGGGGAAAAGGAATGTCAAAACTTAACAGGATAAATGAGTAGAAAAAGATAAAATATGATTATTAAAAATTAATAAAATCCGATGATATGAAATTAAAATTGAAGCAGAGTAGACCTAGAGGCTCGACATTTCGCCCGTCTTATGCGGGCTTTTTCAAGAGGGATGATCATGCATATACATGTGCATACATGTTTCAATCGAATTCCGATTCAAGGATAACATTTCATCAGGCCAAAACAGAATCGAAATTGAAACGGGAGTCAAAATTACATGATTTTATAAGATAGTTGGGTGTGGTTTACGTACTGGAAGAAAGGGGGGTGTACTTTGTGAATGTAAGTAGTAGGAGTTTTTGGAAGAGGGCATGGTGAAGGAAGGGAGTAGGAATGAGGGAGGAAGGGGAAGTACGATCTCGTACTGTCGCAGTGGGGAGGTGCAGGTGTCTTTTAACTTGGCGGTTATTTATTGGCCTAAGTTTTCGCTTTAATTTGATACTCTTATCGTTGCTACTGTATATCCTAGGCTTATGATGGTACACGATTCAATTCATTTATTGATATAATTCGTGATTTGTTTCGTTTTTCCATGCTGTTCTTTATAAATATTTCTTTAGTCTGTGTATCGGTTAAAAAAACACACGATTCACAACTCCTGTAAGTATAATATCTATGATCGATCAAGAAAACAGTCCAGTTCATCGCCAACAAGCTGGAGGAAGATGTCTACAGTTAAATGTGTAATTAATTGTCAGCTCCAGAAATGGCAAATATTAGAGATATGCGTGTATTTGAAAAATTAAGATTCAGAGAAGCAAGAGAAATATTTCTTATTAAAATATCAAAACACACACACACACACACACACACACACACACACACATACACACGCGCGCGCGATATTTTTTAGTGGCGGCGAACTTTAAATTGACAATTCTATTTTCTTTAATTGCAAATTTGAAAACTATCGATTATTTTGAGTACAGCTTGGTCTGGCAATTACTCATGAAGAGACTGACATTTTAGCAGCGTTTTGCAAATTGATATCAATTTATCGAGAGAAACATTTGATGAATAAATAATTTCATGAATTGGACCTGGCCACTTCGCTCGTGCGATTTAACTCCGTTAAATTACTTTTTTGTGTGTATGTGTGTGGGGGGGTATATGTAAAAGTTCATGCCTACAGAGATAAACCAGACGCAATATACCGTTTAAAAGATAACATTCATCGTGTTATTGACGAAATACCGTCTAATTTTATGCGTAGAGTTTGTAAAAATTGGACCTCTAGATTACGTCATATACGGGCCAGCCGAGAGACTATTTTATATGCTAGGCCTTTCTGCTTGTGCGTTGACAAAACTTCTCAACTGCACTTTTTATGTTAGGTTGTATAAAAGTGTTAACTTGTGTCAAAATCAGACTTACTTGTGCGAAATTTAAAAAAATCGATCCAGCCATTTCCGAGTTCATACACAAAGTTCCTTTTATATACTAGTACACACACACACACACACACACACACACACACACACACACACACACACACACACACACACACACACACACACACACACACACACACATATGTATGCATGTATGCATGCATGTATGCATGTATGAATTATTTCTGTAGTGTTACAGTTACACACCAAAGTATAGATATACGTATTTACATTAGAACAGAGACTCAGAATAGTTTATTTCTCAACCGTTTATTTTTACGTTTTTACTTGTTAGCTTGATCTATTTAACTCTCACCGCCCGAATGTTGTTTTATGTCGGGTAACCAGATGCTGTGAGGATGATACGAATCTTCATTCCTGCCTGAAAGCAAAACCAAACGCTTTCGAAAGTGAGGCGACGACAGAAAGTCTATAATATCATCATCATCATTCTGATGTGGAATCTGATCAAAAATGGTTGCTTTCTCCCCAAACAAAACTTATTTCCATTAGTCGTTATAGGAAACCTTTCCTGCCTACGATTTACAGACTCAACAGTGTTCCTCGTGGGAATTCGACTAGCCTGCTTGCAGTTTAAATCGAAATAAACACATTAAAGATACTGAAAAAAAATCTACTGTAAAGAAAATAAACTCTAGCAAGCTAGAAATCAACCGACACCGGATACTATTCTATTTCTTAATTAGTTTATTAACTTTTCTAGTAGTGAGAGAAAAATTATACACAAGATAATATTTTAATGTGGAGATATCCTGCCTCTCAAAAAAGGTCACTAGATGGGATAAAAAATGCTTCACCCTAGAAAGTTTTATTCTACTCTAATCAAGAACAGAACAGTCACTGCATGAACATCTCTATAGGTCTACTATTTGCCCATTGTTGTAATATTTAATGAATTTAATAGAACGCAAAAGAAAACATATAACCAGTTTTTTCTATGGGCAAACATCTGCCTCCCACCATTTCATTGTTTCATCTTGACGGTTGTTTTCCAAATAATTTGTAGCAAGCAACCACGTTTACTCTTCGATGTCCAAAATGAAAATGCATAAACTCGTTTCTGAGCAAATGCGTTGAACGCATGCACTCGCATGAATTGATAAAAACAAATAAAAGCACTTAATCGTCTATTCATCAGAAACAAATAGACACACTTATTCATTTAAATACAGTTCTTACAATGAAAATAAGTGAACATTAACTTTCAATCAAATGTTTTGTAATTGATTGAAGGAGTTTTCTTCACGATTTTTCTGATGTGTGGATAATTCACGGCGCTTAAATTATCGATTCAGGCTTCCTCGATATCTCCCCAATGAATTTCCTTTGTTTTTACAAAAACTCTCAAAATATTAAAAAACATTCTATATTTTTCTATTAATGTAAACTTCCATTTTAAGCATATTTAAAACACTTTCTTTTTAAAATTTATTCTTTTAAACTGATTATTTTCTTTGTGTTTATCATGTGACCTCTCACATTTAAACAGCTTTCAGCAAAATGTCTCCCTAAAATCGACTCTCCACAAATTATTATTAAGATTTCCAGAAATGATTAGATTATAGATAGATAGGCAGATGCATATATAGATATATAAGTTGGTAGATGGATAGTTGGTATATAAATAAGTTTATAGATAAATGTTATGGGCGTGTTCATCTCAGCTTACTGTTCTTGTCCTCTTCACTTGTTTAGTATTATCGATTAATACTGTGGGCGTTTCCCGCCCAAAGCCAACAATGAGAGGACATATTTCATATAGGAAGTGACACATTGGGGGGAGGGGCTGCTAATCTCGATTCAATAAATTTGGGAGTCAGATTTAGTTTAAGACTGATTTCATTTGTGTCTCGGAGAAAATCGGGAGAGTTTTAGCAGATGAGGAGATGAACTAATCAACCGAGCAACAGTTCTATTAATGTATATTTTTGTTAGAACGAAAGAAAATAGAGGATGTTTACGTATGGTTCTTCAAATTTCCCCTTGATCCATTGTCAAGTTGAAAATCTATATTCGTACAAATCATTTTTATTGGTCAAATTTGATTTGGAGTGAATGTCACCAATATTATTAGATGAAGAGATGAAGAAAAGAAAAGGTAAAATGTACAGTTAAAATAATAAAAGGATGATAGAAGGCATCGGGAAAAAAAGCACACGAGTATAACGACTGTGGTACTATGAACGTCATCTTTCCACAGCCAAAATGGGAGGAAATGTTTCATGAGCAAAAGTGTAGCAAAGCGCAAAATATGTAAGATGGAGCAAGATTTCCCAACCAGATACTTCTCTGTGCGAGGATGAGCATAATCATGACGAAACTGGCTCTATTTCTCTTGATAAAAGGCAATTTTCGGGTCAACATGGATGATAATATTGCAAAATATGATGATTCAAACATCTTAAAAAAGTTATAACTTAATTATGGTGATATATTTAAGTAATAACAATATGCATAAAATAAATTACAATGGTCTTAAATGCCATTTCTACAAACCAGCAAAAACCTTTGCACTGACCTGATATACAGAAAAGAATGTTTTGGAAACGGCGTTTGCAAATGGCTAAATAATAAACGAAGAAATCTTCAGTGTCATAATAAAATGAAAAGAATAAACACCATCAGGTAATACCGAATTATCACACCTTACACACAATTCAATTCTAAAAGTTAGTAAAGTGGTCGCCCTTGACTATGGTCGACTAAAGGTCTCCTTTTTATTAGCTACAACACATACATGTAGGGAAGAGTGCTACGTCGTTTCCAATATTACTCTACTTACCCTTCATCATCAGCTTTTAATGCCAACTATTTTCGACCTATTTGATCCTCTCAGAGAATTTATGCATTGAACAAGATTTTGAAGCGACTTTCCACTAACAATAACCCTCATCAAAATTTGAGTAATGTAAATTCCCATTCCAATTAAAGTGAGTGGTGCTATCCTCCTGCCACCGTTAACCACTTTCTATTATACTACTCGATATTGGTGGGAGACATCGGTTCTTATATATCCAGTAGTCTCCGTTGGATTAATCCATCTTAATATTTTCCATTTCAATTTCTACGGGTGTTTCATCTAGTGCCATTTTATTTCAATATATGGTTGATCAGTATCATCTGCTTATCTGGTTCGTTCACGTACGCTGTACTAGTATTCTTGTCCCTTTCAGCGTCACTATGATTTTATTTTACTTCTGTCGCAGTTCTCAAAAATCACGGGGTCCCTTCCTAGATCTCTATATGAGATACATAGATATTCGAATGTTGCATTAAATCTCCTTTACGTCTCCAAAGTTTAGTTAAGAACATTAATTTTCCTTCCTCCAATTGATCAGTTAAATATGTTATCGTATATATTGCAGTCTCTTGGACTTACTGGATTCCAGGATAAGAATACATCTAGTCTCGTGGAGTATTCAGCTTCGTGCTGTTACTTGAGGTAACATTACTTGGAGAAGGTGCATCATTCCTCATAAAAGCCAGTACTGAGGAGATTCTGTTTGTGCTGCGAATATTATCTGATTTTTAATATTCAGTCATGGTTTACTTGTAGAGAAATCTACCTCGTGTCAGGCTGACCTGACAAACCCCTGCACAGAGAGACCTTAGAAACTCGATGATAGCATCTAGTAGGCATTCAATTTTTTTTTTTGTCAAATTTGTTTTCCTTTATGTTGACTATAATATTATTTGGTATGTTGGCTCTGATGAGTTCGTATGTATTTCAACATGGAATTTCACGCAATTTATTCTCTATTACTAGATCCAGTTTGTGTGTCTACCATATATAAGTTGCCAGTAAACTACCTTTCAAACTCATGTCTCTTATGCTCATGTTTGGCGAGCTTGCTTATTCACATACTGTGGTTTACCGTTTTGTCTCTTAATCCACAAAGTCTATATTTGCTGTTTATTAGATCTTTTGAATCTTAATTTTTATGTAGTTTATTCTAATCACATTGTTTTGTGCTGTTGTCAGTAGAGATTCGTTTATTTTTCCAAGTTGTGCAGCCATTTCATGTTTTGTCATGTACAATTCCGTTCGTTTATCTGATAAATAGTTCTTGTAGTTGCTTCTCTTCCTATTTTATTTTCTCGCTTTTTGTGTTTAATTTTACATATTCCTCCATATTGTACATCTTGGTTTTGTTTTGGGAGATAGTAATCAACCTTTCCTTATGTTCTCTAGTCTTCTGTGAAATTTTCAGCGCTTACGAGTCTCCTCGCCTCATTTTTTATTTGTACATAGAAACGGTATTTTGATTTTAGCTTGAAAGCCAAGAAAGTGTATTTTAGTTTGACATAACTGCATCATCGGATGAAATGTACAAAAAAAAAAAGATTATTTTTTGCATTCCATCTTCGTAGATCAGCGATATATATGAATATAGCGGAGGGTGATAACAGACGGACGAATATTAAATTGGCTTAGCGTATTTTTATATGGTTTATTATTATAAAAACTTATAGGTTCACAGCAATTGCACAATTTTAAATTAAGTATCTTTGTACCGGATTTCATAAGACTTAATCATGGACCTAAATAGCATTTTTTCTCATGTGGTTCTGTTAAAGGAATAGTATTATGATAAATAATACACTGGCCTTTCCCGGTTGCAAAATACGCTTAAATATGATATTTTAATTTATGTAGATGTCGTATTTATTATTATAGAGACAAGTACATTATTTCTATTGATTATTACATTGTACCCAATATATAATAGTGATTTCAAAAGTCAAAAATTATAACTTGGTAATCATCAGCTAAATTCGAAACCAAAATATTTAGCGTTCAAGCGATATTGACTACCATCTTGGCTAAAGATGGAAGGATATTAAAACTTTACAAAGTAACGCAGTTAAACGTATAAATGTATAGTTGTGTATGCATAGAAAAGAAGTTGACTTACCCTCGTCAAGTTCCAATCTTTTCGATCTTAACAGCTATTTTTGCCGACTAAAAACTAAACCGTATTTGTTCCGCGGGTCTGAATTCCCTATGTATCAAATTTCAAGTCCAAAAATTGACAGAGTAGTTTGGTAAAAACGGCTTCACACACAGACAGACAACATTACTTTTTATATATAGATGTATCTGTAGATATAGGCGTGTGTGTGTGTGTATACATATATAGATAGATAAATATGTAGATGTATATATAGATATATGTATGGAATGGAAAAAATGGAAATGACACTAACCCTGTGCAGGTTTAATCCAAAAGAGTCATGGGAGTCTGAAAGTCACAAGCAGTCTCCAGAAGAAGGTGCTCAATACTATTGCAGAGCAAACATATATTTTTTTATTTTATTGCCGTTTTATCTGTTTAGTTACACATGTTTCGGTTGCCGAATCGTATTAACGATCCAGCAACTTCGTCAGACTTGAGCATGTTCAAGTCTGCGAAGTTGCTGGATCGGTGATACGATTCGGTAACCGAAACATGTGTAACTAAACAGATAAAACTGTAATAATAATAATAATGATAATAATTTATATATATATATATATATATATATGTATGTATGTATATATATATATATATATATATATATATATATAAGAGATGTATAGATATAGATAGATGTTTATATATATAGATAGATGTATAGAAAAATCATGTACAGATAGATAGATAGATAGATAGATAGACAGATAGATAGATGCATAGATAGATATATAATTTGATGGATAGATATTTAACTAATAATTATTTTAAAGGCAAAAAGAAGAATATATACGGTTTTAAAAAGAATTTAATCAAACGAATACGCCTCTTTATTTGTTTGAAATCATAGCAATTAATGTTCATTTATTAATTCAAAAGAGAATATTATTATTGACAGTATTGATGTAGAAAATATTGTAGATTTTCTACGGATCCCCTAGTTATAAAAGACTCCAAGGTTAAAAAACTATCATTGGGAATTGCGCCTTATATCACATTTGCAGCCCCCACCCCGCCTTGCCCTGTCATAAAATACGTTTAAATATGTTATTTTAATTCATGCAAATTTCGTATTTACTATTATCTAGCTAATTCCCTATTAATTATTATATTGTATTACATATATATATATATATATATATATATATATATATATATATATATATATATATATATAGTTAAAAATCTGCAATAAATAGTTGTAACTTTCAGGTCATGAATGCATACGTTCAGTCATCATAACAATGCGATTTGTAATCCTCTCTGATCGATTCGGGCGAAAAAATATGAGACATTACATTTGGAACGTCCTTCGTATTTCTTATGAAAAAATTGTTAAGCAATGTTCCGTGTCATCGTTGCATTATATGAGCGCTCTTTGGAATGGATTGTGACAAAGACACAACGCAAAGAAGATGGGCAAAAATCTATTCATTCGTTCATTGAATAATTCTAGTCGCATTGTTAAGTATATTTTTTTTTTAAAAGAAACCCTCTAAAAAAAACTTTATTCGCGTTTTCTTAAACATTCCCCGTTGCATAAATATAGACGAATGCAACAGAACACGAACAGTAATAAGCTTAACATAACGTATCATGACTAATTTCTCGTACATGTGTAGGATCTCAAGCTATTTAGAAATAACGACAACAAACGAGGGTGATCTGCTACGATCAGTAAAATGGTAAATAACGAATTTTAGTTTAGATAAAATTCTGTAAAATTGGCGCTAAAAAATGAGCTCTCTAGAATATATAGGCCACCGATCTGAAATAGCGCAAATAAATTATATTAAATGCTAAACACAAAAACGTCCCTGACGCATATCCCATTATTTTCAACAAAATTACCTCAGTCTAAAAGAATTTCTCCTTTACGGAAGGACCCAGAACTAATGTTTTTATCATTTTCCAATAATTCTTCATAAACATTTAATCTTGCTGGTGAAAATTCTTATTTCTATACGAAAAATTTGATGCTGGCATATCATTAACGAATTTTATTTTTAGCCGTTTTAATATACATGAGAGTATTGTTAGTTCACTTTTTTTACATTTACTTTATTAAATATTAAATATTAATTATTAAATATTCATTACTAAATACTAAATATTAATTATTAAATATTAAATATTAATTATTAAATATTAAATATTAATATTAAATATTGAATATTAATAATTAAATAGTAAATATTAATTATTAAATTAAATTTTATTTAATAAAATATTAATCATTAAATATTAATTATTAAATAGGGACGAGGATCTTAATTTAGCCGCTGCTTCATAAATTTCAGTAATTTATGAAACGAACATCGGAAATACATTTTCTTTGCTACGGCATTGAAATAACGCGAGCAAATTCTATTAAACTTTTTCGGTTCACATGCATATGTCAAGGCAAACTCAAACATTTTTGCACAATAAAATAAGAAACCTTAGCAATTCAAAAATAATATTTATTTTTAGTTAACATGGTTTTATATCTCCTCCAGCAACACTATGAAACGGGTCTTACGAGGGGCGTGCAATAAGTAATCCCCCTGACCCATAGCCGTAGAGCAACGAAACTTGGCACAGTTATTAGTCTGTTATAGGAATCACCCAGAGTTATGCATTTCTCCCATCGTTTGATGCAGCTCTGGAGACCGTTTTTGTAGAACACCCCAGGTTGGTCCTCCAACCACGACGTGACTTCAGAAATCAAGGCTGCATCATCTGGGAAACGCTTTCCTTTCAAAAACAACTTCATGGCTGGGAAGAGGGGAAAGTCAGAGGGTGCAAGGTCAGGAGAGTAGAGAGGATGGGGAAGGATTTCATAACCATACGCCCGTGCTTCTGATCTGGCGACATGCGAGTTGTGGACCGAAGCGTTGTCATTTGCTGATCGTGCACCGCCTCTTGATTTTGATAGCTTCCCTTAATTTCCTCAAAAGTGAAGCATAATAGGCTCCTGTAATTGTGCTACCCTTTGTAAGGAAATCTGTCATCACTACTCCAACCTGGTCCCAGAAGACTGTGAGCATAACCTTGCCAGTGGATGGCTGCACTCTTGCCTTCTTTAGAGGTGGTGAGTCCAAGTGCTTCCACTGTATTGACTGGACTTTGATCTCTGGATCATAGTGATGGATCCAGGTTTCATCCAGTGTAATCAGTCCTTTAAAAAACTTTGACTCATCTTCTCATCACCACCAAATTCATCCTCGAGCACTCGACGCGTTCTCGCTTCTGGAATGGTGTGAGCAACATGGGAATCCATCTGGCAGACACCTTATGCATATGCAAATGGTCATGAATGATAGTTTCCACAGATCCTGTACTAATCTTAACATCTTGGGCTATTTGGTGAATAGTAATGCGCCGATCTTCCAAAATGGCAGCCTCAACTTGACAGACAGATGCATCAGGTCTGGGAGCTGTTTCCACAGACTTCCGGCCATGTTTGAATTCACTATTCCAGCGTTTTACAAGGTCATATGATGGGGCATTATCACTATAAGTTTCTATCATTTCATCAAAAGTCTCCTGTGGTGTGCGTCCTTTCAAATACAAAACCGGATCACTGCTCGACATTCAACAGGTTCCATTTCACACCTGACTCAGTTCAAACACCTGTAAAACAGAAACGACAATTAGTTTAGAGCTATAATTTGCCACATAACCCGTAGAGATATAAATCATTGCACATGGAAAATTTCAGCTAGATCAGACAACTGGAAGTGGGTCAAGGGCATTACTTATTGCACGCTCCTAGTATATTGATGACATTTTTGTGAATGAAAGAATATGTTCGGCAACCTGTGTAAAGGAACATTTGGAGAAGTATGGCTGGAAAGCAAGACCCAGAACAGTTGAGACTGGGCTCATGTGTATTGGGATTACGTGTCCAAGAGGAGAATGGAAAATTGTTATAGCGGCGTGGCAGTGACCTTCCGACAGTACCTAATAGACTTACTCACCGAATTGTGTTTTCAGTGTGCGGGAAACTGACTGGTCATTTCCCAGTGTGTGGCTGGTTGCGTGTCGCCACAGCATTTGTGAAATGAAGGGTGAATATGATCACAACTGGATGGCATGACGAAGTGCGAGACCCTATTCTAGCACGGATGATCAAAGACATTTGTTTGAGAGTAGCCCAGGAAGATCCAGTAAAAGGTGACTGGTGTATCTGTGGAGAAGAAGTCACAGTATGGGTGGATGCCAGTTCTATTGCTACAGGCGTGGTTGTGGAAAACAATGGTTCTTTGGCGGAGGACGCAAGCTGGCTCCGAGCAGTGCATGAAGACAAACACATGAATTAGCTGAGCTTATGCTTGATGCTGTGCTGCGAGGCGTCAACCTTGCATTACAGTGGAAAGCCAAAACCATACATCTACGAACGGACTCTGCTTGTGTCTATCGGTGGATAATTGACACATTGACACCAAAGCAGCCTCGGAAATGTTAATCAGCGTCACCTCTCCACGCTTCGAGATTTGGTCTGAACTAACAATCGACGTGAGGCTCGTCAATCTCACGATAACAGAGCTGACCAACTTACTCGAGTACCACAGCGGTGAATAGATGAGATCCGTAAGGCAACAGAACCCAGAGAACTTGTGTGTGCTGTGGCCGCAGAACACCAACACGACTCTCAGATACAGACAATTCATCAGTCCAGTGGACATCCTGGTGTGAAAAGGACATGGTACTTTGTAAAGTTGGTTAATCCAACAATGACTGAAACTCAAGTGCGATCGATGGTTGGGGGTTCTAAAGAATGCCAATCCATAGATCCAGCTCTGGTGAATTGGAAGCCAGGTAGGCTTAACCTCACAGACACTTGGAGTAGGGTTGCTATGGATATAACCCATTTCGGTACTCAGGTGTACTTGACATTGATAGATTGTGGTTCCAGCCGTTTTGCCATTTGGATGCAGTTGTACCGACGGAATTCGGCTGGCGTCATTAAGGAGTTGCAGAGTATATTCTGCAAAAGGGGCTGCCGACCGAATTGCTCACAGATAATGGTGCAGTGTTTTGTGGAAAGACAATTGCTGATTTAACACAAATGTGGGGCGTGCACATTCGATTTCAGTGTGCCCACGTACCCTCTGGAAACGGTATAATCGACCGATCCCATCGCACTATAAAGTGCATTGCGGCAAGAACAGGGTGCACGATCTTGGAGACAATGTACTGGTACAACGCCACGCCTAAAGATGACAAGACAGCCATGACAGCACCTGCAAATATGCTATACAATTATAGGATCCGTATTAAAGGTATCGATGAAGTGAGGATGCCCGAGACCGCCGTTGCTAATCCGTACAAGGAAGGGGATGCGGTTTGGGTGAAGAATCCGCAGGGAAGATGCACAACGCAGTTCGGTACAGGAACAGTGACAAAAATAGTCAACACTCAATATTAGTTGATGGAACACCACGCCACATAAGAGATGTGCGTCCAGCATGCCGACATAACGTTATAATCAATGATGAACTCAATTCATCAGATGACGAAGATCCACTGCTGTATGAACGGCCAGATGACGGAAGCTCTTCAGAAGATGATGACGGAAGCTCTTCAGAAAATGATGAGGATCCAGAGCAGGACAAGTTTAATGATCTGGCAAACGAAGGCACCACTGAGGAAGTACCTTAATCTGTACTATTAAGGCGAAGTATCCGGAAGAAACGGCCTGCCCAGCATTGTCATATATGTGATCTCGAGATCAGGGAGGAGTGTGAAGAGCATGCGCAAAAGCGCACAGAAAGTATGAGTTGTGCATGCCTACGTCGGGGAGCGAACCTGGGACAGTTAGATTACAAAAAAACAAAACAAAAAAAACGTTTGTGAGCGATACTCGTACTACCACGACAATTGGGTTCGCCCGACGGCTATAAAAAATCAAGCCGAAACAAAGAATGCGTGTCATTTCCTTTTTTTTTTTTTTTTTGGTCGGTCGACGGTTGAAGGGAACTTGCTTGTGAAGAGTGCGACGTTTGCGAGAAAACAGAAGTCAAAAGAACTGATTCGTTCAACTTTGAAAAGAATTTCTGGCGTGTATATCGCTTCACACAAATTACTCAGCCCTCATGCAGCGACAATCTGAAGGGGAACATCTTATTTTTTGGGACAAAATTTTGTATAAGTTGACTTTGTATTTGTGCGTTTAAAAAAAAACAAAAACGTCTTCCGAACAAATAACGGAGTTAACGAAAACGATAACTAAAAGCTTGATTGCTCAGCAAAAAATTCAAATTGAATTTCAAAAACGGATGTTGATTCAGCAAACTACAAAGTATCTTCTATTATGTGAAACTGTGTTGTCACAAAAATCTGAAAATGGCGAATCTAGATTTTTTTCGGTAGAGGATATAGCTAACTCTCTAGTGGAGTTCAAATACGACCCAGAACGAGGTCTATTATCGTATCGTCGAGACGATTTTTACAAAAAGATGTGAGAAATGGTCAGACGAGGAAAGAATCGCATTCCTACTTCAGAAATTGGGTACGGAGGAAAACACAAAATTTACGAATTTGATTTTACCAAAGAAACCGGATGATATTTCTTTTTCAGAAACTGTTCAAATTTTGTACTCGATATTTGGTGAAAGAAACAGCCTTTTTATACGAGGTATAAGTGCTTGAACATGCAAAAAGAAGAAACTGATGATATTGTCACATATGCGGCTGAAGTCAACGCCCAGTGTAAACTATTTAAATTAAAAGACTTGTCAGTTAACATGTTTAAGTGTTATATATTTGTTCAGGGACTGACAGCACCGAAGGACAAGGATTTAAGGTCAAAGATTTTACGATTATGGAGCAAGATCCAGAAATTAACTTGCAAAAAGTGACAGAAGAATGTCAGTTTAAATGAAAAATCCTTTATATAAGAAGGGTGTAATACGTCAAAAATAATTGAAAAAAAAATTAAAAGAAAAAAATACGAGAGTGTGCATTGTACAGGTCCACCCTAGTTTTTTTTGTGTGCCTGTATGTGTGTGTGTGTGTGTGTGTGTGTGTGTGTGTGTGTTAACAACCTTATAAATATTAGGAAATAATAATTAACTGATTAAGTAATATTTAACGGTGAGAACTTTTAAAGCAAACTAAAAAAAAAGAACAGTTCCCCCTTACACATGTTTTGGGTGTTTCTACGTATTTTAAAAATATTTGGAATTTATGACCCCAACTCCATCCCATCTCCCCTTTCTACCCCCATCCCGCCATCAAACTAGAAAAAATGCTAACGATTACATGTTTTGCAACGTCGCCAAGAAGTGGGATCTCAAAGTGGAGGTCAATTTAATGTCTTGAGAAAAATTTTTTTTTAAAGTGATGTGTGCAAAAAATATAAATCAAGAAGCCTCCACATCATTATTGCAAGCACTAATTAAAATTAAGGAGGCCTTACTAAAAGCACTACTAAAACCAAGTTTCTACCTCCCCCTAGTTGAAGAGAAAATATTTTTTAAATAAAGCCTGAAAAAAATTGTCAGAATCCACAGGAGCGTTACTAAAAGCAGTAAATATGGTTATAGCAGTGGCTTTTAATATCAAACTTAAGGCAGGGCTGTCATGAAATAGGTAAGCAGACGAATTTTTGGAAACCGGAAGTAAAAATTGGATGGACGGTTCAAACGCCAAAGCAAGCAAGACGATTTAAGTTTTATAATTAAACTAGTGGGGGGGTACCCGGCGTTGCCCGGGTGTTTGGAGGTGTATGTGTTAAAAAAAAAAACGTTGACCGGGTAAAAGGAAAAAAAAAGTTTTAGTAGGAAGGTAGGATTAAACCCTGAAGCCTTGACGCGAAGGTGGAAATGAAAAGGAAAAAAAACCGACATTTAACCATCTCGGTCATGAGGGGAGAGGAACTGATAAGCGCGTTAAGTGAAGATTTATAAAGCGAAATAAACAGGTTCAAGGAAGTGGTGTAATGTCTGACCTAGTTTTGCGCTGCAAGACGGATCATTCACTTTTCGGAGATGCGGCGAGCTGGTAAAAGTTGGGCAAATTAAATACACACGCGACCTCCGTTGTAAAGTCGTAGTTATTATGATTTAGACACGATATAAAAAGTTTAAAGAAGGAGCGAGCCGACCGATAATCATGACGAAAAAAGCCTTTTGCGGACATACACACAAAGCGAACATACATACATACAGACAGACAGACATACACACACGCACACACATTTTCGCTTTTATATTTATAGATAATAGATAGATAGATTTATATTTAAATCAGTTTTTTTTAACTCAATGAGGTTAAATTACATTTACATGTAAGGAAAACACGTTAAAATAAGTTAAAACAAACAAACATTGTTGAGCTTGTGTATGCTTTGATTAGCAGCAGTGGATTTTAACATCAGACTTAAGACATGACGGTTATGAAAAAGGTAAGTAGATGAATTTTTGAAACCAGAAGTCACAAACCGGATCGACCATTTAAACGCCCAAACAAGCAACCTGATCTGAGTTTTATAATTATATAGATGCATAGTTTATAATATATATTATATTATATATAATAAATATATCATTTTTAATATAATCTATGATATAATATTACATATGTGTCAAAATATCTATGTACCTATTCACCATCGTCTGTTTATATCTGCGTTGATCTACCTTTTTTTTCTCGCGCTCGGCCATAATCTGAATTAATATTAAAATGGAAGAAAAAATATCATAGGAACATAATTTATATTCATAACACGTCTCTTATGTGTCACCCCTTTCACGGCATAAGCCAAAGAAGGCATTTAATTGAAGTCACTTTCTGAATCACTTCACCGGATTCGACTTCGTTGAGTAGTAATTTCAACATCATGATTGGATAGAATCTCGATGACGTAAGAAACTTATTGATTTTAGGGGTAGGGGAAGAGAGAAATATGATTTTCTTTGTTAACAATGTATCGATATTCGTTTAGAGATGTTCAATAACAGCAACAGAATGTTTCATGCTTCATTTAAAGTGTTGCCATTGTTTTCAAATGCAATAATTTATGTATGAAAATACAGAATAGTTGATAAAGTTCCGCTACACAATGTTATGAATATATTTCTTACTAGCAAAGCTTTTATTTAGAAAAACATTCTTAACACGAGGACAGGGGCCCTTGTACACTGTTCTTATTTTTACTAATTTGTCTTTAAAACCTGGAATTTTTAGGTTATTCATATCCGTTGCACGATGTAGATTAAATAAAAGGTTCAGTTCCTAAATTCCGTACAAATTCCAAAATTTTACAAAGCATATAATGGAATTTTGGGTTCGTTATCAAAATCCATTTTCCATGGTAACAAAATGAAAGGAAAAAAAGGGGGGGGGGAAGCATTTAAAGCAAATTTGTTAGAAATAGGAAACTAATAGAAATGAGCAAAAGAAATACAGACCCGAATGTGTTTAAAATGATCCAAATTTATTAAAACAAAAAGTTATCAATTGCCTTTATTTCCCAAAGCTAGGGTTAAAAAGAAACCTTAAGAAACATTTAAAATAAATAAAATAATGATACAAAAAAGACGACAATTCTTACTTGGAAGAACGGCTGAAAGAAAAGAACATAAAATATAGAAAACAAAAAACAGTTCTTTTGAATCCTTGTTTAAATTCAGTCCTTCTTTTAACAAAATGTTCAGTTTTTCTACAAAATGTTTTTTTTCTTTTCCAAAAGGAATCACAAAGTCTCTTTGACCTTAAATGGGAGAAAGAGATAAAATATGTTTCCTTTGTGTAGACTCAGATACCTTTAAATTCAAAGGAAAGAAACGAAAATAATAAAGCCGCTTTGGTAGGCTTTATACAGTGATGATCATATTTATTGGCACGGTAAAATAAAAGTTAAATTTTGTCTAATAAATTCTAAAAAAGGGATTAAATTAAAGAAAATAACAAAGTATATTATGTATTTTTAACTGGCCTTTCCGATGCAGCAATCGGATTTTAGAAAAAAATAAATAACAAAGGAACAACAAACATAATTGCAAAAAACCCTTGTTCAAAATTATTGGCACGGCTTTGTTTTTCTTTTAGTATCAGTATAATATCAATCAATTTCCGGTTTACGTGCTTTCTGAACTTTTTTATAGCCATATTATGCTTGTTTAACGCTAATTCAGTGAATAATTTTTTTCAGATAATTTTTAGATAGCGATTTATTTAAACTATTATAAGTGACTAAATTATAATTTTCAATCGCCATGGTTAAAACTAAGGAACACAGCGAAGACGTCAGGAAGCTTGTTGTAGCATGCCATACCAATGGGGAGGGCTATGATAAGATTTCAAAGAAGCTAAACCTTCCCAAATCCACTGTTAGAGCCATAATAAACAAGTTCAAATCACAAGGCCACGTTATGAGTTTAGAGGGTAGAGGGAGAAAAAGGATTCTTTCCCCAAGAGATGAACGGAAAATTGTTCGACAAGTAAAACAAAACCCAAGGATCTCTGTTGGGGAGATTGTTGATGAACAGAGCACCTCTGGAGTGAATGTATCTCGACATACAGTTGGTAGAGTTTTAAAGAGAGCTGGTTTAAAAGCATGTCGTCCGAGAAAGACTCCCTTATTGAAGCTTATGCACCTGAAAGCAAGGCTAGCCTTTGCAAAACGTCATATTGATAAAGATGTTGCATTCTGGAAACGTGTTCTATGGACTGACGAAACGAAAATAGAGTTATTTGGCCATAATAAAGTGTCTTATATTTACAGAAAATCTGGCGAAGCTTTCCTGCCTAAGAACACCATACCCACAGTGAAGCACGGTGGAGGCAGTTTGATGTTTTGGGGATCCTTTGCTGCCTCTGGACCAGGGCGACTTGTTAAGGTCACAGGTAGCATAAAAAAGGAAGATTATGTTAAAATATTGGATGAAAACCTGAAAGACTCTGCTAAAGAGCTCTCACTTGGTCGTCGTTGGTGGTTCATGCAAGATAATGACCCAAAGCATTCGGCTAAACTGACTAAGAAATGGCTTGAGGACAATCATATTAATGTTTTGGAGTGGCCATCACAAAGCCCAGACCTTAATCCAATTGAAAATTTATGGAGAACATTAAAATTGAGGGTAATGCAAAGGAAGCCTAAGAATCTTATTCAATTGGAGGATTATTGTCAGGAAGAGTGGGCTAAAATTACTACTGAAGAGTGCAACAACTTGGTTGTAAACTATGAAAAGCGACTGAGGAAGGTAATCAAGGCCAAAGGCTATACAATTGATTATTAAATAAATCGTGCCAATAATTTTGAACAAGGGTTTTTTTGCAATTATGTTTGTTGTTCCTTTGTTATTTCTTTTTTCTAAAATCCGATTGCTGCATCGGAAAGGCCAGTTAAAAATACATAATATACTTTGTTATTTTCTTTAATTTAATCCCTTTTTTAGAATTTATTAGACAAAATTTAACTTTTATTTTACCGTGCCAATAAATATGATCATCACTGTATGTACAAATAAAATAATTCACAGGATAAATTCTGGTATTAATGGAATATTTTTTTGTGAATGAAACTTCGGTTGAATAATCTTTCCTAGAGGTCACATTTGCCGATAATCTGCTCGACTTGACGGCGAAATTAATTTCTGTTCTTTACAGAAAAATCCTCAAAACACGGCCAGTTTCTTCTGTTAATCCTTTAGAGACTAATTATTTTCCAGTTGTAAGACCTTCTTGTTTTAATAACTGGGACTAATTTTCCAGTAGATAAAACCTTGTTGTTTTTTAATAACTGGAACAAAATTACAATTAAACTTTAATAAGTTTTTCTAAAGGAGAAAGAAAAAAAACCGTGACGAATTTAACGTCAAATCTCTCTGACAGAGCCCGAAATAAAACCTCCTCCTCGCCGGCAGGTGATCTTCGAACTGATGAAAATAGGCAAAGGCCTCTTCTTCCTCCCTTCCTCACCCCCCTCTCCAGAGGGAGGGAGAGTAACAGACTGCTGGAAGGGAATTATAGCGATGATGATGATGATGATGATGATGATGATGATGATGATGACGGAATTTACCTGCAAACGGCCGGTCAAAGAGTGAGTTCCTTTCGCTAGATGTCGAGATGTTGAATGTGTGTATATAAAAAAATAAATCAAAATGTCAACACATAACAAGGTGGAAGGTTACATCGAGCAAAACGTTGTGAGAACAGCATCCGAGATGAGAACAGCAGTCTGAATAACCTAAAATTTGGTATTGCATTTTTGACCCGTGGCTACATTCATTTGTACACTTATCTGAAGGTTGAAGGTTCAGTCCTCAGTGCGAATGACACTCAAAATACAATTACGAATTACTAAGGACTTCTAGCTTTTGGATTAAACGAAGGTTTCCATTCGAAATCCTGTGCTTTATGCGTCTGGTAGTGTTCTTAGCTGGGTTTTGTATCGAAATATTGTAAATGATTCTTCACGATTAATTGCAAAATAAACGCCACATTTGAACATATGGCATCTGAGTGTAAGTGTTTATTGAAAGGCATAAATGTAAGACCAACGATCTTTTTCATGCAAATACTCCATTACATAAATAAACATTTTGAATCGTATATAGTCAGTTTTGTTTGGAGGAAAGAGGCGTTTTTTTTTTGTCGAGACTCTTTTACTTTTAAAATACGCTTAAATACATTTTAATTCATGCAGATTTCGTTTTTTTTTTTATTACAGAGCCAATTCTCTATTGAATATTATATTGCACCGTATATATATAGTACTGATCTAACAAAATTAAAAAACAAAAAATGACTTGAGTTTCATCAGCTAGAATTGAAACCAAAACATTCAACAAATCTAATTCCATTATCGGTCATTCGAAATAATGAACCCCGTACAATAATTAACGCAAGCAGTTTATCATTGTTGAAGTAGTTGCTCCTCTGCATTAAACATATTCTAGCCATTGCATGGCTATTAATTAAAATGAAATAAGTTTGATTTACGGCATACCAATCATAGCATGGGCTATTTAATCTTCTCTTCTTCTCTTCTCTTCTCTTCTTTTTCTTCTTCTTCTTCTTCTTCTTCTTCTACTTCTATATAAAACAGTAGACGTATGTGTATGTGTAAATATCTAACAGGTAAACTCTTAAACTACTGGTCACATAACAATGAAATTCTCAGGAAATAATATTTATACAACAGGGATGGTTTATAGCGAGTAATATTTTTGTTTACATACATGTATATCGCGTACAGAAATCGATAAATTTACATATAAAATGTTTATTCCCCGTAGCAGACATTTTCGTTTTATGCGCATGCGTCAGATTCGCAATGATTCGCATCCCTTCAAGCATAGATAGGGCGTGATCGGCAATCATCGGTTTAAGCGAGCGTAGTTCAAATGTTGAAACGTTAAATCAATTTATTTATATATATATATATATATATATATGAAATAAAATGGAGGTGGAAGGACCTGGATACTCAACGTTTCGCCCGATTTATGCGGGCTTCTTCAAGAGGGATGGTCATTGACGAGAGAGTCGGAGGATCGGGGCTATATATAATGATGGGGGAGAGCAGCGTGTTTTCCTTATGTAAATTAGATGTCATATATACATGTATATACATTTTATGAGAGAAGAACTAATTAGAGTAAACTAGTGTAGTGGATTACGTCTAAAAGATAAAATATCGTAGAGATTAAAAATTGTGTTTGAAAATATAGCGGTGATAGATTAAATAAATAAAATGACACAAGATTACGAAAGAATCGTTTTTTTTTTTTTTTTTTTTTTTTTTAAATTAGAAATAATTGAATTGGGATAAAATAGCGCAGTAACTTAAAAGATGGTATCTAAAAATAAGAATAGGAGGTGATAAAATGGAGTCTAAAAATAGATAATGATAAAATACAGTAAATAAGTAAAATAAAAATAAAATTAAGTGAAATTACGAATTTTTTTTTTTTTTTTCGCGTTTAACCGGTGTCTAAGTTGTTTTCTTTGATAATTATTTTCGACAGAAAGGGAGCAACGTGGAAAAAACCTTTTCTTTGCTTAATTATTTTGCTGGAATGGGAGATTATAGCTGACTCAATTAAACGTCGTGTGGATCTGTTATGTATGTGTTTAAGGAAAGTTGCTTTGTTAAAATCAAAATGGTGGTCGTTTTCCATGATGTGACAAAATATGGCGTTGAGTGTATTGTTGTTTTATAGTTTTTACATCTCTTTTGTGTTCATATATTCTTTTATTTAAATTACGTTGAGTTTCTCCTACGTATATTTTTCCACAATCAAGGCAGGGTATGGAATATATTCCGGCTTTGGTGTTAATGTTGGTGTTAGTTATAATTTTACGTGTTAGATCCCTAATTGTTAAAGAGTTTAGTTTTGTTATTTGAATGCCTGTCTTATTTAGGTTCTTATATATTGTGTCGTTGTTTTTATTAGTTGGTAATGTTAATTGTCTGTTGTGTATCTGGCTATTTAAGGAATGGTCTCGGTTTCGGTTATGGTAAATTTTTTCAAACACAATTTTTAATCTCTACGATATTTTATCTTTTAGACGTAATCCACTACACTAGTTTACTCTAATTAGTTCTTCTCTCATAAAATGTATATACATGTATATATGACATCTAATTTACATAAGGAAAACACGCTGCTCTCCCCCATCATTATATATAGCCCCGATCCTCCGACTCTCTCGTCAATGACCATCCCTCTTGAAGAAGCCCGCATAAATCGGGCGAAACGTTGAGTATCCAGGTCCTTCCACCTCCATTTTATTTCATATCGTCGGATTTAATCCAGCTCAACAATCATATATATATATATAACTACTTCATTTACTCACATAAAATTAATATACGAAATTATAAATTTATGTGTAAACTTTAAGTATTTACTTCAAAAGTGCTCAATACGTAGGTAGAGCTAGTTAGTAATTTATAAAATATATATGGCGATTAAGCTACACTGAATATTACGCGTTTCATCCACTCTAGGATTATCCAGGCTTATGCGCATAAGCCTGAAGAATCTTAGAGTGGATGAAACGCGGAATATTCAGTGTAGCTTAATCGCCATATATATTTTATAAATTACTATACATATATATATATATATATATATATATATATATATATATATATATATATATATATATATAAAATGTTTTTGCTATTTGGGTGATGCGGGGTATTTTTTTTCTGTTTATTTATTTATTTAATTGAAGAGCTTGGCACTCTTCGATTCAGAAACCATTTGTTTTGATAACAGTTTCTTCTTACAATATGAGATTGTCTACCCCGGTGTTTTCATTTCTTTTTCTAAAATACATAAATTCATTCCCGTTCTTGACATTATCGGCAAGACTGGAGTTTAGGTGGCAAAATAATCTCGAATCCTCTAAACATTGATATCGGTATTTCAGAAGTTAACAGTTTTAAATAAGCAGAACTTCTTTTTCTAAAACAGACAATATGAAAACAATTAAAAAAACGAATAAACACTTTTTATTTTATTTTAAACAATATATATATATATATATATATATATATATATATAACTTTTTTTAGTTTGAAACTATTTTAAGAGAATAAACACTTTTTATTATTATTATTATTATTATTATTATTATTATTATTATTATTATTATTATTTATTTATTTATTTAAAACAACTTTTAAAGTTTCAGCAACATGAACATTTTTACAAAGTTTTCAGTAATATAAACATATTTTAAACAATATAAACAACTTTCTGTATTTTTTTTATTTTTATTTTAAACAATGTAAATAGAAGTTTGACGTTTATGTATTTTTGGTACAGCGCTATTTTACAATAGTTTTTTCAGGTTAAATTCAAGTTTCACGATATATTTTCTTTATTATTAAAGTGGAAGCACAGATTAGTTACAAAACACTTTCTCCTTCCCCATGTAAAGAATGGTTTTCGAAACAATAACGTTATTATTTCAGCACGGTACATACAATACATAACTATCGAACATTTTATAATTTTAAAAGGTAAATTTTTACTTGGTTTAGGTGACAAAGGGTTCGAGATTATTTTGCCACCTAAACTCCAGTCTTGCCACATTAACACTTTTTGGCGAGTTTGAAACTAATTTTTTTTTCATTCAGCCGGTTGGAGAGCTTCCTTCCATTTCCTCTACCCCATCTCCTTCCTCTTTGCTGTCGATGACCGGTCAACAGTCGACCGAAGTAAAGATTTCTAAGGAAAAAACCTCATCTCTAGAAAGTTTTTTCCACCGGCAATGAACAGCCGTAAAAAAAAAAAAAATTAAAATTAAAAATGAGAAAAAAATTAATTAAATTTTCTTGAAAAAATTGTTTTTTCTTGTCTTGTAATTTAATTTAACCAATTACGATTTTCATAAACAAATTTTTACATATTTTCTAAAAACAATAATAAAAAAAATCCTATTGACCCGAGAAAAAACTTTACTGTAAAAAGTTTTGAAACAAAAATTTGTGTTACACCTAACAATTTAGGGTTATAAAAAGTAAAACATTCATCTTTTCTTGAAGAAGGGCAGACGTTGGCGAGATTGTCTCCCCGCCTCTAAATTCCACAATTTTTACTTTTATTTAAAAAACTTTTTCCCTGTTATAGACTTAAGTTTCAGATTATAAAAAAAAATTGTAAAAAAAAAAATTTCTATAACTTTTCAGGTGGGGTTCAGTTTTCAGATATTGTTGTTCCATTTTCTTAGCTGATATAGAGATTTTCCGGTTTGGTGACTCTTGAATACGTAACATAAATTGTCCATGTGAAAAAGCAGTCAGTGTGTAACAATTGTAAAGATTGTTCCCTGTCCTTTGTTGATGGTTATTGCAAATGACAATAAAATTGGAAAGTGCAATTTGCTAAAATGTAATGATGTATCCGGTGGAATCATAGGCATGCATGGAATGAAGATATATTCATCTGTGAAAAAAAAGTCCTGTTATGATTGTCGTTTCTATGATATTGTTTGTTAATTTTTTTTTACTGCAAGCTATGTGCCATTGCAAAGATTGGATTGGTTTATATTTCACAACATGATAATTAGTACACCAAATTTCAGTTGCAATACATGCGGTGGCATCCTTGGCAAATATAGCTGTTGGATAATTAACCACTTTATCTGCTTTCACAACAGTGTCGATGGATTTGTATTTGACGACCTCACTTGGAATTTTACATTGAATAATAGCGTTAAGTTCATGGGCATCTTTGTATTGACCTGCAAGAATAGCTCATTCACTCAGTCAAATGGAATTCTTATAATTTGAATATCTGCAAAAACCTTTTAAACTAACTATTCTTTTGATGAAATAAAATTACAGAAATTACAGAAGTTAAAAGTCAAAGAATTTTGCCCTTAACTCTGATCAGCTTGCACTTTTTCGTACCCAATTTCCCACAAGTGATGCAAAAGTTTTTGTGCGGATCGAACAGTCTGCAACTGGATATGCATATTTTGAGTTAAGTTTAATGTCTTCACATGGAACAAAAAAGTAGAGTATTTGAGGCAAGCATTTATTTCATCTGTTGGTGTTGATTGAAGAATAAAGGTAACATTTGTCTGAAATCTCCTGCAAGCAATATTACTGCATTCCCAAATGGTCTGATATTGCCACGCAAATCTTGCAAGGATCGACCAAGAGCCTCAAGTGATTTGTTGTGTACCATTGTACATTCATCCTAAACAATAAATTTGCATTTCTGTAATATTTTTCCCCATATTGGATGTTTTGGAGATGCCGAACATGAGATTTTTGAAAAATTGAATGTTTTAAAGTAGAATAAATAATTCTTCTACTTGGCAGCAAGGTCGCAGGTATTCCTCATGCAGCAAGGGCTAAGGCTATGTCATTTTGTTACCAAATGGCTGCCAAAATCAATTTAATTAGAAAGGTTTTACCAGTTACTTCTGGTGCTTTTCAAGGTAGCAGTAATTTCCAAATAACTTCTATTCTCACAGTCAGTAAATTAGGTGACTAAAATAGGATTTATCCATGTTTGACAATGCCTTATTCACTGTAATTAATTTAGGAGACTAAAATAGGATGAGGGATTAGAGATGGACAGATAGAGAGGAAGATATATAGATAGAAAAGAGAAAGTGAGAGGAAAATAGAGAAAGAGAAAGAGATAGAGATATAAAGGGATTGATAGATAAACAGAGAGAGGGAGAGAGTTAGAAACAGAGAGGGATGAGACAGAGGAAAGGAGAGAGATAGAGGGAGTAAGAGAGAGAAAGGGGCTCAACAAGAGATGGAGAGGGTGATATAGAGAGAAAGATAGATTGAGAGAGGGAAAGGGAGAGATGGATAGAGAGATATTAAGAGACGAAGAGAGAAGGGGAGAGAAACAGAAGGTGAACTACACTTCACCGTTTTTTTCCTCGTTCAGTAGAGAAGAAATCTTTCGAGACTGAGGCAATTTTAATGTTTTGTTATTATCCAGAGTACCCCCTTTTCTGGGGGGGGGGGCTAGATTTTCCTCACATTAGAAACCGACCGGGTATCTGTACTTTTACTTAACAAATTAATAAAAGAAAAACATATTGTAAAATTTGAATTTATGAAAATACTATTTTAAAAAATAGCACGATAACATAAGTGCATCAGTGCCACTTTAGGTACTCCTCGGGCGTTGAGTTCCATGGCAACCAGCATAATTATTTAATGATCGCTCCCTTAGACCCCCCCTAGTCAAGGCTAATGCATGCGCACGTAACATTTTTTTATTTACTGACGTTGGCTTAGTAACTAAACGATTTATTGATAATTTCGTAACCCTTAAACGCATGCCGGAAGATTTAAATTGGTTCATTATTGTTGTAATGAAAAAAAAAGTTTCATTCAACACAAAACCAAAAACACATATTAATGATAAATGATTTATTATTGTATTCATTGAAATTTACTAATTTTTAAATAAAAAAAGTAATAAAAAAAGTTAATAAAGATAGTTGCTTATGTGCGCATAAAAAACTTGTTTTTTTTTTGTTTTGTTTTTTAGATTAGGTCCACCTTATAATCACCCCCCAACCTCCTCATCTTAAGAACAGCTTCCGGAATAAACACCACTTTTGGAGGGGGGGCTATTTGCAAAATTTAACTGATATTTGTTGTCAGCATACCCACCCGAAAATACTATTAAAAAAAAGGAGGGGTTCAGTGCCCGTGGCAGAGAAGTAGATTTATTTATCAATAAAAGTTGCGGAGAAGTAAATTTATTAATCAATAAAAGTTGTCATTTAAAAAAGAAAATTGTGAAATATTTACCCAAAAAATTATCCCAAAGTTATTACAAAAACGTTTTGTTTTCGCACTATTCAACAATTTGTTCATCCGCGCATGTAAATTAAAAAATATTTGTAAAAGTGAGAAGTTATCAGTAAATGATTTAGTTTTTTTTTTAAATTTATTTATTTTTTTTTTACATTAGGTCCACCTCCACAAATGTTAAGAACGGCTTTCAGAATAAACACCCTCAACCTCTCCATGTTAAAAACGGATTTCGGAATAAACACCATTTGGGGGGGGGTATTTAAAAAAAGTCGATAAAAGTCGTCATTTAAAAAGAAATTTAAAATCAAATGTTTGTAAAAGGGAGAAATTATTAATAAATGTTTAGTAACATTTTTCGGTACTAATGCAGAGAGTGATCTGCGCTATTTTTTAAATCGTATTTCCACGTTTAATTAAAGTTTTATGATATGTTTTTTTTTTATTCAATTGCAAGGTTAAAGTACAGAATAGGTACAAAACACCCTCCCCTCCCCATGTTAAGAATGGCTTTTTAAATAATAACGTTATTATTTCAGCATGGATCACTCTCTGCATAAGTACCCATTTTTCTTTTAATATTCATAAAAAGTAAAACTTTTTTCAAAATAAATAAATAAATAAATGTATGTAAATGTGACAAATAATCGTGTAGTTACGGCAACGTCAGTAAATAAAATATGTTACGTGCGGGGTGGGGTGGGGGACTAAGGGAGCGACTATTATTTTTTTCTGCTGGTCGCCATGGAACTCAACGCCCAAGGAGTACCAAAATGTGAATTTTTTTTGTTAAATAAATAAATTTCAAGCTATTTTTGCAATAAATGATAGATAGCAACTTCGTTAATTTTACGACTCGCCCCAGCATATTATAAACACCCTAACTTCCCCATGTTAAAACGGCTTTCGGAATGAACACCCCCAACCTCCCCATATTAAGAACGGCTTTCGAGGTTTATGGAAGGGCGTTTTTTTTAACATGGGGAGGTTAGGGTGTTTATAATACGTTGAGGCATGTCGTAAAAATGAAACAGTTTAGAAAAAGTTAAAACAAACTTTTTTATGTAAACAATGCCGTGAAAATAAACTAAACAATTAAAACGTAATGTTTCATGAGTGAAAAGCCTTAACATAAATAAAGGAATTTAAAATTAAAAAATTGGTAAGTACATAAATGAATTAAAATTTTTAAAATATGGGATTATTTTTTGTGTGTGTGTGTGCTAATGCAGAGAGTGATCCGCGCTATTTTTTTAAATTGTATTTCCACGTTTAATTAAAGTTTTATGATATGTTTTTATTCAATTGTAAGGTTAAAGTACAGAATAGGTACAAAACACCCTCCCTTCCCCATGTTAAGAATGGCTTTTTAAATAATAACGTTATTATTTCAGCACAGATCACTCTCTGCATGAGTAAGTCTTTTTTTTTTACTTATCTGGTAATTCGAGAGTAGTTGAAACGGAAGTTACCAGAAATAAAACCGGGCAAGTATCGCAGAAACGACTTCGAAAAATATTTATATTTTATTTAATATTTTAATAATTCGCGAGGTAAATTTATTTTTATGACATAAAAACACCCCTCGACTCTAAAGATGGGTTGTCTGAAAATTTCAAATAAATTGATAACGTAGAAATATGGTTTTATTCATTTTTAACGAACCAAATTTACATTTTTATATATATAGATATATATGTTTTTGTATATATATATATATATATATATATATATATATATATATATATATATATATATATATATATATATATATATATATATATAAATGTTTAGAGGTACAGAATTTAAATAAAGTTTTAAATACAATGGGCGGATGTCTCTCGAGAGCTCTTTCAGCTATCATCTCATCAGGAGAAAATCGATAGCGTAAAAATAATAATACTATGTCAAAAGTAAAGAGTTCTGATGGGGAACTATTGAATGTGCCAAAAATTACGGGGACACTAAAATAAAGTTTATTAACGTTTAAAAAACGATTAAAATAATGGCACAACGAGCAAAAAAAAAAGAAAGACCGAAGAAAAGATTCACAGTTCCCCAAAGAGAAACAATACGTTAGATGTTTCTTTCTGCCGACAGAAAGAAGATTTCCGCACCGCTATAGAGACAGACTCCAAAATCATTAAATGGTTTCTGGAGTCCGCTCTATGTAGCACCTCGAACCATTCAATTTTATATCTATCGGCACAGCACGGGTTGTCAACCAAACGCTGGCCAATAGCAGAGTCCAAGGAGGAGGGAGACTACCAGACTCCGTCCTCCCTTGTCTAATCTTCGATGGAATATGCTGGTTTATATGAGTCAAAAGATGCATCGCACTGGCATTTGAATTGATATACAATATTGCTATTTTGGATGTAAGGCAAACTATCCTTGCGAAAAGAAGGAAATGCAGGTATATACCAAACACAAGGACACAGAATAAAAGCAGTCATAAATACTTTTGCGAGTCTGTTTGGAAAGTCTGTTACTCTTTTCCCTAATCCACGGTAATTTTAAATAATGTAATATACATTCTGTTGCACCTTTTAAAAAATCATTGAAAATTTTATATCTATATCATTAATTGCTAGATGAAATATAATGTTTTTAAATTGCAACAAAATGTACATTACATAAAATAAATTCAAGGTAATGTTTTGATTCAATTTAAATTAAATTGTTATACCTTACTTTGTAAAATTTATAAAAGTGCACTTTGAAGATAAAATAAATTTCAAATTGAATCTTGTACCTTTATTTTTAAAGTCTATACTAAAAACATTTTCTTTAACAATTTTCATGCCTTGGATGAAATGCTTTTCTAACTTGTATCTTATCTTTTTAAGATTATATTTTGAAACTCTCCTCTCTATTTCAGTTGGTATTTCTCCTCACACTACAACTCATTTTTGCAACCCCCTCTTTGTATTATTACAGGTCTGAATATTCTCTCTGTTTCAGTTTGTATTTCTCCTCACACCACAACCCATTTTTGCACACCCCTCTTTGTAATACAGGTCTGAATAATGAAAAAATCTGAAATATTTTTAACAAAAACTTTAAAATAATTTTTTTAGATTAGTTTTTTTTTTTAAAACTTCTTTCAGGATAGAAAATCTTTAAAATTTAATAAGGAACATATTTCATATAGGTTTCATTAACAAATAACGAGAAAAATAGAGATGAAAATTTCAAAAGGATTGTATAACTGGTTACGGTCAATAGTAGTCCTCACCAGCGAAAGTCTTTGTTATTGTTATTCTATTATTATTATTATTATTTAAAACATTTTGTGTCCTGCTCTTTCGTGCGAGAACTAATATATATATATATATATATATATATATATATATATATATATATATATATATATATATAATGAAATAACACGTACATTTTATTCGCGGTTTTGAATTTGAAAATACGAAGACAAAGCTATATATCTTTTTTATTATTCATTTATCGATTAGACAAGCAAATATTATTTTCAAATCAAAAATTTTAACACTTAAATGCTTGCGTTTTCTTTATTTTTACATAAAGATTTTAAAAATTAATTCAAATATACGAAGACATACTTATATATCTTTTTTTTTTCTTTGACCGATTATATAAACAATTATAAATGTCAAAGAAATATTCGTTTTTTTTGCAGTGGACGCACCCTGTTACATTTTAGATAGGGTTTCAAAGTTAATTACACTTTTATGGTATCTTTTTTTTTAATTCTTAGGTAAAACTAAACAGAATAGTTAACATGCTCCCTCCCCATGTTAAGAATGTCTTTCTAAATACTGTGATTATTTCAGCATGGTTCGTACACTGCACAAATACCAAAAATTCTTACGTTTCCGAATGCGTGAGTTTTCTTTTGTTTTTAAAGTAGTAAGAATTTCAGATGTTGTTTTTCCTTTATATAAGAAGTGTGTGTGTGTGTGTGTGTGTGTTTTAGTTAGTTAGTTAGTTAGTTAGTTAGTTATCGATTCGATAATTAATGTCAAACAAAAATATAAATTTTTCCAATATTTGCGTTTTTATTATTTTGTATTTTTCGGATAAAATTTCCTTACAAATTGTCGCATGCATGTTCATGGTTCTGTGTTTTTTTTTTTTTTTTTTTTAAATTTTCCTGAAACATTTACTGCATTCAAATAATTATACGATAATTATAACTCAGATTAGACCTTCATTTTCATACAAAATAGAATTTTTCGTAACTAATCAATAAAAATTAAATAGTAGACGTATGTGTGTAGATATTTAACAGGCAAGCTTTTAAACTACTGGTCACATAGCACTGAAATTAACAGGAAATAGTAATTATTCACCAAGGATGGTTTATAACGCATACATATCGGTATGTTGAAATACGAAATGTTCTACTGCCTGACATGCTTATACTTTTTTCTGCACATGCGCACATAAATTAATTACTTCAAGACTTCTTCTTTAGATTTAACTAGCGAAAGTACACGTCGTTGATTGGGGTCAAAAACAGCCTACAGAAAATGGACTCTGATTTATATAGGTATGATAGGTTATGAAAAGGAAGGGTTGTAAAGAGATAGCTTCGAATTTGGGGGTATCAAAACCAAAGCAAAAAATGATGAAAGTAGAAATAAAATAGATAAACGCCATAATTTATTATACCATACCTGTTCACACTGAAACACTTATCACAATATTCTGTGGATCTGTATTAAAAACCTTGTTAAACTTTGTGACATATTTCCATTCTATGGAGGTCGGGCGCGAACGAACACCCCATAATTTTATTATACCATATTTCTTCAAACTGAAACACAATTATCAAAATATATTTACGCAGATAGATATGAAAAGTTTTAAAGTTTGTGTCTATTTCCATTCTATGGAGGCCAGGCGCGAACGCAGACCCCACAATTTTATTATACCATCCCTATTTAAGTTAAAACATACTTATCAAAGTATTCTTATGCACATCTATATCAAAAACACGTGTAAACGCTTTTTTTTAATTTTTAAATTTTTTATTTCCATATTTTGCACAGACCCCACAATTTTAATGAATCATCATTATGCCTGATCAAACATACCCATTCCTGTGTCTCGATACATCTTCTATCATTAAATTTTTTTTTTTTTTTACACAGTGATCACCACTTATCAAGGCCCGGAAGCCACTCAAGGATAAGGGTTATTGCAAGTACATAACGTTAGTGTGGAGATTTGATGAAGTGTTTACTTAAGGGGGCGGTTCATTAGGAATTTGTTAACGTTGGACTTAAAGACATCCAAGTTGTAGTCTGGTGGGAAGCAGGCTGACGGAACAGAGTTCCACATGCGTGCAGTTCTAAGAAAGAAGCTTTGTTCATAGAATCCACGTTTTGATTTAGGCACAGATATAGAGTGGAGGAAATTTTTCACAGTGAATTCAGCTAGACGGGTGTTTTTCGTGAAAGATTGGCGAGGTGGGACCAGAGATTGTAGTTCAGACGAGCACCTGCCATGAAAATAATAATAAAACAAGGATAGGCTCGCAACGTCTCTTCTATGGGAGAGAGGTTGCAGGGTAGAGAAAAGGGCATCCCCCACTAAGCCACGAAGTCTATTTTGTACTCTGTCAAGGCAGGATAGGCTGTTTTTAGCAACTCCTGCCCAGATATGGCAACAGTATTCCATCCTTGGACGTACTTGGCTTTTATATAGATAGAGAATTGCATCAGTAGTGAGATATCTTCTGGGGCGGTAGAAGGATCCCAACATCTTTCCAGCGACCTTTGCAACAGACTTGATATACGTGTTCCATTTCAGATCAGGAGTAAGAGGTCAAACCCAGAAGCTTGTCAAAACACGGGGCCTCACCCAGACGAGAGCCATCCATCGCAATTGATGCCAGATGGGGATCAGAGCGTTGATGATGTAAGGATAGGAGTTTGGTTTTGGATGCATTAAAGGAAACCAGCCACGTCTTCCCCCACTGAACCACGCGCTCGAGATTTGAGGAGAGAGAATCAGAGAGAACTTTGTCATTTACAGCCTTTGATGTGCTGCCGTAGATGGTCGTGTCATCAGCATAGATGTCAACGAATGATTTATGTATGTTTAAGTAATGTTTAGGGAGGTCATTGATGTAGATTAGGAAGAGAGTTGGGCCCAGGATTGGCCCCTGAGGGACTCCAGCATTTATATTGCAGGCCTCCGATTTTTGTCCATCTACCACTACTCTTATGAGTAGCTTGGCGACCTCATGCACGGATATTTGTATGTTACCGTGCTTGTTCTGTGTTATAGGAGGAAATATGGGGAGTTGATGGCCTTCGTCGCATAGGGTAGAATTAGCTGCAAAGTTCTTTGCAAATAGTTTGGCCTTGTCTGACACTGACGTGATGACCTCTGGTCCATTGATAATGGTTGGGATAGAACGCACACTTCTGTTCAGGATCCTATTTGTTATTTGCCAAAACTGGTGGGAACCAAGCCGCTGATCAGCTACCTTGGATTTAACAGACTGGGCATATAGCTCTCTTGCATTTTTTTATTACTCTTTTACAGTGGTTGCTAGCAGTCCTGAAAGCAGCTTTAGTCTCAGTGCATCTATTACGTTGGTAGCTATGGAAAAAGTGATTTCTGTGCGCGATAGCAGCAGCATATTCTGAGGATAACCAGGGCTGGCTGTTAAGTTTTTGTTGGAAATTTTTAGATGGTATGAATTGGTCTATGCCTACAATTAACCATTCGGTCAGATCTGATACTATAGAGGACACATCCTTTTTAAACATGGAGTGCAGAGGTAAATCAGATATGAATGTACGGAAGCTATCCCAGTCAGCCATAGAGTATCGGTATACAGTACGGTGGAGGGGTACGTCTGGGGACTTCTTACATTTCGTTTTTATCTTAACTTATACGAAGGAGTGGTCGGAGGATCCTAGAGGAGAATGAACGGAACATGAACATAGCTCAGGAGAAGTTGAGAGAAAAAGGTCTAGGAGGCTTGCATATTGACCGGGTGTATCGGGCACACGGGTGAGTTCGCGAACAATCTGAGTGAGGTCATAAGCAATGGCAAAATCATGACAAAACCTTCCCTCATCGTCTGTCTTATTTGAATGGGTCAGCCATTCCACGTTATGGACGTTGAAGTCACCACAGATGTGGATGTTAGTCGAGGGATGTGCAGACAGTATGTGGTCTATTTTCTCAGATAATTAAATTTTCTTAAAGAAAGTAACTCCGCTGTTGTGGGGGCGATAGAGGGCAAATATAAATGCAGTGTTGTAAGCAAGTGCAACCCTGAAGCACATATGGGGTAAATTAGGATGTTCTCTAGAGATATCCCTGCCACACGGGAAGCCATCCATAATGTAGGCACATATTCCATGCCCATGGCGATCTTGGGGGTCAGATTTAGCTGTTAAGTTAGAGTATCCGTTAATTATAAACTCATCTAGGGAAGTGGTCGGACCTATTTCAGTTTCACTTAGAAATAATATGTTCGGTTTCGTCTCCTGTAATTGGGTTTCAACCTCTGGAAGGTTGGAACGTAGACCCCTGATGTTGGAGAAGGAGACCTGGTAGTAGGGGTCTACGTTGAAAGATGGGGTTCTAGGTTTAATCAAGTTTTTATTCTGGAGATATTTCATGTTGGGGTTTTGAAATTTGTGGAATAGGTCGGCATACTTGGTTAGAGCAGTACAGAGAGAGAAAGTAAGAGAGAAAAAGACAGGAATTTTTTTTGTAGCACACGAAAAGGTAAAGCCGTAACAATTACCCACTAGTATGGCATCGAGAAGCCCCACCAGAGACTACTGCATGGTCCAGATCCACTCACCAAATGGCAATACAGCAGTCCCAGTACTTTGCGCCTGCTGATAGGACAGCCTCCTTAGTGGTTAACCAAGGTTCGGGTCCCTGACTATCAGGCAGATAACGTCAACCCAGACAAAACGTTTACCTCCAGCACCCTTACTAGTGACATGGACACAAGGACAGACAGAGACAGAAAAATTTCCGACATCTCAGACTACTGGTCACCAAGTACTACCGACCTTTAAGCAGCTTTTTCTTCACCCTTTGTCAAAAAAATCACTCATTGAATGAGGACTGAGCGACAAAAAAGGAGAAGCGAGAGTTACTTGGAGCTGCCGATAACACATCCATCGTATTATCTACTCTCCATTAAAAAAGGGGGGAGGGGAATGGGTACAAGTGACTTATTTATATCTAAGTAGTAAGTCCGGTGCTAAGTAAACAATTCAGGACACTTTTGATGATAATCTCCCCTCCCATATTAATGGGTGGAAGTTTGTCGTTATCTATCGAGTTTGAATCATTGGAGTTTCACCTTATAATTAATTAAAATCCAATAATTAACTTTTATCTATTTGTAAAGTCGGCTTAATATTAATTTACATTCGAGTTTAGATAATTATTCAAGGTTTTACTTTAGGAGGTTCGTTTTCATAGGTAACGTTTTCTTTGCTAATAGCACTGTATTATATTTCGAATGTAATTGAAAATAAGGCTAACTATATTATATGGTTTGATTGGCTAGCCAGGAAGCAAGCATTTTAAATATAGGCAAGCTGGCAGTAATAGTATATATTAAGTATACTACTTAAATAAAGTCCTAAGTTCATCTATTCTAATAGAGAATAATTCCGGCATTTTGTTTTTTTGTTTTTTTTTGTTTGTTTTTTTATCGTTAGTTTCCGGCATTTTGTTTGTTTTTATCGTTTACTTTGTAGCATGGAGGTGACGAATAAGACAGGAGAATAGAAACAAATACATAAATAAAACAAGAAAAACAAGTTTAAAAACAAGGTAACATAAAAACCATTTAGGATGAGTTTTAAAAAAATACTTAACGTGTTTGCAATAATGTTCCCTCCGCCGTCTTTTTGCCAACTGGTAGCTGGCATGTCGTTGTGTCTTTCTAGAGCGTAAGAAGATTTCTATTTCCGGATAACTTGGACGAGTGCCTATCTATTTATAGAATAAAAGTCGTTACGTTCAGATGTGTAAAATATTTAATTTACATTTTTTTTATTATTAAAAAAGTTCTAAGTTTTTTTTTATAAAGTCCTAAGTTTATCTACTCTAATAGAGAATAATTTCTGGCATATTTTTTTTTTTTTTCTATCGTTAGTTTCCGGCATTTTGTTTGTTTTTATCGTTTACTTTGTTGCATGGGGGGTGACGAATAAGACAGGGGAATAGAGATAAATACTTAAATAAAACAAGAAAAACAAGTTTAACAACAAGGTAGCATAAAACCATTTAGGATGAGTTTTAAAAAATACTTAACGTGTTTGCCATAATGTTCCCTCCGCCGTCTTTTTGCCAACTGGTAGCTGGCATGTCGTCGTGTCTTTCTAGAGTGTAAGAAGATTTCTATTTCCGGATAACTTGGACAAGTGCCTATCTATTTATAGAATAAAAGTTGTTACGTTCAGATGTGTAAAATATTTAATTTACATTTTTTTTATTATTAAAAAAGTTCTAAGTTTTTTTTCATAAAGTCCTAAGTTTATCTACTCTAATACAGATTAATTTCCGGAATTTTTTTTTTTTTTTTTTTTTTCTTTTATCGTCAGTTTCCGGCATTTTGTTTGTTTTTATCGTTTACTTAGTAGCATGGGGGTTACGAATAAGATAGGAGAATAGAGACAAATACATAAATAAAACAAGAAAAACAAGTTTAAAAACAAGGTAATAAGGTAACATAAACATTTGGGATGAGTTTTAAAAAATACTTAACGTGTTTGCCATAATGTTCCGTCTGCCGTCTTTTGCCAACTGGTAGCTGGCATGTCGTCGTGTCTTTCTAGAGCGTAAGAAGATTTCTATTTCCGGATAACTTGGACGAGTGCCTATCTATTTATAGAATAAAAGTCGTTACGTTCAGATGTGTAAAATATTTAATTTCCATTTTTTTATTGTTAAAAAAGTTCTAACTTTTTTTTCTTATAAAGTCCTAAGTTTATCTACTCTAATAGAGAATAATTTCTGGCATTTTTTATTATCGTTAGTTTCCGGCATTTTGTTTGTTTTTATCGTTTACTTTGTAGCATGACGGGTGACGAATAAGACAGAAGAATAGAGACAAATACATAAATAAAACAAGAAAAACAAGTTTAAAACAAGGTAACATAAAAACCATTTAGGATGAGTTTTAAAAAAATACTTAACGTGTTTGCCATAATGTTCCCTCCGCCGTCTTTTTGCCAACTGGTAGCTGGCATGTCGTCGTGTCTTTCTAGAGTGTAAGAAGATTTCTATTTCCGGATAACTTGGACGAGTGCCTATCTATTTATCGAATAAAAGTCGTTACGTTCAGATGTGTAAAATATTTAATTTACATTTTTTTTATTGTTAAAAATGTTCTAACTTTTTTTTTCATAAAGTCCTAAGTTTATCTACTCTAATACAGATTAATTTCCGGCATTTTGTTTTTTTTTTGTTTTTTTTATCGTTAGTTTCCGGCATTTTGTTTGTTTTTATCGTTTACTTTGTAGCATGGGGGTGACGAATAAGACAGGGGAATAGAGACAAATGCATAAATAAAATAAGAAAAACAAGTTTAAAAACAAGGTAACATAAACATTTGGGATGAGTTTTAAAAAATACTTAACGTGTTTGCCATAATGTTCCCTCCGCCGTCTTTTTGCCAACTGGTAGCTGGCATATCATTTTGTCTTTCTAGAGCGTAAGAAGATTTCTATTTCCGGATAACTTGAACGAATGCCTATCTGTTTATAGAATAAAAGTCGTTACGTTCAGATGTGTAAAAAATGTGATAAGTTTTCTATAATAGTCAACCATATAGGTGCCTATTCGTGACCACACACACACACACACACACACACACACACACACACACACACACACACACACACACACACACACACACACACACAGGCGTTCAGCTTTATATTATAGATTATCTTGGTCTCCATACCGACCACTGTAGAGAACGCAGCTGGAATGCAAAATGTTTTGGTTTCGATTCTAGCTGATGGTAGTAAGGCATTTTTTAAAAAATTTTGTTATCATGTCTTTTTATTAATAAACGCGATTATCTATATGGTTTTAAATATATTTAAACGTATTTTAGGACAGATGGAATAAAAATATTTATTTACAGGCTTGGAAAATAAAGCTTTTATTTTTTAATTTCTTACAGCTATTTGTTGACAATTATTTTTTGCCGGAAATCACGTAATTGTGTATGAGGACAGAATATTCAAATATATCAAATACAACCTAGCAACGCTGGGTATTTCAGCTAGTATCAAATAAAATTGTAAAATATATTTCTATAAGTAAAATCATTATTTATGTTCATACAATACATTACTCTTGGAAAATATTATTCTTACAAGGAAATTTCACAGTGTGAGTGGGAACATTACTCATTGAAAACATTATTCATTGAAAACATTACTCCTTTGCATTAGTAAGCTTTTATTTTTTTCTCAGCATAACTGACTCTCAGCCACCGCCTTCTAGTATCTATAAGGTTTTGATATTTTTGAAAAATCAGCCTAAATGCTACGGTTAGAGATGAACTTATAGATATTAATGCATGATCTAACCAGCTGATTGATCGGATAGGGTCTCTTCGATATCCCTTCTAGCCGAAATAAGAGCTAAAGTGGAAGAACGACCAAAAGCCAAAAGGATCCTCTATTTTTTCATTTTTCTTATCATTTTGTTTAAGCCAGGGATGGGGCATCCTACCAGATGCCAAACATACACCTGCTATTTTAGACACTCCAACCGAGAGATCTTTTTAAGATTCTAACCGTCCCTTTAAGTGCAATTGTTTGAATCTCCTTTGCACTTGGTTTACCTGGTATATTTGTAAGATAGTTTGTAAAATTCTTTTTCATAAGTCCGGTTGCTCCTATAATTACTGGAATGATAGAGATCTTCTTAAGGTTCCAGTTTCTTTTCATGTCATACATAAGACCCTGGTATTTAGTAATCTTTTCCCTCTCAGCTCTGTTTAACCCAGCATCATTTGGGACACTAACTTCCACCAAGGTTGCTTCCTTCTCCTTCTTGTCCCATATTACAATGTCGGGTTTTATAGCTCCGTTTTCTAGGTATGTGGCTGTAGGGATTGCATAGTCATAGTGGATGGTATATGACTTGTTTCCGACTGTTCTTTCGGGTATATGTTCCCATGACTTCTTACTGCATTCGATATTTAACTTATTGCAGATCGTCCAGTGGAGATATTTGCATACTTCATTGTGTCGCATTGTATAGTAGCCGTCCCCTAGCAGAACCTTACAGCTAGAAATCAGGTGGCTCACACTCTCTACTTCTGTGTGGCAGAACCTGCATTTGTTGTCTTTGCTGAGACCACTCATTTTTTTAAACGCATTGGTCATCAAGCCTTGATCTTGGGCAGCTATTATATACTTCTCCTGGTCATAGTGGAGCGATCCATCATTTAGCCAGCTTATAGACCCTTCCTTATCAATATAGTCTTGGTTATATTCGTCCAGAAAATACTTGGCCCGTTGTTGGTTGGCCCATTCTTCAACTTTCTTGTCATGGAAAGCTTTAGTGTATTTCTGGCGACTTTTTCTGGCTATTTCAGTCGCAGGTATCTTTTCTGTTTCTGTCTCACTTGTAAGACAGTCTTCCCCAAAATGTTTGGCCAGTTTTGTGATGGATGTTGTTCTACTGGCTCTTGATTCCTGATGTTGGTGTACCATCTTTAGAGTTGGGTTTTTAGAGCTTATCAGATATTGTCCGGTGCTCACAATAGTTGCACGATGTTGATGGTCAATCTCCGAGAGCCCCATACCTCCTTTCCATCTGGGCAGATACATTCTAGACAGACACTGGTTTCTGTATATTACTTTATACATTGTCAGCACTTTACGTGTCTTAGTGTCTAGTCTATTTATGTCTTTTTGTGGCCAGTCGACAATACCAAAACTGTATGTTACCACTGGCATGGCTAGTTGGTTAATGGCAGTTATTTTGTTTCTGGCTGTGAGTTCTGTTTTGCATATCTTCTTGACTCGGCGTATGTACTCACTTCCAATTTTGTTTCTCATCTTGGCATGCTGGATGGTATCATTCTCTTCTATGCCAAGGTATTTGTATCCTTCCTGCCCTTCTAGGTCCTTGATGGTGGTATATTAATCAAGCTGTATATTTTCAGTTTCGATCTTCTTCCCAGATTTGATGGAGCACTTGGCACATTTGTCCAGTCCAAATTTCATGCCAATATCTCTGGAGAAGTTATGTACGACTTGCAAGAGTTCATTTAAGTCGGCATCAGAACTGGCATACAGCTTGAGGTCATCCATGAAGAGCAGGTGGTTAATTCGTTTGTTTGGGTCTTGTCGGCGGTCCTGGCTTAGATTGTTAGCACATTTGTTTTTGTTTAAGGATCCCGTTATAAGGCATTATATGTCACCATAGATGGCTTACATGTAGCTTCGTTTTTAGTGTGGGTAGGAGGGTGGAGGGTCAACCGTCTGCATGGATTTGCAGTCGTCGAATTCATGGCCCCTTCGACAGGATGAAAAATTTAGAGAGTAAAAACAATGTCAACATAATCCATATTTATCCAAGTTCATGGATTTGTTCTTTGAACTTTTATAGCAATAACCATGTAATTTCTGCAGGATTATTTTGGGACCAATACACATAACCTGAAAGAGAGAGAGAGAGAGAGAGAAAGAGAGAGAGAGAGAGAGAGAGAGAGAGAGAGAGAGAGGGGTGAGGCAAGCGATAGTTACTGTATTTTTGGATTTACCATATTTTGTATTCTAGCGAACTAAAAAGGAAGCTTGATAACAACTTCCTGTCGAAATCTAATGGAGATGTTTTTTTTTCTTTCAGCCTCTTTTTCACAGAAGATAATTTACTAGTTTTTCTCTACTCTAGTATTTTTTTCATGCTAACTGCTCGAATGAGCGCCAATCTGATTCCTTCTGCAAGTATTCACAGACAAAAAGAACTCATTTTCATACGATCACTGTAAATAATCCCTCCTTATTCCACTGTATACCTAAATGTAAACAGAACTTCCATCAACAAATATAATGTGGTTGTTTCCCAGATTATAAATTATTGCCGAATCGTCCTAAAAATTTCTTCTTATTTCATCTTTAGTTTCCAATCCTCTCAAAATGCTGGATCATTTTCCTTCTTAGACATACAGGAATTATCATACATAAAACATTAGGTGTAGTCAGCTGGGAAAGCAGGTCCTAGGTACAGAGTTCCACAGGTGGACAGTTCTCTGAAAGAAACTTTGTTAATGAAAATTTGCGTTTAGATGTTGTTAGAGAGAAAGAATGGAGGAAAATGTTGAAAGTGGTTGCAGCTAAGCGAGTGTTTGTTGTGAATGTTTTGCAGGGGAGAACCATAGATTGAAGCTCAGTCGAGCAATTGCCATGAAAATAATGATAGAGCAGAGAGACTCGCAACCTCTCTTCAGTTGAAAAGAGGTTGCAAGGAAGAGAAAATGACATCACCTACTAGGATTCGAAGTCGGTTTTGAATCCTGTCAAAGCAGGAAAGGAGGCTCTGAACAGCCCTAGCCTCAGATATGGCAACAGTATTCCATTTTAAGACATGTTTAGCTCTTATACACGTAGCCAACTTTTAACACTCTAATTTCATTCGATATTTTTAACGTTTCTATATTTTTTTAAAGTGACCATGTGCATAAAATATAATTTAAGATTCCCCTTTGGAACATTTAAGCAGTCAAGCACCGAATAGTTAACAGTTGAGAACTCGTAAACGAAATATAAATACGCATAATTTATAGCGAACGCATAAAATAAATACGAAATATAAATACACATAATTTATAGCAAACGCAATCGAATTAAATTCTCTATCGACCCGTATATTTTTAACGTTTGAAAACTGTAAGCTTTATTTCAGAATTTGATTTCAATATTCGTGTGTCAAAAAGACACACAAGAAACAAAATGGTTCTTGAGATTATAGTTTAAATTCAATAAACAGTCGATTTAGAGTGATTTTCAGAGGACTCTTTGTTTGTGGAAGGAGTCTACTCGAATTTAGGATGAGTAATTTTTTACCCTCTTTTCACCATGAGGCTAACCGAAGTTATGCGATCACCTCGAAAATCTCCTTCGATATTTTTATAGTGTAGCCATAAATCAGTTTTTACCGAAAAAAAACCCTAATTTCAACACGTTAAAGTATACAGGTCGGTAGAAATTGATTTTTTGCTATAAATTATTTGTTATTATAATTTTATTTATTTATTTATTTTTGTTTACAAATTATCGACTGTTGTGTCTGTATCAATAACAACACGAACGCAGAAAGTGTTGGAATTTTTTTTGTACCCATAATGATGAATCCCCCCTGTTTGCATTTATTATTGTTTATCTGGTTTTTATATATGATTTTTTGTGTTTTGTATCCATTATACTTTTTAGTTTCGTATATTTTCGGTTTGTACGAAACTCCCTTTAATTTGGAGAAAAGAGAAATGCTAGCTCTGTGATGACGTCACGAGCTCAGCGCGTATTTCGCCCTCTTTTGAAATTCTGCTGATGAGGAGAGTGAACGTGTTGTTCATTGCCCGGCGCTGAAAATGGGATTTTGACGAGCCCTCCTTCAAAGAAGTAAACCCGGCAAGAAATTAATACCCGGCTGTGACGAGACAGGATTCTGCAAATTAACTACGTGGCTGCGGTCTTGCACGTATTTATTTTATTATTATTTTACAAGGAGTGGAATTTAAAGAAAATACCTTTTACGTGACAAGATATTATGGAATTTCCTATCCGGACAAGCGACGAGGTCTTGGTCCTGTAATACATGTGTGTCTACGGTTTTCACGCAGGTAAGGCAAATTCTCAAAGAACTTTAAACAAAAAAAAAAAAGAAAAAGGCCACTTGCCTGACAGGCTTTCAATTGTGAGTACGCTCCTGAAATTAACTTCATATGCGAGAATGAATGGGAGATACTACTATTTTGTATATTCTTGTTGTATTCGTAATGGATACGCACAACTTCTTTATAAGAACCAGCAGTGTTGTTATTTTTTCTTTACATGTTACTTTTTCATTATATGTTACATTGGCGTTTTAAGTTTAATGCCCGCAAAGGGAAAAAATTTGCAACTTATTGTAAATAAAGTTTCTTCTTCGTTTTAAAGCAAGACATTTTTATTTCATTCTTTACCCCCCCCTCTTTTGTTTCATGCTTTTTTTTCAGCTTAGTTACTTTAGCGTCGAATTTATCTGGAAGCAAGATAAATTCCGAAATTTTGCAAATTTTTTTTCGTTTATTTGAAGGTAGTTTAGAAAATTTCTGCCTTTATTTGTGGGCACTTTGCAAATGGTTTCCCGACAATTTTCAAATTTTTCTTAAAAGTAGTTAGGAAATTTCTTTTATTTGAAAGCATTGGACCAATTTTGTCCCATATTAAATGCATTAGGCAAATTTATTATTCCCTTTTTTGGAACCCTTTGAAAATTAAGTATATTTCCTTTTTCATCGAGATACGCTAGTTCTCTTTCGGTAAATGCATTTTGCAAACTTTATATTAAATACATTTAGCCATTTTTTTTTGTCCGTTATCGTGTACCCTTTTCTAATAGAGATACACTTTAATTCATTTTCTTTCAAGTTAGGATTGAATTTAGCCTATTGAAATTACTGTTAACTTCGCTACCTGACGCTATCAATGTCACTTAGATTCGTTCGACCACTGTAAATTGCTTCCGTTATTTTAAAAGCATTTTCCTAACTTATTTTCCCTTATTTGGAAGCATTTAAATAAGTCTACTCCTTTTATTTGAAGGCATTATGTAAATTCATGTTTCTTATTTCAGAATACTCTTCAAACTAAGTGGTCAGTTATCTCAAATAATTCAGCGAACTAAGTTACTATACGCATTGTATGATACGACGCGTATGCCCCTTCTATTTCGAGACGCGTTTCTGTCACTTCCTCGTCCACAACACGGCTTATTGATGCCTTCCCTCCCCACTTGTAATTTAGCGCGTCTGTTAACGCTCTCCTTAAAATATTTGAGGACTGCTATGTCCGGAATTTAGAAAGCGTGTAATGTAATTTAGTGTTTCCAACATTCGTCTTTCGCTTAATGAAAATTCCCGAATTTAGCATTTATGTGCGTCTAGTGTTTTTATTTATATCTGACTAATATTTTACGCACTTTTCATAATTTTTTTCTTAATAAAAAGATTACACTTTCCTTTTTTCTATTCTTTAGAATTGAAGTTGTAAATTTCGTAAACCTCCTTCGGAATATAATTTATATTTTACCTGCTTTAGTTGAATTTGCACGGGTATTGCGAGTTACGGTGGGAGAAACTATAGTATTTTCTGTGCCTAGTCAGCGAATAAGAAATCCTACTAGACTGAGGTAATTTTATTTTTCGTCCTAATTCAGCGTGTTCGATATTTTTTCGGAAGCTGGATTTTTCCCACTTTAAAAAACGATTTTTATCTAATTATACTCTCGTGGGGAGCCTAGTAAATAGAGACGCTGTGTCCGAAACCGGGGTTAGTTATATGTTGGTATTTTTCCTCAATATATTAGAAAAAAAGGAATAAGTATATACCCCATTACTTTGATTTAATGAACACGTGCGTTCTCTCACATGTGTTAAATGTTTCCGGGTTGTGAATTAACCGGACAACATTATTAGAAATATTTTATACGTTGAAGATATTTATTATTTTCTATAGCGAATTTATACCCATTTGCTTTGCAGACTGTTATTCTAAGAGTTTGCGAAAAGACAAGCCCCCTTTTTCTTTCTTAGCCCGTATTTGCATTTGGTTATTTGAATTCCTTTGAAGATACACATGTGACATAGGGCATGTACCCTTCCCCGGCGTAGTTGTATATTTAAAATCTCTTTCCACTTTTTTCCTAGGTCGTATTCAGTGAGGATATTGCTGTAAGCGTGTTAACGCTATTATTCATTTCCAGTGAATTAACTTCCATATAGAAGTTTGAATTTTAAATTCACTTAATTTTAATTTAAGTCATAGTGACTCTTTTAATTTGTAACTGGGGATTGTATCCCTTGATATTTTCACGGCTAAATATGCTGTATTGGTCTTGTTTTGTTTGTGCTATGAGGAAGGAATTTTATGCAAATATCTTTGTAACCTTTGTGTGTGCATTTTTTTGTGTATAATTCTCGAACGCCTATTTTTTGTATTTGTTTGGATTTATTCCATATTTTTGAAAGAAAAAAACGCTGCACGATGTTGGTCACTCGTTCTTCCGGATTCCTTGTAAGGAAACGAAAGTTTTATTTGGGGAAAATTATCGCCGTCTTGGATTTGTTGCGGTTGCAGAGGGAATTACCTCAGCCTTATTTTATAACGATGAAGGCCGATGTTGATGAATGGTTAGCATCGGTGGATGATATAACTGAGTTGTTGGGTGATCGTTCCTTACGTGAGGACGTGGACTGTTCGCTAGTAGAAGCGGATGCTGTTAATGTTGTAGTGTTCTCGTCCCAGGTTCGATTCATTCTCTCGAGGTTGGCAGATGGTGTAGAGTGTGATTCCTTGTGCAATCCTTAGATATTTGAAACCCCTAGGGAGATGCTTGGCGAGTTTCCGACTACTAAGCCCGAATGTCCAGACTCTGAAAACTGTTTGCTGAGTGCTGGCAAGTTTGGCTTGGAAGATGTTGCATCACAGTCTGAAAGCAGTGTTGCAAGTGCCACTTCAGAGGATCTGCGTAGTCAGGCGCTGAAGTTTGATTTTTCTGGCGGGCAGTTTGCCTGTAGTATTTTAAAGAATGTATTGGGAGTGAGATTCCCAGGTATCATGAATGATACCACTCGTGTCCACGACTTGGTAAGTGTGGGCATGAATATTATGAAATTTATGGAGGGATTTCCATGGGATGTTGGAATTGTTTTGCCCTCTAACCATGTGAGTTTGAAAACTCGCATGTGTGGTTATCTTCCACAGCCTTGTCAGAATACCGAGGAACTTAATCATGACGGTGGGATATTACTTCGGTCATGTGGTTCTGACAATGGTCAGTGGTTAAAGGACAGGAGTCTATCCTGTGTGAAAGTTCAAGTTTTGTGCACTTTAAGTGCTAATGTTAGCACTGGGAGAGAAATTCTTCATCAAGGATATAGGGCAGAAAGCACTATATCCACTTGTGAACGTGAAAAAACCAAGAGAATGGTTTTTGAAGAGTTACGTGAACTCAAGTTGGACTGGGGCGTCCAGATTCAGGTTGAGTGTAACTCTATAAAGAATCCCATGAGGGATCCTGTTGAATTTGCTGACTACATGGTGTGTAGTTCAGCTTCTCCGAGTTCCTATGAGAGTGTAGGATATGTTGTGCAGAGAACACTCGCAGAACCTTCATTCTATGAAGTGGCTCCTTTATGTAGAACGGTTCCTGCTTGGGAGTCACATGCAGGTTTTTGAATATTTTGTAAAGATCTGCCTTGACGTAGCCTACTGCAGTATTGCAAGAGCTATCGAAGTCAAGCTTGATTTGTCCAGAGGTGTTTCTGAGGCGCTCAGATCCATCTTATACTTAGTTAGAAATGATTTTTCTAATGCTGAGATGTTTGTTTCAGTGCTGAAGACAACAAGATTGGATCTCTCCTTGATAGGAGTCTTCCATAAGTATTACATATCCAGCTACCTAGGTGTTTCTGACACCTATATTCAACTTTGTTTGTTTAGCTACATGTATATAGCTATGCAGGCGTTTAAAACTGCAATTGCCTTTAATAATTTGTGCAAAATTTGGGTTGAAGTTTTATTTTATTTCACTGAGTTGAAGAACTCGTCCAAGCATAGGGTTGATTGGATTCGCCCCTCTTGTAGCACCGGTGTTGATCTCATTGGGCTCTTGTGGTTACGAGGGAGCTGAGATATTTTGGTGTACGCCAGAGATAATAGAAGGATGAGGAGGTTGGATGGTGAACTTCTCAAGCCTTTATACTCTTATGTGCTAATAGTTGATTACCTGGCAGAATATTCTCTGTTCAAACTTCTGTTGCAACCTAGCATCAGTTTTTAATTTTTTTAATTTAGTTATGTACTCCTCTGTTCTAACCTAAAACATGAATGTTTTCATGTGAAATTTTGTAGAATAAGCCTATTTGAATTTTTCTGCTTTTTTGTTCGAATGTGTTTCCTGGAGAGCTCCTGACCATGCATTGTGTAGTATATGTATGTATATATAAAGAAAAACTTTTTGTATTGTAAATTTTACAGGTGTCATCCAACTGTAGGTTGACTGCCATTTCCTGTTGGGGAGAATGTTGGAATTTTTTTTGTACCCATAATACTGCATCCCCCCTGTTTACATTTATTATTGTTTATCTGGTTTTTATATATGATTTTTTGTGTTTTGCATCCATTATGCTTTTTAGTTTCGTATATTTTTGGTTTGTACGAAACTCCCTTTAATTTGGAGAAAAGAGAAATGCTAGCTCTGTGATGACGTCACGAGCTCAGCGCGTATTTCGTCCTCTTTTGAAATTCTGCTGACGAGGAGAGTGAACGTGTTGTTCATTGCCCGGCGCTGAAAATGGGATTTTGACGAGCCCTCCTTCAAAGAAGTAAACCCGGCAAGAAATTAATACCCGGCTGTGACGAGACAGGATTCTGCAAATTAACTACGTGGCTGCGGTCCTGCACGTATTTATTTTATTATTATTTTACAAGGAGTGGAATTTAAAGAAAATACCTTTTACGTGACAAGGTATTATGGAATTTCCTATCCGGACAAGCGACGAGGTCTTGGTCCTGTAATACATGTGTGTCTACGGTTTTCACGCAGGTAAGGAAAATTCTCAAAGAACTTTAAACAAAAAAAAAAAAAAGAAAAAGGCCACTTGCCTGACAGGTTTTCAATTGTGAGTACGCTCCTGAAATTAACTTCATATGCGAGAATGAATGGGAGATACTACTATTTTGTATATTCTTGTTGTATTCGTAATGGATACGCACAACTTCTTTATAAGAACCAGCAGTGTTGTTATTTTTTCTTTACATGTTACTTTTTCATTATATGTTACATTGGCGTTTTAAGTTTAATGCCCGCAAAGGGAAAAAATTTGCAACTTATTGTAAATAAAGTTTCTTCTTCGTTTTAAAGCAAGACATTTTTATTTCATTCTTTACCCCCCCCTCTTTTGTTTCATGCTTTTTTTTCAGCTTAGTTACTTTAGCGTCGAATTTATCTGGAAGCAAGATAAATTCCGACAAAAGTAAAGGTAAAACAAATATATTAAGACGAAAATATAATACATATTTACAAAGGTGCAGTTGTACTGCAGTTGGAAGATTGTCCGACAGAGGGTGTGTTAAAGTCTTTCATGGAGCAACCGGCACATGCGTCTTGCCTATCCGGCGCTCGAACACAGCTTTCCGGTCTTGCTGACTTGATACCTTATCTATATCTTGTTCACCCACGTATGCTAATTAGTATGCGTCTCCACAACACCCCTCTCCCAAGATTTGAAGTCGTGTATATTTCAATATCTTTTCCTTTTGGGGTTCATTATCATTGGGTCTATAGCCTTTCTTTTCCTTCCTGATCTCCTCGGTTCGTGTATGGTCTGTGGTGGTTCAATATTAAACGTTTCGTATACTATATCAATTGGGTCTTCCTGTTCCTCAGGTTTATCATGTTCGTTGTCCTTCCTATGAGGTTTTCTCAATTTATTTTGGTATCCTTTGTGTATCCCTTTTGGATCTTTTATCATCTAGACCAAGTCGCCGATACGTTTATCTACCGTACACGACTCCCAATATGACATTATTTTAAAAACATTTAAAATATACCTGATCACCTGATTTTACGTGATGTGTGTGTCGTTTTATATATGACTGCTTGCTTTGGTATTAATTTATCAAATGGTGATTTTATTTTTCTCGCAAGCATTAATTCTGCTGGCGATAATTTCGACGGTGTATTTGGGTTCTCAGTTATCCTGTATATTTGCAGGAACTGTTGTAATGCTTTATCCGTCGGTGTCCCTATCGATTTTCTAAGGGCACGCTTTATCGTATCTACGAACCTTTCCGCTAATCCATTGGATCTTGGATGGAACGGTGGTGTAGTTATATGGTTTACCTGAAACGATTCACAAAAATCCTTGAAAACACTTGAAGTAAATTGCGTTCCGTTATCTGTGACTACAATGTCTGGTACCCCAAAACGTGCAAATATTTCACGCAGAAAACTTATTGTGTTATCTGTCGTTGGGTTTTTGACCCGCTAAAGTGGCCATCTGGAAAAACTATCTACTATGATTAGGTAGTATTGTCCCTCGATCGGTCCAGCAAAGTCTAGATGAATGCGTGACCATGGATGGTCAGTTTTTTTCCAAGGTTTATGAACTATCGGTGGTGCCTTAGCGGCTAACGCACAACCTTTACATTTGTTTACTGTTAATGCAATATCCACATCCATATTACGCCAGTAAACATAACTCCTCATAAGTATCTTCATCCTATTTATACCCGGGTGTCTTGTATGAAAATCACGTAAGATTTTTTTCTGCAAGGTTTTCGGTACAACCACTCTTTCACTATATAATAATACCTCATTGCATAAGGAAAATATACTTTGCGCTTTTCCGTCATTTTCCCTTAATTTTTCCTTTATGTCTTTGATGACGTCGTCATTTTCAGCCTCCCTTTTTATATCGGTAAGCGTGACTGGTAATTCTCTTATTATATTCGCCACCATGTTTTTTTCCTCATAATTGGAACGTATAGCTGCAATTACTGACTTTCAAGGGTTTCATCCCTTTTCGGTATAAGCCTTGACAATCCATCTGCATGACCTATTTTTCCCAAACGTAGATGTTTTATTTGAAAATCATAATTTAGCAAGATCGTACCCCAACGGAGTAACCGATTTGCCGTATATACTGGTAAGCTCTTTTTTGAGTCACTAGGGGCTTGTGGTCTGTTTCCAGTATAAAATGTCTCCCGTACAGATAACGGTGAAATTTCGTCACCGCGAAAATAATGCTTAATGCTTCCTTTTCTATTTGGGAGTGAGCCTTCTCTGACGGAATTAGGATCCTTGAAACGTGCGCTATAGGTTTATTCGTTCCATCTGGCATGATATGCTGTATACATGCTCCTATACCATACGAGCTCGCGTCATTCGCAACAATTATTTGTAATTTTGGGTCGTAATAAGTTAAGGATAAATCTGACGTCAAAGTCTTTTTAATTTCCTCAAATGAGTCTTGACATTCTTTTTTCCAAAATCCATGGTGTTTCTTTCTTTAATAATTCGTTCAGCGGAGCTCTTAGGTTGTGCATGCCTTTGATAAATACTTGGTAGTAGTTCGCGAGGCCTAAAAAGTTCTGTAAAGTCGTCACGTTATGTGGTGCTGGCATGTTCCTAATTGCTATCGCTTTTTCTGGATCAGGGCGTCGACCATCTTTACTTATTATTTGTCCTAAATACTTGATTTCATCAAGACAAAACTCACATTTGTTTTCTTTCACCTTGAATCCGTACTCGTTTATTCTTGTGAACACTTGTTTTAAATGCTCTATATGTTCACTTATGGACGCGCTCCTTATGATTATGTCGCCCAGGTATGCACAAGCACAATCTAGGCCGTTCAGCATTGTGTCCATTGCTTGCTGGAATATGCGACTTTTATCCCGAACGGTAATCGGTTATACTTGAATAACCCTTTGTGTGTGTTAATGCATAAAATCTTGGAGCATTTTTCTTCTATCGGAATTTGCAAATAGGCGTCGGACAATCTACTTTTGAAAAAATTTTTCTCACCTTTTAGTTTGGCAAAAATCTCTTCCGGGCTTGGTAAAGGGTAATGGTTATCTTGTAGCATATTATTTAACTCGGTTGAAAAGTCTCCGCAGACTCGAATTTGTTCCGATTTCTTCTTTACATACTCTAGTTTCGATTTTCGATAAAATGCCTGTTCTTTCAAGTCTGTCTAATTTGCTAATTAGTGGGCGTCTCCACAACATTAACTATTCTGGACTTTTACACAACTAAATATTTGAGAATACTTTTTCCCAGAAAATCTTTCAAGGTTTTCGATAATTTGTCCTAAATATTTAATGTGAACCGTTCTCATTTCATTAAGTTTAAACTCACGTCATTGAGAGAAAAAATGCAAATATACCATCCTTTTTCTTAATTATTAGATCGTGTAAGCATGGTGTCTATTATATCTGTTGGAACATGCAAGGCACGATTTTTGCACCAAACACGGAAGACGATTATAACGATAAAAACCTTTGCGTGTATGGTTAAAAAAAAAACAAAACAAACTTAATGGCGACGTCCAGTTTTCAAATCGGAAATTGATAAGCAATAGCCCTTCATAATTTTATACCGCTTAGATTTGGGGGAAACTTTTTAATTTCACTAAAATGTAAACATTTAGTTAAGAGAGTTAACTAAATTTCTTTTACAAATGACCCTAAACCTACGTGGTAAGGTCATAAAAACCACACGTTATCGCCTAAAAACGTAGTGATTTGCAATACTGCTCCTAAAAAGAATATAAAACTAGAAGCTGAAAAGCTTTATGGACTTACTGGTTGGGTTAACAAATACAGATTACCAAAAATTACGCAAATTCATTCAGTATTTTTGTCTTTAGAAATTAAAATCAAATTTTATCGGTGGGAGTTGTCAGCGGCCATACTCGGCCTTATTAAGATCAATGGGCAAGAGACATAACTCAAACTTTAGTAAAAAGTCAATAAAAAATGGCTTCCTAATTTTGCATGGAGATGGTAAAAAAACGGTCAATTTTTACTGTAACTGCAACTAAAATACTGGGTTAATTTGATTAGATTTTGATGTATGGCTTTTTTTTTTATAAACTAACAAGTAGGCATTAGACTAGTGCAAAAATAATGTCGCTTTTTGGTATTCAACTTCATGTCAAAATCGACTATTTTTGCACCATAAATATACTTGAGCAATTATAATTTTTTTTCAGATAAAAGGGGTAACTTGGAGAAGCACCGAACGACGCCTACCACCCAACAAAAAGTTAGATTTGATTATTTGTAATAAAAAACATGGAATATTCAAATTATATATATATATATATATATATATATATATATATATATATATATATATATATATATAAAATAGATAAGATATATATATATATATATATATATATATATATATATGTATGTATCACAGATAAGATATATCACAAAAGAAAGTACACCCCTCACATTTCTTCAAACATTTAAGTATATCTCTTCATGGGACAACACTGAAAAAATGACTTTTTGACACAATGAAGAGTAGTCTGTCTGCAGCATATATAACAGAGTTAATTTGTTTTCCCCTCAAAATATAGCTATTAAAAGCTAAATTCCTGGCAACAAAAGTGAGTACACTACTAAGAAACTACACCCCTAAAAAGTGCATACAATCCGAAAAATCTACACCCGTAAATGTCTAAATTGAGTACTGCTTTTTCTCTCTCCAAAATTCCATGTGACTCATTAGTTTAACTATACCATGTGTTCATAGGTAGCAGGTGTATTTAAATTTGTAGTGCAGCTCTCACACTCTTTCTTACCAGTTACTGAAAGTTCCAACATGGCACCACATGGCAAAGAACTTTCTGAGGATCATAAAAAACGTATTGTTGCGCTACATAAAGATGGTCCAGGCTACAAGAAGATTGCTAACACCTTGAAACTGAGCTGCAGCACAATGGTCAAGATCATCCAGCATTTTAAAAGAGCAGTGTCCACTTAGAACAGGCCCTGGATAGGTCGTCCAAAGAAGCCGAGTGCACGTGCTAAACATCACATCTAAATGCTTTTCTTTGAAAGATCAGCATAGGAGTGCTGTTAGCATTGATGCAGAGATGAAAGAGGTTGGGATTCAGCCCATTAGTGTTCAGACCATACGCCGCACACTACATCCAATTGGTGTGCATGGCTGTCACCCTAAGAGGAAGAAAACTCGCAAACAGTTTGCCAAAGACAAAGCCCATATAGATTACTAGAACCATATCCTATGGTCTGATTGAGATGAAATTTAATTTGTTTGATTCTGATGGCCTTAAGCATGTGTGATGGCGACCAGATGAGGAGTACAATGATAAGTGTGCCATGCCTACAGTCAAGAATTGTGGTGGGAATTTCATGAGTGCTGCATGTATTGGAGAATTATATTTCATTTAGGGAAACATGAATTCCAACATGTACTGTCAAATACTGCAGCAGAGCATGATCCCCTCCCTCCAGAAACTGAGTCGCAGAGCAGTGTTCCAGCATGACAATGACCCAAAGCACACATCCAAGATAACCATTGCTTTGCTGAAGAGGCTGAGAGTAAAAATGATGGACTGGCCAAGCATGTCTCCAGATAGAACATCTTTGTGGCATCCTCAAGCAAATATTTGCCGGCTCCATGACGTCGTAAGTGCAAGTGCAAGAACATTCCAGTGGCTACATGTGAAGCTCTGGTAAATTACATGTCCAGGAGAGTAAAGGCAGTTTTAGATAATGATGGTGGCCATACAAAATATTGAGAGTTGACATGCATGTTAATATTGACAACTTTTCGTAAGGGGTGTACTCACTTTTGTTGCCAGGAATTTAGCTTTTAATAGCTACATTTTGAGTTATTTTGAGGGGAAAATAAATTCACTGTGTTATATATGCTGCAAACAGACTCCTTTTCATTTTGTCAAAAAATCATTTTTTCAGTGTTGTCCCATGAAGAGATATACTTAAATATTTGAAGAAATGTGAGAGGTGTACTCACTTTTGTGATACATAAATGAATTTTTCATGTATTAATAATAATAATAAAAAAAAAAATGGTGAACACAATTACTAACTGCCAAGCCGCGAAAAAAAAATATGAAAAGCAGATGACTCTAAAATAAATGCAAAACCAGATTACGTTAAGATTACAAATGTTTTTAATTCTGTTCATTAAAATAAAGTTAAACAAAAAAACTACCTTACTGAAAAGGAGGTATTTCTGCAGTTTACGGACCGTGCTGAAATAATGTTATTTAGAAACCTATATGGGGGAGGGATTTTCGTCAACTATTCTCTATGTTGGTTTAATAATTTAATAATCAAAGAAATGCCGTAAAAATTGAATTTAACTAGAAGATTATATCTAAAAATAGTACGGTTCGTAAACTGCAGAAGTAACGAAAAAGAAAGTTGTTTACCTCCTAAAAAGAAATAAAAAACTGCTTTTGTTTTCGCTAATACGTTCAGTAGACTTTAAAGATAATAATGAAAGAAAGAATTAAAAAAAATAATAAAAATTCAACATTTTTGAGTAGGGGGTTCACTTTCATAAATAACGTAAAATGAGCACTCACTTCTTGTCCGTATAACAACCAACGAGAGATGTAATCGTAAGCAATTTTTCAAGTTTGGTGGTGGGAGAAAAGAAGAAGGAAACGGGAGCGGGTCATAAGTTACAAACATTTTAAAAACACAGAAGTGTTTCTGTGTTTTTAAAATGTTTGTAACTTGACGGGATGCTTATAATTTATAACTCCATAATTTCCACTTTTTTGTTTTTATATAACACTAGCGGGGGAGGGGGCACCCAGCTTTGCCCGGTCGTAAAATACGCTTAAGTATATTTTAATTTGTCCAGATTTCGTATATATTATTATAGTCGTAATTTCAAAAGTAAAAAAAAAGTATTTAGGTGCCATCAGCTAAAATCGAAACCGAAAGCAAAACTGTAGCATTCAGAGCTGGTGACGTTACCACTGTACAAACGTACCACTGCATATGAACTGATTAAAAGTAAACTAGGATGAATATACAAAATGTATAACGATTTTTTTTCAATTTTGACCCATTTTTGTACCCCATAAAAACTATTTTGACCGGATAAAAACCCATAAAAAAACGGCCCATAAAAATCCAATCATTTGAGGTACCTAGCGCGGCTCTGCAACTTTTAGTTTCGGAGAGTTTGAAAATATGGAGACGGACAGACAGATAGACAGACATGTAACCTTTTATATATCAGATTTTCCTTGAAAATGTCTTACCATTAAATATTAATTATTATATCGTGATGTTTTTAAGGCTGTTAACACAAAAAAGCTAGCATGAACCCCCTTTTCGTCTTTTTCTTTTCGTCTTTTTTCAGCGGATTATTATTGATTTGAACTACCATATTATCAAATAATAAAAATTGTAAAGGGTACTCAGTTTCTAATACAACATTCTAGTAAATTGATCCCTTATATTGGATCCACACGACGAGAACACGCACACTCCTTATATAGAAAGGATTTTTCATTTATTAATTTAAGAGCAATGATATCATCCATTGTATTCCGTATTGTTTTCACTGGTCGCCATGTTTGTATTCACGCGCGCAAAAATTGAATGCAAACGCGCGAATACATAGGTTTAGGATAGGTTTATAGAAGGTGGAAAGCAGGCAACCGGAAAAGAGTTTTAAGGCGGGCAGTTCTAAAGAAAGTAGTTTTGTTCATGGAACTCACGTTCAGGTTCAGGTAAAGAGTGAGAAAAATTATTGATAGTGGTTTCAGCTAGACGAGGATCTTTTGTAAAAGTTTGGCAAAGGGGGGGGATAGATTGGAGTTCAGACAAACGCTTGCCATGAAAACAACAATAAGGCAGAGACAGACTCGCAACGTCTCTTCTGTAGGAAAGAGGTTGCAGGGAATAGAAAAGGGCATCGCCTACTACACTACAAAGAACATTTAAAAGATATTAAAAACTACAGGCGAATAGACCTACAACGTATTCTCTCAAATTCTCCTCAGAAGGGTGCAAAACACACTTGACAGAAACCTACTCAGAGAGTAAGGTGTTTTCTGACCTGGATTCTCCGCCAAGGATCATATTCAAGTTTTTGAATCGCCCCCTTAAATAATCGAATTCTACCTAATTTCAACCACTAACGATTATTATGCTGATTGTCTGTAGTTTTGAGATGAGGTGTTTTCATTGATTGAGATTGTCGGACTGACTTCCGCATCTTGGTTGTTATAGTCACAACGTTTCGGCCGTTTTGCCCTCCGGTCTTCATCAGGTGTTTTGTATCGAACTAGGGAACCGTTTGTTAGGAGTCTCGAACCCAACCCTTTATTATTATTACGGGGGTACCGTATTCAGACTTCAGCTAGGCTCTGGGACATAGTTGCTGATTCTCTGTTTTGAATGTTACTTTTCACTGCCTTCGTTCAGGATTGATCTCAGCACCTTTGGGTAACTGTAAACTTTGATACAGCGTCTAGCCATATGTCACTAGGACTATGTCCTCATGTCACTCATTAACCTTTATCCTCGAGTGGCTTTCGGGCCTTGATAGTTGCCACTCCCTTGTAAAAAAAGCCGACTCAAAGAGAAAACTAATGAGCACAGTATGCCATTTACTTTTGTCGTTTGTGACTATTAAATTGCGTTTCTTCCCTATATTCATAGCTTAAGGAGTTGACTACGCTTACAGCAGTTTATATCAGGACGGTTTCAATGGAATCACAGCAACTTTAAACATTCAACACTAATGAAATTCCAATTTGGATTTTATTTAACGAAATATCAACTTCCTTCTATTAAACTAGTATTATGAGTTTTGCGCCATTTGCGGTTCAGATCCTAAGACGCCCTTATTTTTCCACACATAGAGCAGACAGGACCAGAGCAGGACGGATTCTGATGTTGACTCATCCTGTTAGCTCGACTGGCCCGGTTAATCTGTATAGCTCTGATATTAGCAGCGTTTTTTTTTTATATCATAGTCAGGAAAAGTTGCACTTTAACGGACTACTGTTGTTTTCTACAAAAGAAGCAACAGCATGGCAATATTCCAAAATTCTCACATGCATTAAGAACAATTTTAAATAAAAATTAAAAATGAAAACAAATTATACAGCCACATATTTTCTACCAGAATGTAACAAGATTCTAAGGTGGACGCAAAATTTTTGGGCTACCATTATTAAAACGATTAATTTTAATAAATAAATACTTGTCAAATATTTACAAAAGTTAGCCCTTTTTAGTTATAGAAGACCCTAAGACTTCATAATGTTTCTAAAATAGACTAATTCAAACTGTTCAAACTTTTAGAAAAACGTGCAAGTTTTAACAACTTTAAACCTCCAACACTAACACAACGACAAAAGTAAATGGTATACTGTGCTCATTGGTTTTCCCTTTGAGTCGGCTTTTTTACAAGGAAGTGGCCACTTATCAAGGCCCGAAGGCCACTCGAGGATAAAGGTCAATGAGTGACCGATGGTCACTGAGACAGCAGCATAATAATCATATTCTCTCAAGTTGCATGTCTTTCTAAAAATTTCAACAATTCGAACGCCTATTAAAAAAACATTGTGGGTTTTTAAGATCTGCCATAACTAGAAAAAGGTGGATTTCCGTAGACAATTTATTCTTGGATAACAATATTCTTTTTTACTATGAAGAAAGTGTCGGGGGACGAACGCATTAAAATCCTATCGATGAGTCACCCTAACCCGAGCCTCTTTTTGAATCGGTGCACCGGATTCTGCTTTGTTGAGTGAAAATGCCGAGAATCTGATTGGTTATAATGTCAATGACGTCAGAAGTGTATCGTTCTGGCCCAATAATAGAGAAAAAAAATTAGATTTATTTTGTTAATCGATATGAAATTTATCAGTATTTGCTTTCTATAAGGTAGTCTGTCTATCGGCCTGCTCGTGTAAATAACTTCATTATGTTGCAGCAACATTTTCAAGAAGTGTTAATTTTGGAAATAGAAAATGATGCAGCGATTACAAATACTGTCTTGGCATGCCGTGTTCAATTTCCGCTGGACCTGTAAAATTATTTTCTCTAATATCGTTGGAAAAGAGTATGAATTCACCACTCTTCCCTTACGTATGGGTTAAATTAACTTTTAAAAATGCTCGATTAAAAACCACAAGGAAAAGGTTTATTTCAATTGCAGAAAGTTGGACAATGAAAAAAAATGAAAAGTAGAAGATCCTCTGAGTTGTCGCAGGTCGGCCAGCAGGAACATACAGTGGACGCAGACAAGAGAGAGAGAGAGAGAGAGAGAGAGAGAGAGAGAGAGAGAGAGAGGGGGGAACAGACAGAGACAGAGAGAGGGAGTCTTTCTTCTATGCTTGCTAGATTTTCTCGACTGATCGCCCATGACTTCAAACGGGGCTAAAAAAAGTTCCTTAAGCGAGAGATAGTTTTGCAATTTCTTCAGGATCAGCTGCTTGTTCAATGGACGTTCAAAAACAGAAACGTAATTTACTTTTGCTAAAAACGTAAATTTTCAAGTCTTATAAAATTCTTTGCAGTTAATGAAACAAAAAATTAAGAAATTTACGTGCGGGAACCACGTCATGCAAAATAAATAAATAAATAAATAAATAAAAACAAAATAAATAAAAATAAAAATAAAACAACAACAACAAAAAAAAATACACGTTACCCACAGTAGAATTTTTACGGCCCGTTGTTCTATCATAGTTGCTAAGCAACAACATGGGAAAATGGCTTTATTGATAATAGATAAATAAAAATTATAGTTTCGATTATCGATTATTGGTAATTATCGGGGCAAAACTTAACTAAAATCACTCCCAGACTTATACACTAAAGTTTTGTAAAATTTACAGAAAATCTGTTCAGCTATTTCGGAGTTTATAAGGAACAAACTCACACACACATACAAAGTCGCATTTATATAATTGTAGATAGATAGATAGATAGATATAATGTTTCATGCAATGATTTTCAGTATTTACTTAATCAAAGTAGTTAGTTACGAAAATATACATCACAATTAAGCTACACAAAATCTATCGTAGATTCTTAGTAGCTTAATTGCTGTATATATTGTCATAACTTATATATATATATATATATATATATATATATATATATATATATATATATATATATATATATATATATATATATATATATACTAGCAAAAGTACCCGTCGTTGACTGGGTTCAAAAACAGCCTACAGAAAATGGACTCTGATTTATTAAAGTATGATAAGTTATGAAAAGGAAGGGTTGTAAAGAGATAGCTTCGAATTTGGGGGTATCAAAACCAAAGCAAAATATGATGAAAGTAAAAATAAAATAGATACACCCCATAATTTATTATACCATACCTGTTCACACTGAAACACTTATCACAATATTCTGTGGATCTATATTAAAAAAAACCTTGTTAAACTTTGTGACATATTTCCATTCTAAGGAGATCAGGCACGAACAAAGACCCCATAATTTTATTATATCGTATTTCTTCAAACTGAAACATAATTATCAAAGTATACTTACGCAGGTAGGTATGAAAAGTCTTTATTAAAGTTTGTGTCTATTTCCATTCTATGGAGGCCAGGCGCGAACGAAGACCCCACAATTTTATTATACCATCCCTATTTAAGTTAAAACATACTTATCAAAGTATTCTTATGTACATCTATATCAAAAACACTTGTAAACGTTTTTTTTTAATTTTTTATTCCATACTTTGTTGACCAGGAGCGAACGCAGACCCCACAATTTTAATGAACCACCGTTCTGCAGGATCAAATATACCCATTCCTGTGTCTCGATACATCTTCTATCATTATATGTAATCAGTTTTTTAAAATAGTCAACCATATAGGAGCCTATTCGTGACCACACACACACACACACACACACACACACACACACACACACAGACATTCAGCTTTATATATATCTATATATATATATATATATATATATATATATTGATCAACGAATGTTTCACTTTCCTATGTTTTTATTGTCATCGAAATCGGTGAAAACACCCATTTTCCAATCGATTGATTGCCTACTCTAGTTGAGGACCCATCGCGATGCACGTAATGACTAAGTTCACAATCATTGTAGGCTACATTGCACTGTAGAGAACCTATTGTTGATTTTATAAAATTATTTTCATATATATACTGAAGTTGAAAATGCGAAAGTCAAGTACCATACTTCAATTGTGTTCTTAAATCTGTAATCACGCACAATATGACTCATAAGAAACCAGGGCAAATAACAAGATCTGCCGCTATCAATAACAATGAACCAGTATATAATCCAAACCAAAATACTAATCGTAATACCTCTAACCCACCCAGTCGCATCAGGAGAAAGAAAAATATTTGGTTTAATCCTCCATTTAGCGTATATGTCAAAACTAATATGCCTAAAGAATTCTTCAACATTGTACAAAACTCTTTCAAATACCCACACAGATATAGTTCTATTTTCAATAAAAACTCAATCAGGATTTCTTATTCAACAATGCCTAATTTAGCACAAAGAATCTTAACATCTAATAACAACAAAATTAAATCAGCCCAAAAAAATCCCTTTCCCAATTAAACCCAAAATTAACTGTAATTGTAATAACAAACATCTTTGCCTACTCAATAATGATTGCATCCATGAAGATGTTATACATTTATACACAATTACTGAGCTCCCGCGCAATCCTCCCATAACAGACACTAATATTTCGTCTTCAAGTTATCCTTCTTCCTATCCTCCATCTGACATAGTTACTAATCCAATATACCACTCGAGCAGCTTCTCCATTTACAATCATACAACTAGCAATAATAATAATAATAATAATAATAATAATAATAATAATAATATTTCTCCTAACAGCCACCCTAACACTAACAACACTCATTATCCCCTCCAAAATAGTCCTCGTACAATCATTGTCTCACCATTTGTTGAACACTATGAACAAAATTCAAACTATTTAACTAATACAAATCAGCAAATTAATATTAATATCAGACCTCGAGTTTTTAATAAAGTACATACATATATCGGCGCTACTTCAACATTAATTAAGAAAAAAATAGAAACCACATGTCTTCTTTTAACAACCATAATTCTAATAATAACCAAGGACCTTCTTTAACCACTTTAATTAAAAAACTTAACTCTAATAATACCACCTTCTCAATCCAATGGACTATCATAAAAAAGTTAAGTCTCATACTCCAGGCTCTAAGTCATGTCATCTCTGCACAACCGAAGCTATAACTATAATTACTTCCCCTCAAAGTAACAATATAATAAATTCTAAAAACGAACTGATCTCTTTCTGTAATCATAAGTCCAAATTTAATTATGGTAATTTTAAAATTACAGAGTTATTACTGTAACCTTTCAGATAGATATATAATTTTTCTTTAACTTTATCGTTTTTCTACATACTTCTTAATACTTTATAACTTAATAATCCTTTATTTTAATTCTTTATTTCTTCTTTGCTTCGCCGGTTTTTTTTCTGCAATTTCCGTTTTAGTCTTTAAATATTTCTATCTATCTAATGTATCAATCAACCAACACAATCATATCCTGTATGTATATTTACTTATATTTTACTATACGCATTTACTTACATACTTACTTGCTTTATCCGGAATTTGCAGATACCGGCCATCCTCTTTCCTCAAAAATTCTTTATTTTTTATTTTATATTTTATTTTTTATTTATTTATTTTTATTTATTTATTTATTTTTTCCATTTAGTGTCTTTTAACAACTCTTGCTGACATTTTCTTAAGTAATAACCTGTACATTTCAATTGACCTATTTTTTGCCCTATATTTTTCGCGCCTTTTAATATCATTTTGTCTGGGTCATTTTGACATTTGCTTTTCTATTTTATATTTAATCCTGTCACCATTTAATTTTTTTTCTACACTGATTATTTTTCTTCTTCTTCCCTGATCTTTCTTAATAACATTATGTCTCGGCAGCCGTGTGAAACACATATCTTATTTTTCTTTTATTAATATTATTGGAATTTTCCACCTTTTCCTTGTACATATTTGTGAATTATTCCATGGATTTCGGCCTTTTGGATTATTTTGGACCATCTTCCAATTACGTGATTTCCTTGGATTTTACTTGTGCGAATGGAAATTCAATTAACTTTCTTGGATTTATATTTTGGGATTTTACCGTCATTGGATTATGTACCTTCCACCAGACTATCCATTCACGTGTAATCACTCTTTTCTTCACCATATTCCCTCTGCTTCACTTTTTGTTATCAAGTGAGATCTTTGACTTACTTGTAGTTTCATCAAATACTTTTGTATGCAAAATCCGATCCCGCATTTTGCTAATTCCTACCCTCTGATGAGAAGGAAAGTATTTCTTCGAAACTTCGCGGATTAAGGACTCTCCACTTATTAAGTGTTTCCTTTTCAGATTAAATATGTTTTTAATTCTTTTTCAAAGTGGTTTTTAACATGTTTTATTAACTGTTTGCTATATATATATATATATATATATATATATATATATATATATATATATATATATATACAAACCTTGTTTGCTATATATATAAATATATATATATATGTTTGCTATATATATATATATATATATATATATATATATATATATATATATATTGTGTGGCTTGAATTTAAGTTAAACATGCAAAAAGGTCAAGTCTAGTTTAAAAATTAATTTCAGTGGAGTTTTAAAGTTGTGTTCTGTTCCGCCTACAATCTTTTAAATCAGTTTCAATTATCTTGATAATCCACACATCCGTTCGCATAACATGCTGTCTTTCGTGACTTTTACGTTTCTTTTATGCATCTTGTATAAACTAATTTACATTTGCACGTTACTCACACGTGATCGTCAAATACAAAAGCGGCGTCGCCATTTTAACATTTTTTTTTGTTTATTATTTTTTCCTTAAGCGAATAAACACGACACCCACGCTAATCAGGTAAACTACGAGTTTCCCTACCCCCCCCCCTGATCTCATGATTATAAACAACGCAGGAGGTAGTATCCGTCTTTGTCTGGTGCTTCTTCGAATAAGAATGATGCGAGCCTCACTCTCATACGTACTCTCGTCTGCAGGTCAGCTTTCAATAGACACCTAATCAATAATCACGTTCGTCACTTGATAAGTGCGTTTGTATTACTGGTAGATCTTTAACGTGCCGAGACACCCCATAAATTCTCACAGACTGCGGGCTGATCACTTCAGAAACGCGACCCGTGTTATATTTTGTTGTGCACTTAGCACGCGGATTTTTAACTCAAACGACGTCTCCTCTTTCATACTTCCCTCCAGTCACCTTTGGTTTGGACAGTGGGTTAACTTCAACACCTTTGATTCGAACATGATATCTGTGTAGCACGTCAGTTGGCGCGGTAGAAGGTGAAATATCATCCTTTGGGGTGACGTTGTGCCAATAGATCGCCTCCAACATTGAACAATTCTTTCTGGCTCCTATGACTTCGTTCTAGAATTCCGCTTCCACTCGGTGAGTAGGCACATCGAAACCGCAGATGTATGTCCCAATTTTTGGCGAATTCGTCAAACTCTTTACTAGTGAAAGCAGTGGCGTTGTCGGTCAGTATTTTCATCAGCGGGCCTCGCCCAAGAAAAATATCCATCGCTAATTCGTTCCAGTTGTTCTTCCCGTCGAATTTTCCTTTTTTCCAGCGAACAGGTATCGGATCTATTGATCGAAAGGTTTCGCAGACTTTCACAATAAAACTAGCAGTGTCTTTGAACACACCTGCGGGTCAATCAACCTGACAAAAAACAAAGTTCGTTTCACACCTGGATGTTCACTTTGATGATGTATATCAGCCACCTTGTTCTCATCCAGTTGCCCTAATGTTGCGCAACTCTTGAGCAACCGGCTCTCTTCCTTCCTTGAGTAGATCCACCCACCTACGCGGTACTCTAGTGAGACTATCTGTGTGGTTCTTGCAGGACTTCACGAGTTTTACATCATTCTTTCACCAGCGATTTCAGGGTTCCTCTCCGTCGCCTGATGAGCATCTCACCAGCTGCTCTCCTGTTCACACATGGTTTTCCAGTGAAAGTGTCAGAAATCCACCGGTGCACACACACCGAATCAGTGACCAAGTGTAACACTGTCGCTTCCCACTGAAGGGACAAATTGACTCCTTTGAGTACCACGTCGAGTTCAGCTAGATTGATATGTTGAGCATCTTCAGTTGGATGTAGTTAACACGCATCCTCAATGACCGTTCCATTCGTTTCCAATGCCACTCCTGTAGCTATACAACTCCTATCCACCCAGACTAACTTTTTTTACCGTCCATACACCAGCCTCCTCCATAGGGATCCACTTCTCGTACTTTGCTCAAAGTTTCTGCCAATATGTGACAGAGAGATGCGTATTTGATTCTATCATCCCAGCCCTTTATTACTAAACTTCTAGGCACTTGATAAAGTCAACTGCCACCAGGAGTCATCTACATACGGGAAAGTGAGCAACGAATTTCCTGCAGAGAGAAAATACGCGCTAACAGGTCAATTTTTCAGGTATTTCCGAAATTGACTTCCTCATTTACGCTGAAGTCTCATGTTTTTCCCCGACTTGCAAGCTAAGAACTCTGGCTCCATCTCTCAGTCGTACCGGATCCTTGGAAACTAAACCTACGTCTAAAAAATGTTGCACGCGCAACGCAGGAACTACACTTTAATTAATGAAAATATCATCAACATATGTGGCGTTTTTGATCGCATGGTCTTGAGATAAGGTAGTGTCTAGAACAGACTTTATAATAAGTGGCACCACGTTCAGACAGAACCGCTGGCCCCTGACAATAACTGTTTTAAACGGCCATAGCGCCCTGTCGACATGGATTTAAAGATGCATTAAATGCATTGGACGTATAAGCGGTTATAAAGGCCTGCTTGATCTTTCCTGCGTCTGCTTTCTGCTCCGTACTAAGTTGGCTCTATATGGTCAGAACTCCACCTCGCAATTTCAATGGCAGGACGCGTCCAACATTTTTCATACTGCAAAACACAAGTTCCACATTTTCGATCCCCTCGATAATGAGCATATCAGCTGCAGCACCACTAAACTCCGAAATCAACCGGACATAAAAAATGTTGCCCTTCATTGCCGAAAGGTAATTCAAAGCCGAAACAGCTTTTAGTTTGAAAATTAATTTCAGTAGAGTTTTAAAGTTGTGTTCTGTTTCACCTACAATCTTTTGAGTCAGTTTCAATAATCTTGATAATACACACATCCATTCGCATAACACGCTGTCTTTCAACTCACCGGTCGTTCCTTTTACCGTTTCGTTTATGCGTGTTGCATTATTTAATTTGCATAGAGTTTGCATTATTCACACGTGATCGCCAAATACAAAAGCGATGTCGCCATTTTAGCTTTCTTCTTTTTTTTTTTTTTTTACTTTTTTCCTGAGGCGAATAAACATGACACTCACGTTAGTCAGAGAAGCTATGATTTTCCCTAACATAAAGTATCATGATTAAATTGTGCTTTAAACAGAAACATTCATTTCAAACGCGCTCCTGTCATATGAAAGAATCTACTGTTGATTTGATCTGTCAAGCCATCTCTTTCCCCATTCTACCACTTGCTCAATATCAGAGGAGAGAGAATAAGAGAGAACTTGGTCGTTTGGGGTCTTAGATGTGCTACCATAGATAGTAGTGTCATCAGCATAGATGTCTACGAATGATGTAAGGCTGTGGTTTGGAAGATCATTAATGTAGATCAGGAAGAGATACCTGAGGGACTCCAGCATTAATACTGAGATTTCTTCAGATTTCTTCCCATCAACCACTACTCTTATGAACCTATCAGAGAGAAATGATTTAATAATTGAGAAGACATTTCCAGTTATACCATAGTTGGAGATCTTGTGAAGTAAACCTTTATGCCATACTCTATCAAAGGCCTTTGATATGTCACAAGCAATTGCCCTAGAAAGGTAGACTCTGTCGAGAGATTCGCTAATCCTATGAGATATAACTGTAAGCACATCTGCTGTAGATCTAGCAGAACAGAAACCATATTGCATGTCACTAAGAAGGTTATTTTTGCTGAGATGGTTGATTAGTTCTCTATTTAACACAGATTCCAGCAACTTACTCATGACGCACAGTAGACATATTGGCCTGTACTGAGAGGAAGATGAGCGATCACCTGAATTCTTAAATACAGGGCATACTGATGAGATTTTCCAGGGTGATGGGAGGCAATTTTCCTTAAGATAACGTTTAAACAGTTTTGTAAGTATGGGTGCTAGTTCTGGTTGAAGTCTTTTGAGTACTATAATTGGAATACCGTCAGGGCCGGTTGCTTTACTGGAATCAAGGTTTTTGATTAGCTTGGCAACATCATGTACAGATGTTTGTATATCACATAGCGTGTTTTCTGATACATGAGGAAATATTAGAGGTTGGCGGCCTTGGTCGGAAAGAGTAGAATTAACTGCAAAGTTCTTGGCAAAGAGTTTGGCTTTGTCTGATGTTGATGAGATTACCTCAGGTCCATTGATGATAGTTAGGATAAAACACACGCTTCTTTTCAGGATTCTGTTTGTTATTTTCCAAAACTGGTGGGAACCAAGCTGTTGCTCAACTATTTTGGACTTGATGGACTGAGCATACAACTCTCTTGCATTCTTTATTACCCTTTTACAGTGGTTGCCGGCAGTCCTGAAAGCGGCTTTAGTCTCAGTACATCTATTATGTTGGAAGCAATGGAAAAAGTGATTTCTGTGCACAATGGTAGCAGCACATTCTGGAGAGAACCATGGCTGGCTGTAAGGTTTTTGCTGGAACTTTTTCGAGGGTATGAAACGGTCTATATACCTACAATTAACCATTCTGTCAGGTCTGATACTATAGAGGACACATCCTTTTCAAACATGGAATACACAGATAGATCTGATATAAATGTACAGAAGCTATCCCAGTCAGCCATAGAGTATTGATATACTGTACGATAGAGATGTACGTCTGATGACCTATTACATTTGGTTTTTATTTTAACTGATACAGAGTGGTCGGAAAATCCCAGTGGAGACAGAACAGAAGATGACCATAGCTCAGGGAAAGTTGTGAGAAAAAGGTCTAGGAGACTTGTATACTGGCCGTCAGTATCGGGCACACGGGTGGGTTCGTGAACAATCTGAGTGAGGTCATAAGCAATGGAGAAATCATGACAGAATCTTTCCTTATCATCGGTCTTGTTTGAGTGGGTCAACCATTCCACATTGTGAACATTGAAGTCTCCACATACGTGAATGTTAGCTGAAGGATAAGCAGATAGTACTTGGTCAATTTTCTCAGATATGCTTTTAAAGATAGTAACTCCACTGTTGTGGGGGCGATAGAGAGCAAATATAAATGCAGTAGTTTGAGCAAGTGCAACCTGGAAGCACATATAGGGTAAGTTAGGATCTTCTCTGGAGATGTCCCTACCACATGGAAAGCCATCTTTTATATAGGCACATATTCCGTGCCCATAGCGATCTTGGGGGTCAGATTTGGAAGTTAAATTAGAGTATCCATTAATTACGAACTCGTCTAGGGAAATAGTCTGTCCAATGCCAGTTTCGCTTAGAAATAATATGTCTGGTTTAGTCTCCTGTAATCGGATTTCAACGTCTGGAAGGTTAGAACGTAGACCCCTGATGTTCGAGAAGGAGACATGGTAGTGGGGGGTCTATGTTAGAAGTTGGAGATCCGGGTTTAATCGTGTATTTTTTATTGAAACTTTTCATGAAGGAGTTTTGAAATTTGTGGACTAGGTCGACAGACTTGTTTGAAGCAGGGCAGAGAGGAAGAAATATTTTTTTTGTAGCACATGAAAATGTAAAGTCGTAACAATTATCCACTAATATGGTATCGAGAGCCCCCACCAGAAGCTACTGCATGGTCCAGAATCCATTCACAAATGGCAATACACCAGCCCCAGTACTTTGCACCTGCTGATAAGACAGCCCCCTTAGTGGTTAATCCAAGGTACGGGTCCCTGACTATCAGGCAGGTAACGCTATTATTATTAATATTATTATTGAAACATTATCTCTAATAATAATAATAATAATTTATTATTATTATTATTATTAGAGATAATGTTTCAATAAAACTATCGGTGGTTGTGTAACCTAAAATTCACCGGCTGTTATTAGTGATTCAATTTCTCTGTTTAGGTTTCCTTTTTCAAGTGTTTTTGTCACATCTTTTGTAATCCTTATGAATCGTTCATGTAGCTTTTTCTTTTCCTATTTTTATTTCCTCGTCATTCCTCCTCTCTTCTACTGCAGCAATAGACAGTGAAGAAACAAATAAGATAGAAATTATTATTTTTTTTTTAGGTTACACCACCACAGATAGTTTTATTGAGACATTTATGGGAGAATGTCAAATCAAAATATTGAAAATAACGACGTGAATCAGGTTGGAACATCTTGCGATGATCTCACGTCCGGCAGGTGTCCCAGAGGTCAACAAGGTGGGTCCTGTCGTCATCATACAACTGTTCGAAATTCTGAGGATGTGTGTGCAGTGAGAATTGACAAAGAGGGTTCCAAGACACGAAGGGAGTTGGAACAGGAAATGTCAAAAAACCATGGACGGATGAGGAAGAAGAGTACTGTGGGAATGCTTTATAAGAAGTGGAAGTAAATCTGGTGGATATATGAAGGAAGAATAGGAATCGAGAGGAGGAGGAGGAGCAGCTAGAAGTGTCGTGAGTTTGAAAGAGAGTGGAAGTGCAAAAGGGAAATGTAAGCGATGATGGAAGGTGAACAACTGAGGAGGAATGGAATCCTATGGTTAGGGGAAGTGATGAAAAAGAGTTTGAAGGATCTAAGGCAAATGAGATCATTGACTCTGAGACAATGGAACCAGTGAAAGGAGCAGATGTATGGAGAAGTGGTGATGAAGTTCGAACTTTGACTTCTGTAGAAAAAGAAGTACTTCAGAAGAGTAGTGATAGGTGGAAGGTGAAAAGCAAAGTAAAAATAGTTCAAGGGGTAATTCACAACAATAAGAATAACAATCAATTATAGTAATTAACAAGCTTTTATGTGCAGCGTCATGTGTTGTTGCGAATCGTCTTGGCTTAATACAGAACCAAAAGAAAGAAATGAAGGATAGAAGGCCACACTGGCAGAGGAGGCTTGAAGAAAGTATTAAACAGTAACGGAAAGACATTGGTAGAATTGAAGAAATAAGAAAAGGAGTTAAACTAGGACAGAAAACCAAGGACGAGCTTGAAAGGAGGTACAGATTTCTGGAAAAGGGAACGATGACTGGGCTAACAATGTTGAAAGAGAAGGTCCATGCTAGTAGTATGAAAATTAGGAACTTTGTTGGAAAAAGTGTTGCATTCTGGCAGAACAACCTTTTCCAAAACAATCAGTCTCAGATGTATAAAGAATTAAATAGTAGTAAACAGGCTAGCTGGTTGGGAGAGGTCAGAAAAAGGTTATCAGGAATGCAGCAGATGAAGAATGTTGAGATAACCATTGATGACGTGGAAGCTGGCATACGAAGGATAACAAACTGGAAGGCATCTGGTCAAGATGGAATGATGGGCTTCTGGTTCAAACAGTTCCAATGCCTTTATTTACCTATAGCTGCTGCCTTGCAAAGGATCATAGAGTCGGGAGATGTCCCGGATTGGCTTGTTAAGGGAAGGAAGACACTAATTTGGAAAGATCCTGCAAAAGATCCTAGTAATTATAGACCAATTACATGTCTACCACTAATGTGAAAACTGTTAACTGTAATCTTTGCAGAAAAAATTTATGGATATCTTGTGAGTAATGGTGCTTTCTCTGATGAACAGAAAGGGTGTCGGAAGTGCTCGAGGGGTACCAAGGAGAAATTACTGATTGATAAAGCATTAATGCAGGATGCAAGGAGGAAGAAGAGGAATTTGAGTGCAGCATGGATCGATTACAGAAAGGCTTATGACATGGTTCCTCATTCATGGATCCGTGAAACACTATTGATGATGATGTTTGCTAGGAATGTGGTAGGGCTTTTGGAGACAAGTATGGCTCAATGGAAAAAGATGCTGACAGCAAACAGAGAAATGCTGGTGCAGGTTGGCATTAAATGTGGAATATTCTAAGGAGATTCGTTATTGCCACTTCTTTTCGTAATGATAATGATGCCACTGAGTATCCTCTTGGAGAGAGAGAGAAACTTGGGTATAACTTTGGATCTGGTAGAAAACGCCTCAACCATCTACTGTTTATGGATGATTTGAAGATAATCTGTAGAAATGAAAAGGAAATGGAGAGACTGGTAGAGTTGTAGGGACATACTCGGAAGACATCGGGATGGAGTTTGGGATTAGTAAATGTGCGGTGCTAGTGATGAAAAGGGGAGTAAAGGTTCATTCGAATGGAATAGTGCTGCCAAATGGAGAAATCATGAAAGAAATAGAAGATACAGGATATAAGTATTTGGGAGTGTTGGAGGGTGTAATCATCATGAACAGAGAAATGAAGGAGAAAGTCAGGAAGGAGTATCTTAGAAGAGTGAAACTAATTGCAAAGTCGAAATTGTATGGAGGAAACCTAATGAAAGCGGTGAATGCATGGACAGTCAGTGTTTTGAGATATAGTGTGGGAATTTTAGAATGGTCTAACAAGGATTTGCATGCCATGGATATCAAAACAAGAAAACTTTTAGCAATATTTGGTATATTTCACATTCGAAGTAGCGTAGCAAGGCTGTATCAAAAGAGGAAAGATGGTGAGAGAGGATTGAAAAGTGTAAAAGATTATGTTAGAACCGAGGAGATGTCGTTGAAGGGGCATGTGGTTAGAAGTGAGGAGTGTGGCCAATGAAGTGGAGGTATGTAAAATCAAGCCTGATTATGTGAAACGTATGGATAGAGAAAGGTCAAAGGACCTGGCTAGGAAGAAAATGCAGGATATAGAAGAAGTGGCAGATGAAAGATCATGGCAATGGCTTAGAGCTGGGTATCTGACTAAGAGTACTGAAGCTTTTGTTTGTGCAGAATATTAGGAACACGATTGTTCAAAAAAGTGGTTCTAGGAGAGGAAGTTGCTGCAGAATGTCAGATTTATGGTAAAATCTCAGAGTCAATTGTGCACCTTGCAGCAGGGTGTAGTGGATTAGCTCAGAGAGAGTACCGCAAAAGACACGATCGCATGGGACTCCAGATATATTGGGAGGTGTGTAAGAAGGTTGGGGTGAGGTGTGCTGGAAAGTGATTTCAGGAGAACAAGTGAGGATGAAAATGTAGAGGTATGGTTGGACAAAAGTGTCATAATGACGAAGCAATTGGAACATAATTGTCCTGATTTGGTCGTCATCTCAAAAAACTGGCAGATTTTTTTTATTGTTTTATTACATTTTCACCCCAAACAAGACATATCGCCACTTTGATGTAGGGGGCTACTATCAGGGACAGTAGGGAGTTGGGCAGCCAGATGTCGGTTCACATTACACTTGAACTGCTGCATGTCAGTACAGTTGGGGTAGCAGTGTCCCGGAAGGGAATTCCAAAGTCTAGGGTTCTGGAGTAGAAGGCTCTCTTACATTTTGGGATCTCTATTGTGAAAGGGTGGCATTTAGCTGCTTGTCGAGTCTGTTGGGGGTATTTACGTCGAGGGGGTACAAGTGCTTGCAGTTCATCAGAGCATTCACCATTAAAGTACTCATAGAACAGGCAGAGGGATGCAACATTTCGTCGATGGAACAGAGGCTGAAGCTTAGATATCAGTTCAGGACCTATTAGGTTGGCGACTCTCTTTTGAACCCTGTCTAGGAGTGAGAGACTAGTAGCCAATGCACCAGCCCAAATATGACAACAATACTCCATACATGGCCGAATCGTGGCCTTATAGAGGAACAGGATACTTTCGGGCGTTAGTAGCTTTCTAGCACAGAAGAGAGAACCTACCTTCTTGGCAGCGGTCCTGGCAATGCTCTCAATGTAATTGTTCCAACTCATGTTTCCTGTGAACGTTAGGCCGAGGAGTTTAAAAGATGTACTTTCAGATAAAGAGTCTTTGGCCATTGCTATTGGTGGTAGAGAAGGTTTCTTGTAATTATTGAAGGAAACAAGTTTAGTCTTGGCAGCATTGAATGTGCATCCATTTTTTGTCCCCATTCCACTACAGATCGGAAGTCATCCTCTAGTGTTTCTGCCATTTCTTTAGATATGTGTTCATTTGTTTTCCTGTCATGTCTGTTATAGAGCATGGTGTCATCAACATATACCCATCTCACAAACAATTTTGTCAGGGAGGTCATTTATGAATATTAGGAATAATAGAGGTCCAAAGATAGCACTCCCGCATTTATATCATATTGTTTAGATGTACAACTGTCGAGGACAACCTGGATTTTTCTCTTATTTAAGAAGGATTTAATTATGTTAAGCATTTTTCCAGTGATACTGTATGATCTGATTTTCCTGAGAAGACCCTCATGCCATACTCTGTCAAAAGCCTTAGATATATCTAGAGCTGCCGCTCTACCCTCCCCTGCTGTGTCCAGTGAATGGTATATACGTTCAGAGATTACAGTTAAGATATCTGCTGTGGAACGGGCCTGCCTTACTCCATATTGTTGGTCAGTCAGAAGTTTAGCATCTGTAAGGTGATGGACAAGAGGTTGGTTAATTATGGACTCAAATATTTTGACAAAAGGTGGGAAGAGGCTAATGGGGCGATAATTTACTGGGCCAGTTCTTTCACCAGAATTCTTGTAAACTGGTATCACAGAAGCAGTTTTCCAGCAGACAGGAAAGCAAGATTCATTAAGGCATTTGTTGTAAAGTTTGGAGAGAACTGCAGCTACTTTGGCGGAGCATTTCTTTAATAGCACAGCCGGGATGAGATCAGGTCCACATGTTTTTGAAGTGTCAAGATTTTTTATGATAGCATGTACATGAGAAGGGGTGATTTTCAGATTGTCTAGCGTGGCGTCTGTCCATAAAGGAAAGTCAGCGAGGGGGTGGTTAGCAGGGTCCAGTGTGGAGTTGGAGGCAAACCGACTGGCAAGCATGTTAGCCTTCTTGGATGCTGAGCAAACAAGCTCATGATTTTTGGATAGTGGGGCAATAGTTGATTGCCCATTATTTACTACACTGTTCTAGATTTTCCAGAAGTCACGAGTTCCTAATTTCTGTGCATCGATGCATTTTTTGATGGTTTCAGTAAATTCTCTCTTATCTATCGCTATTTCTTTCTTACAGTTACTTCTGGCTTCTATATACTTCTGTTTGTTTGAACTGGACATGTCGGTTAAATCTGCAGTATGCATGCTGCCTTTATGCAATGGCAGCTGCACAAGTAAAAGTAAACCATTGGGGAGAGTGGGGCTTGCTATAAAATTTCCGCATGGGAACATGTGCTCCAATTGCCGTTTTGACCCAACAGTGGTCTCCTTGGCGCACTGTTCAGCAGCAAGTGAAAAGATATTTCATCATGAGGCGTCTCTGAGGAGATCCCTGATTGCTTCCCAGTCAGCCTTTTTATAATATCTCGTTGTTTTGAGCGCTGGCTCTTCGGTTTTGGCTCTAAAGTTTAGGGCGATTTCAACCATTATCATTGCATGATTGGCGTTCCCAAGTGGGCTGTGGGCATTCATTACACAATCATCAGGGACTGTGGTCAGAAACAGATCTAGAAGTGAAGCGTGTTGTTCTTGCTGGTCTGGGAAACGGGTGGGAAACGTAGCCATTTGTGATAGGGAATGAGATATAGAGAAGGTATGTGTTGTGGTACGTAGAAAATCCAAGCTGTGGTGTACATGAAGTCACCAAATACATGCACTTGTGCCCTAGTGTCAAGGGAAAGTGCTGTATCTATACTGTCATAGATTTTGTTTATTAGGGTACAGTCCTGGGTCGAAGGAGAGCGGTAGAGAAAATAAAAGTAACTAATGTTATATTGCATGTTAAGTCTAAAGCACATAAAAGCTTGATTGTCTGATTCTAATTTTGTTTCTCTAGTCAAGAGGAGGGTGTTACGAATATAGACTCCAAGCCTGTGCATATGTCTGTAAGAGTCCTTACGGTAGAATGGGAGATATCCGGGCATGTTAAAGTAGTTAGAGGGGATAGAGCAGTGTAGGTTAGTCTCACTTAGTGCTAAGATATCCTGGGTGTTTGTTAGGAGAAATGCTTCAACATCATCTAAATTACTTCTAAGCTGTTCGTAAATGCAAGCTTCAAATTGGTTTTGTTTGAGTTTTGGCCTGGTTTAAGCATGATTTTTTATTGTACTGTCATTTTTTTAAGAGTTTCAGGTAAGGGGTGCTGAACAAGTGGTTATGCAGAATACCAGACATGCAATACAAGTGGACCATCAGTTGACCTTCCATCTATTAGGATTGTGGCCTCAGAAAAGCCCACCAGTGATGAGTGCAGGGTCTTTTTCCATGTGCGACATGGCACTACAAACATCCTGATATTATTCAACTGTTGATGGTGCAGCGCTACCAAAGAGTTAGGCCTCCCTCCCCTTAGGTTTAGCTTCAGAGTTTTCCTTCTCCTTGACGGATGACCTGGGAAAATCTATGGGTCTATCAGCACGGAGAGGGTTTTCCCGACGCCTGGGTCCTAATCCAGATATTTCTGTGACCCTGCGGGGATAGTTAATGTTACTGGGTTAGTTTGTAAAGGTTATATATTTACTGAAATATAATACTCCTCAAAGTGATTAAGGGACATTGTTATTTCATTGTTACTGGAGGAGGGAGTAAGTAAGAGTTCATGCAGTGGAAGCAGCTATATTTATGGCTTATGAATAGGATAACATGTTACAGAATGCTTGATATTAAGAATTAACTAAAAATTTTGTTGCCCAAGCTCTGGATATTTCAGATAGCAGGAGGGTTAAGATGTATTTTCAATGTAGATACAAGTAACGTCATTTTTGATATGAAGTACAATACAGTACAAGTATAATTGGAAGTAAATTATAAGCTATGGCATATTCAGTATGTATAATAAAGTAAATAGATATATGGGCAGATTTCCAGTAGATGCGAACACCAATTGCTATGTAATGTAGATAGCAGTAAATCTATGTACAGACTGGAACTAGTAAGTATCTACCTGGATAAGAATAAGCTAATGCATGCAATAGAGGTAGAAATGTATAGATGTTTAGTGATAATGACTTCCAACCAGCTGAGGACCCCCCCCCCCCGAAGGCGGGTGTAATGTACGAGTGTTAGTGGCAGCTTGGGGAGTAGAGCTGATTGTTAGTTTTCAGGAGAGGATTAAGCTGACCGAATACAGTAGAATTAATTGTTAAAATTTAGAGTGTCAAGTAAAGTTTAATTAGAGAGAAAGAAATTTTTTTTTTTAACATGCAAAGCAGACAGACGCAGTCGTCTTGGAGGAAATGTGTACATTGGATATACGCAGCAAGCCAGCAGGGGTGTTTGTACCGTCATGAGAGAAACTTAGTACATGGCGCGTCGAATTTTATAGTTAAAGACAGCCAATTAGGTCAGGCTCTTAAATATTGTGTATCTATTCAGAAATAGTCCTAGTGATGTAGCTAAGGACACCGAATTTCAGTTACAAATATAATTGAAAATAAGACAAACTATATTCAGTGGTTTGGTATAGCTAGCAAAAACGCCACATTTTCAATACAAACGAGCTCATAGTAATTGTAGATATTAAGTATATTACTTTAATAAAGTCCTATCTTCTTCTAATGTAGGGGGAAAAAATCCAGGTTTGTGGTAGATTCTGAAATTCATTTTGCCAGACTTTTTTTTATGGCTAGTTTACTTGGAGTATAGCAGGAGTGAAGCTGTTTTACTCTTACGAAGTGGGGGGGGGTAACGAATTTCATCTTAAGAAAGTTTGCAAAAACAAGAAAAGTAAGACATAATAAATATAAATAAATAAAACAAAGAGAAACAAAATTTAGCGAGGTAGCATGTATACATTTCAGGAATTAAGATGAATTTTAAAAATTAGGAATTATCGTTCGTTTTAGACACTGTTTCTGCGTCCTTTTGCTTGGCCGAATGAGAATTTGACCATGATTTTTTAGAGGTGGGAGAGTATTTCTATTTCCGGATATTTTGTGCACGTGTATATCTTATTTATAGAAGAGTATTCGTTACTCTCATGCGTGAAAATGTTAATTTTATCCACTTTTTTTTTTTAATTGTAGACTTCTCAGTACCCTGGGACAGGAATGTGAGAAAGAAGGAGAACGGGGAGTGGAGCAATTATGCTCCATTGGCCTTGGAGATATACACGGAGTTAAAACACAAATAATACCGATTGTAGTAGGTATGTGAGGAGTAGTATCAAGTCGTCTGGAAGGACAATTGAAAAAACTACAAATCCCGGATGTTTTAGGCGGCCTTCAGACCTCTGCTATTGTAGGTACCACCACCATCCTTAGGAAAACCCTTGATCTTTGAAGCTCTTGGTTTGGAGCCGGGATTGAGGGAAATCCTCTGGAAATTAATTCCATCCCTTTACAGGGAGACGTCGATAAACGAAATCAGAATTATTATTATTATTATTTTCATCACGTTTTGTCTTTATTTAAAGCAAAGCAAATCAATTTAATAAGCCACCAAATTTTTCTAATTAAAATAAAAGTTTAATTTTATTCATAGAGAGAAGGCACAGAATAATTAACACGCTCTCCCATATTAAAAATAGTTTTCTAAATAGTAGCATTATTTAGAAATTCGTTTGTAACAATGTTAGAAGCATTGTTAAATATGTTGTTCTTATTTTGCTTACTAATTGTCGACTGTTTTCAATTGTTTATGAAAACTCCCAGGTAGCATGTCGTACACTAACAACCAACAGATATGTTTGGCGTTGTTTTAAAATCAAAATAAATCTTTTGTTGTCTTAACATTTTCATTCAATTACAAGCAAAATATTTGAGAAAAATATAGACGTGGAAATTACCCGGAAATTTGAAAATTTACAAAAAAAAGAAAAAAAAAAAAAGAAAAAAGAAACCCCCCCCAAAACAACAGATCTCTAATTAAATATGTATTAATTTTAAAATAACCGGAATCGGAATCGGAATCGGAATCGGGAATCGTATCGGAATCGGAAATTTGGAACAGAATCGGTAAAAATTTTGGAATCGTCCCATCACTAATATATATATATATATATATATATATATATATATATATATATATATATATATATATATATATATATATATATTAGATTAAACCGAAAATTGCACATGCTTGAATATGCGTATTGTTATCAGGCCACAGATATCTACACTGATATCAGTATAATAAAACGCAATCAGGTTTACTAAAAAAGAAAGAGAAAAAATGACTACATGTGGCAATCGTCGTTTTACGGTATAAAAGGTCCTGTCAAGGCGATGGGTGGTTATTATAAACGGGAAAGAGACTGGAAGGAGACAAATTGCTCGGTAAGTGCATTATTTTAATCTATCCTTATTTCTATTAAATAAAAAAAAACATTTTAGGATATTGCTTTTTATGTTTTTTCACTCTGCACCATTAGCAGACATAGACACTGCATCGAAGCATGCCGCCGCATCTGGTCGTAAGTTGAGATATGTCTAAATGCATCTACAAATGGATACTCATTGGCAACAATTGAACAGATGATGTGCTTTAGTTATTTATTAATTATTTTTTCTGGAGCACTTTCTACTATAGATCATTTTACTATAGTCACATTATTATTATTATTATTATTATTATTATTATTATTATTATTATTATTATTATCACCCCCTCCTCCTCCTCTCCCCTTCTTCTTCTCCTCCTCCTACTACTACTTATACCATTATTATTATGTACTCGCTAGGAGTCCTCATGCAGATTATCATTTAAGATTATTCACAGATGATAACCGATGGTGTCCCCTGGAGTCTGGGTGACACAAGTCTCTGCAGTACGCTCTGCCTCTTTCAAAATGCTTTGCAAATAACTTTGTATCATCGCAACATCCACTTTCCATTGATTTCTCGCTAAAATCAACCATCGGCCTTTACTGAAACAATAAGTGTGGCACGGTGGCGATAATTCTCACAAAGGTCTCAATCATCTTTGCACTCTTTCGATAGAAGTCTGATTAGTGCTCTACCTCCTCGGTCGCTCCAGCTTCCTTGACCCTTCAAAGCTATTTTGTGTGGCATCAGCCGAATCTGGTACTCGTTTGTTTGTTGTTAAATATTTGTATTCTTTTTTTATTTATTAGTTATTTTATTATTTATTTTTTGAAATCTATATAATTATAAAACTCAAATGACCTTGTAACGGGTGTTGTAACCCCACATCCAGTTTACGACTGCCGGTTGCACATGCGTACATAAACATAAACCCATAAATAAACACAAATCGCTACTTTTGCAGAATTTGACCTGCACACTGAAATATTAATGTATTATTTAGAAATTATTATTTAGCGTGATAAGGGTTGGGATGTTTTGCAACTATTCTGTATTACAACTATACTGTCGCAATTTTCTTACAAATAAATCAACTTTGACCTGTTGACAACCATAAGAACAATTTACAACGGCGATGACTCCACCGCCTTCCTTTCTTTTTAAATATAATCTCCATTTTTAATACACCTTTCTTAAAAACATTGATACATTTTCTTCTACACTACCAACATAAATAAATAATCCCGAAAATATGTTTTTTTAAATTGCGTTACAAATAAATAATCAACGCGACAATAAAACGTATTGTTTTACTGTGTATGTTTTCAGCGTCCCAACTTTTATTTTTGCGTTTAAATTATCCAAATAAGCAATTGTTAATACTTTCTGCTTTTGTTTTACATATTTCATTTCCGTATTAAGTTATTTTAACGCAATTTTCTTACTAATAAATCTACTTTAACCTGTTGACAACCATAAGAACATTTTACAACGGCGATTTACCCACCGCCTTCGATTTAAAAAAAAATTTTCCTCAATTTTTTAATACACCTTTCTTAAAAAAAACATTTATAAATTTCCTTCCACCTGTACATTTTCAGCGCCCCAATTGTTTTTTTTTTTCGCGTTTAAATTAAAAGATATATCAAAATTTGAATTTAACTTTTAAGTATTATGGTATCTGTTCAGTGCACTTTTACCTATAAGTATGGCAAACCAATTATAATTCAATCGCTGTAAGTTTTTTTTTTTTTTAATAAACAATTATAAACAGAACGACTCATAGAAATCTATCTATGTTCTTTTTTCATTTTAATATACTTTCATAGAAATGTTTCTGTTATGTCACAAAAACTATTTTCTTTACGTCACAAATACCACACTCATGCATTAATTCCATAGCTAATATAACATACTGACCCAACGGGTCACGGGTAGTCTAGTGATATAAGATTTGATACTTTGCAGTTTAAGTTTTAGTTCTCTTGGATAGTTTTATTTCTGTTGCAATTTTCTTTGTGGCTGGTTGGTGGTCATAATTTATGTGGGTTGGGTGCCGCATTAAAGGATTTCCTTAAGATTCTGGCACTTTTTAACATTGCCTTCGTTGTAGAGCCTCAGTCATCTCTTCGTCGTCGTCATCATCATCATCATCATCATCATCATCATCATCATCATCATCATGTCCGTTAACTTCATAGTATTGTGATGTTTTACAGAGTTTTTTTCCTCTTACGAGTGGCTTTTACACCTAAGCTAATGATCATAGGCAAAGAGTCAATTAGATGGAAAGCACCTGGCGTAGGATGTTTCTATGATGATTGGCACAATTGAAACTTTTTTTATTCCACAACCTAACAATCTCCACCCTCAGTTTATAGTTCCGTAGTTTCTCATTTTTTTTTTTTGCCTGCTAAGTTGATGTCATTTGTGTAAGTCACATCAATAATTTGGCCTTCATTGGCTTGTATCCAGCTTATTATTATTTCTTCACTAAGAGTTACAAAGGCCATCATCAAAGATGAACTACTTGTGAACTACTTGTGGTGTTCTCTGGAGTCTGAGTAACAACAAGTCTCCCAAGATTCCCAGTATTCTTTTGCAAAAGAATTTGCGTTCTTGCAACAACCACTTACCATTGATTTCTCGTTGGCAGCGACCATTGGTCTTCACTGGAATTTGGGTGGCAATAAGCCTCCGCACGGTACCAGTCCTCTTTGCACTCATCTAGCAGAAGTCTGGCTAGTGCTTTTTCTCCTCTGTTTTTTCATCCTCCTTGATCCTCCTCATTTATTTGGTGTGGAGCCAATTTATGGTCACACACACACACACACACACACACACACACACACACACACACACACACACAAACGGGTGACCTGAATGCAGGGGCGCATGCGGGTACCTTATAAAATCCCATTTAAATTTTTCATGATTCCATGTGTGGTCCTTTGTGTTTTACATCTGTAGCCGTTTATGTATGTCCTGTTCATGTCTGTTGTTCATGTATGGTGTTAGACCCTACATTCAAGGGGTTTCTTTAATATTTCTGCAATTTTCATTATTTTTATCTGTTGTATCTTCTTAGTCATCCCTCTGATTCCAATCTTTCCCATTCTTTTTTCAAAGTTTTTTGGTATTGCTCCTAGTGCTTCTACTATTAGTGATGTTATCTTGACTTTCTTCATTTTCCAGATCCCCTTGAGCTCCCTGGCCAGTTCCGTGTACTTGCACCGCTTCTCAGTCTCCTTGATTTTCACTCTGTGGACTGCTGAAACGGCAAAATCTACAATTTGCCAGAACATTTCCTTCTTGTTAACTATTATGACATCCGGTTTTCTTACTTAGATGGTGTTATACATTTGTATAGCCATGTCCCATAGGATTTTGTGATTTTCAGTTTCCAATTCTACCCCTGGTTTGTGCTTGTACCATTTGTGTGTTCAAGATGCAATTGTCTGCATAATTGCCAGTGTACTCCCTTCCCTACTCGATCGTGTCTATTTTTATATTCTTTTTGGGCTCGTTTGCTGCATTCATTATGTGGTTTATTGTTTTGTCTCTTTGTCTGCAGAGTTTGCATTTGCTGTTTTCTTGTGTCTTGTGACCCTTGCTTTTATGTAGTTGGTTATAATCATGTTATTTTGTGCGGCTGTTATTAGTGATTCAGTTTCTCTGTTTAGGTTTCCTTTTCCAAGTTTTTTTTGTCACATCTTTTGTAATCCTTATGAATCGTTCGTGTAGCTTTTTCTTTTCCTATTTTTATTTCCTCGTCATTCCTCTTCTCTTCTACTGCAGCAATAGACAGTGAAGAAACAAATAAGATAGAAATTATCATTATTTTTTTTAGGTTACACCACCACAGATAGTTTTATTGAGACATTTATGGGAGAATGTCAAATCAAAATATTGAAAATAACGACGTGAATCAGGTTGGAACATCTTGCGATGGTGTAATGTCTGGTCAACAGGGTGGGTCCTGTCGTCATCATACAACTGTTCGAAATTCTGAAGATGTGGCTGGATATAGGGGAAGTAAGAATGGCCAGAGAGGGTCCCCAGACACCACAAAGGGAGTTGGAACAGGAAATGTAAAAAAATCATGGACGGATAAGGAAAGAAGAGTACTGTGGGAATGCTTTATAAGAAGTGGAAGAACGGGAATCAAGAGGAGGAAGAGCTAGAAGTGTCGCAAGTTTGAAAAAAAGAAAACAGTTAAAACAAATTAAAAATAACTGTCAGTGATTGCAAGAGAAGAGATTGAACGGATGGTTAGGAATGAAATGAATAGCAAAAGTAAAATTCATGAAACTTGCTCTGATGAAAGAACTGAGAGAGTGGAAGTGCAAAAGGGAAATGTAAGCGATGATGGGAGACGGACAACTGAGGAGGTATGGAATCCTATGGTTAGGAGAAGTGATGAGAAGGAGTTTGAAGGATCTAAGGCAGATGAGATCATTGACTCTGAGACAATGGAACCAGTGAAAGGAGCAGATGTATGGAGAAGTGGTGATGAAGTTTGAACTTTGACTTCTGTAGAAAAAGAAGTACTTCAGATGTTAAGAGAGGTTCTTCTTAGAGACGATATCATAGAGATTCCAAGTATGAAGAGTAGTAATAGGTGGAAGGTGGCAGAGGCGGCTTGAAGAAAGTATTAAATGGTGGCGAAAAGACATTGGTAGAATTGAAGAAATAAGAAAAGGAGTTAAACTAGGACAGAAAGCTAAGGACGAGCTTGAAAGGAGGAGATATAGATTGCTGGAAAAGGGAACCACGAGCCTTCAAACAATGTTGAAAGAGAAGGTCCACACTGGTGGTATGAAAATTCGGAACTTTGTTGGAAAAAGTGTTGCGTTCCGGCAGAACAACCTTTTCCGGAACAATCAGTCTCAGCTGTAAAAAGAATTAAATGGTAGTAAACAGGCGGGAAATAACAACACTCCAAAATTCAAAACATGCCAGAAAGGTCTGGAGTGGGATTTGGTCCGTCGAAGGGCGATATAATGAGAAGGCTAGCTGGCTGAAAGAGGTCAGAAAAAGGCTATCAGAAATGCAACAGATGAAGAACGGTGAGATAGCCATCGATGACGTTAAGACTGGCATACAAAGGATGACAAACTGGAAGGCACCTGGTTCAGATGGAGTGATGGGCTTCTGGTTTAAACAGTTTCCATGCCTTTATCCACCTATAGCTGCTGCCCTGCAAAGGGTTGTAGAGTCGGGAGATGTCCCAGATTGGCTTGTTAAGGGAAGAACAACACTGATTAGGAAAGATCCTGCAAAAGGAACAGATGCCAATAATTATAGACCAATTACATGTCTGCCATTGATGCGGAAAATATTGACTGGAATATTTGTGGAGAAAATTTATGAACATCTTGAGAGTAATGGTGTCTTTCTTGACGAACAAAAGAGGTGCCAGAAAGGCTCGAGAGGTATAAAAGAGCAACTACTAATTGATAAAGCATTGATGCAGGATGCGAAGAGGAAGAAGAGGAATCTGAGCGTAGCATGGATCGATTATAGAAAGGCTTATGACATGATTCCTCATTCATGGATACGTGAAACACTATTGATGATGAAGGTTGATGAGAATGTAGTAGGGCTTTTGGAGACAAGTATGGCTCAATGGAAAAAGGTGCTGACAGCAAACAGAGAGGAGATGGGGCAGGTTGGCATTAAATGTGGAATATTTCAAGGAGATTCGTTATCGCCACTTATTTTGTAATGATAATGATACCACTGAGCATCGTCCTGGAGAGAGAAAAACTGGGGTATAACTTTGGATCTGGTGACAGACGCCTCAACCATCTACTGTTTATGGATGATTTGAAAATATTCGGTAGAAATGAAAACAAAATGGAGAGACTGGTAGAACTTGTGGGGGCATATTCAGGAGACATTGGGATGGAGTTTGGGATTAGTTAATGTGTGGTGCTGGTGATGAAAAAGGTTCATTCGAATCTAATAGTGCTGCCAAATGGAGAAATCATGAAAGAAATAGAAGATACAGGATATAAGTATTTGGGAGTGTTGGAGGGTGTAGGCATCATTAACAGAGAAATGAAAGAGAAGGTCAGGAAGGAGTATCTTAGAAGAGTGAAACTAATTGCAAAGTCGAAACTGCATGGAGGAAACCTAATGAAAGCAGTGAATGCATGAGCAGTCAGTGTTTTGAGATACAGTGTGGGAATTTTAGAATGGTCTGGCAAGGATTTGCATGCCATGGATATCAAAACAAGAAAACTTTTAGCAATGTTTGGTATATTTCACATTTGAAATAGCGTAGCAAGGCTGTATCAAAAGAGGAAAGATGGTGGGAGAGGATTGAAAAGTGTAAAAGATTATGTTAGAACCGAGGAGATACCATTGAAGAAGCATGTGGTCAGAAGTGAGGAGTGGATGCTTAAGGTTGTGGCCAATGAAGTGGAGGTATGTGAGACCAAGGCTGATTATGTGAAACGTACGGATAGAGAAAGGGCAGAGGAACTGGCTAGGAAGAAAATGCATAGAAGGTTCTTCCAAGATATAGAAGAAGTGTTTGATAAAAGATCATGGCTTAGAGCTGGGTATCTGGCTAAGAGTACTGAAGCTTTTGTTAGTGCAGCACAAGAGCAGGCATTAGGAACAAGAGTGTTCAAAAAAGTGGTTCTAAGAGAGGAAGTTGCTGCAGAATGCCAAATTTGTGGTAAGACCTCAGAGTCAATTGTGCACCTTGCAGCAGGGTGTAGTGGACTGGCCCAGAGAGAGTACTGCAAAAAACATGATCGCATGGGACTCCGGATATATTGGGAGGTGTGTAAGAGGGTTGGGATGAAGTGTGATGGAAAATGGTTTGAGGGGGTGCCTGATGAAGTGAGAACAAGTGAGGATGGCAAGGTATAGGTATGGTTGGACAAAAGTGTCATAACGACCAAGCAATTGGAACATAATCATCCGGAATTGATCGTCATTGACAAGATCTAAAAAAAACTGGCAGATTGTAGACTTTTCACTGCCCTGGGACAGGAATGTGAGAGAGAAGGAGAATGGGGAGCAATTATGGTCTATTGGCCTTGGAGATAAGGCGTATACATGGGGTTAAAACAAAAATAATCCAGGTCGCAGTTGGTACACTAGGAGTAGTATCAAGTCGTCTGGAAGGACAATTGAAAAAAACTACAAATCTCTGATGTTTTAGGTGGCCTTCAAACCTCTGCAATTACAGGTACCACCAACATCCTTAGGAAAACCCTTGATCTTTGAAGCTCCTGGTTTGAAGCCAGGATTAAGGGAAATCCTCTGGAAATGAATCCCATTCCTTTCCAGAGAGACGTTGATAAACGAAATCAAAATTATCATTATTATTATTATTATTATTATTATTATTATTATTCACATTTTGTGCCTGGCTGTTGGTATTGCCAATTTTATACTGATAGGCCAATCATAACAAATGAACATATGAAATAAGCATCTTCTTCGAACACTTTCGCAAGATTCTGGTGGTTCCCAACAAGGCAGTCTTTTGAAGTACTCCAACATTGCAATGGATCCCAATTTTCTCAATCCACTTTTGTTACACTCCCCAGGGACCCCATCAAAATAGGTACAACTTCTACATTCTCCAACATCCACAATCTTTTTATCTCCCTTTTCAAGTCTTGGTATTTTTCCACCTTCTTTTCTTTTTCCTCTACATTCACATCAGCTTACATTGCTATATCAATGATTATTGCCTTGTGGTTTTTTTAACAAGACTAAATCTAGTCTCTTTGCTTTTAATCCCATTATCACATTGGATATATATATATATATATATATATATATATATATATATATATATATATATATATATATATATATCCCACAATAATTTCACATTATCACTCTCCACCAACCCTTCTGGAACATGTTTGTACCATTTTTCACTGCATCTCAATCTTCTTTTCTCACCTTTCTGCCCATACGGTCGACATTATTATTATTATTATTATTATTATTATTATTATTATTATTATTATTGGTCCCCCGAATTATCGGAGAGGGACATATGTTTTCAGTGGCGTGCGTCCGTGCATCCGTACTAAATTTTCATACATACTCTACTGACTTCCTGGCCGGTACTTCACTGCTTACACGTATGATCCAGGACAAAATCAAATACGAAAAAACAATCAGTTCAAAGATTAAAAAATGAAACTGTTCATAATATCACAATAATAATACATTTATTTACCAGTATGAAAACTGTTTTAGGAAGAAAAACATAAGTGTATACTATGACGAGTCAGTTAATAAATGGATGAATAAATAAATAAATAAATGAATTCTTGCTTTGAAAAAGAAGAAAAAAAAGGGCGTTAGAAACGCAGTCGAATAGAAATGCCGAAAAAAGAAGAAAAAAAAGGAAATATTAATCGGGAAGTAAAATCAGAAAAAGATGGTTTATAAACAGAAAGACACTTAACAGCCGATTAAACGAAGCAAATAAAATAGGAGAAGATGAAGTAATGATAATTATAAATGAATGGGTAAAAAAAAATTATGAAGAAAAGAATAAATAATACAGTTAAAAAAGAATAGAATAGCAAGAAACTGAGTTAACGATCTTTTTGTTTTATATTTAAATCTACAATAGAAAGAAAACTTTATGCTTTCTATTTTTACAGTTTTGTTTCATCATATAAAATTTGTGTAAATAAAAAGAATAGAAAAAAATCTTCGTTTCATATTGGTTTGTAGTTGTAAAAAAAAAAAAAATAGAATAAAATGTTACAAAACAAATTCCAATAAATATTCTTATTAAATATCGTAAAATTCAATTGTTTAATTTAATTTGTATTTATTTGTTTTACTAATCTTACTTAATCGAAAATTAAACACGTGTTTTTTTTTATTTTGAGAAAAACTTTTAATAATTCACAGCTAAAAATTATTAACTTACTTAACAAAATATTATAATACGCAGAAATAAAATCCACTTACATTAGAAAAGAGTTAACAAATTAAAATTTATGGTGGTAAGTCAAAACGCCCTGTTACAACAACATTAAATTTACTAAAAGCTTAATCCAATTTCGCCAACTGACAATAATGTTCACTGGCGAAAACGTTCTTTTTAGCAGATATTTACGGTATGAAACTCTAAGGAAGAAACCCTGTCATGGACGTGCGTCAAAAGCGGAAATGTGTCATTGAATTCCTGGCAAAACTTAATTAAGGACGGTGGTGGCTATATAGAAAAATAAATCCTGGAGTACAAAAGGTCACTCGCTGTAATGGTACCATCCTGACTTTCATAGCTCTTCAACTTCTTGAGTTAAAAAAAGTATAGGAAGCTTTACCTTTGGAACGACTTTCGCATAACAAAGCTTATGCACAGACATCGTTGATCGCTGGCAAACGCGCATTGAGAACGGTGGTGACTATGTAGAAAAATAAATTCAGAACAACATGTCTCTTCCTTTTTCGTAGCTCTTCAACTTTTTGAGTTAAAAAATATAGAAGGCCTTACTTTTGGAACTTCACTCGTATGCATACACACACACATATATATATACATATATAGACGTTATTTGTTTTGGTTTTAGCGATATGTTTTGAATTAATTCAATTATTTACGAAAGTGCATGTTTACCTAAATGCGAGTTGGGAATAATTTTAAAATTTGGTACCCCACATGGGGAGGGGTATATATATTATTTTAAAAATATAATATAATTATCACCTGACACGTGTTTCGTAACCTACGACTCATCAGAGTAGGTGAATCTAGCGAGATTCGAAATCGGGACCCCACAGTAATGAGCCTAAACCTCTTACCGCTCACCCATCTCGCAATGCTGTATGGATATATCGCGATGTTGTTTGTTTTTGTTTTAGCGATATGTTTTGAATGAATTCATTTATTTACGAAAGTGCATTTTTACCTAAATGCGAGTTGGGAATAATTTTCCCTTTAACCAATTTGGTATCCCCATATATATATATATATATATATATATATATATATATATATATATATATATATATATATATATATATATAGTCTTTGAAGTTTTTAACATTTGAAACCACACAAAAAATTATTTTTTATCATTCATTAAAAAAACATCTAGTCAGTAAGTCATTTAATCACCTGCAATCACTGCATCAACTCTCAAATTTACTATAATACCAATTTTTATATTTTTTAAGGGATCATCAGTTGTTTACCATGAAACACTGTTTCGGGGATTTAAAAACAATATATAAAAACATATATATATATATGTATATATATGCATGCATACATACATATATACATATATACATACATATATACATACATATATATATATATCTATATATATCTTTCAAATATATATATATACCTACAGACAGCCTTTGAGACTTTACATGACCAGTCGCCACAGTCGATTGAAAATTTCTTGGGGCGACTAAAAGTCGTAAATCACTCGCCCGCCGGTCGATAAAATTTCTTTAAATAAAGAAACGGGAAAAACTCATTTATTTTACGACCCTCAAATATGTGCTGACTTAGAAGACCTATGTCTCATCCTTTGTGAATTCTTTCATCTCTAGCTGTGAGACCGTTGGAATATCGTATTGAAAAAAGAGTGGTCACGCTAAAGGTCAACAAGAGGTCAAATTTACACATTCGGCGTGTTGTCAAAATGTCGCCTTCATTTAGCTCTCTGATTTTTAAATTCGTTTGGAAAAAAAAAATTCTTCGACGTTACAACTACATACACTTCATGCTTACAAAAGTAAAGACGAACATTTGAAAGAGGAAATAACGCATCGTTCCGTCAAGCGCGCACCGAAAATTAAATTATACAAGTAAGTAATCAGTTTCCGCTTCAGTTTTGTTTCTTCGTAAACAAACATTATTTATTACAAGTACGATAGAAATGTATCAGGATATAAACAAATTTGGACATGAATTATAAAAATGTAAACACATAAAAATATCAAGACGGCTGATTATAAGAAACATGTTATACATGATATAATATTTCGACTTGCCTTGTAAAAAATAAAAATATAGAATAAATGTATAAAAAACATTTATTGTTTCATCAACAAAGCTATTTAATTACTAGGTTAATCTATATAAAGTTCGCTGAAATGTTCAATACTATATGATGCTAAACGTCCATTTTTATTATGATCTCGCTTCGAGTTTTGTTCAGTAATTATTGTAAGTAACTATTTTTATTCTTTTGAGCTGCTGGGATGATTGTGTGTTTCAGAACATTTTTCAATTAGAGACTTCATATGGAAATGTTTTAATGAAAAAATGAATCTCGAATATTTATTTTGCATTTTAAAATAAATTTATTTCAAGGGTGTGATTTTACATTATGTTTTCTTTGTGTATAAAGTTAAATATATTCGTTTTCTAACGGTATTAATAAACACAGTCTTGAATTATTTATATTTCAATTGTCATTTTGATACTACGTATCAGCATCCGAAGAAATGATTCTTATTTTTATGGAACAATAATATGAATGATCATATAGGTGTGTATCAGAATTTTTGTAGGAATTTTTGACACCCCTAACACGAAACTGCGAATAAAATATAAAAAAAATCGTAATTTCTCTTTTAAAAGTGGGTTTTTATTTTCTGTATGGATTATACTTTCAAAATAAACTATTAAAGTTGTTTTAAAAGTAATAGAAATATTTTTTTTTATTAAAAAAACAAAACAGTGTAAATGTTTACTTTAACTACAACAGAACACCGACCGATAAAATTCGTTGTGGTAGGTTTTTGGGGTTGCTGACAACGAATCTGATATTCAAACCCGTCGCAAATTTACCGTTTCTATGATATTAACGCCCTGAACCCTCGCACTATTTTGTGCCAACTCACCGCCATCGTTTATGCTATTCTTGCATGATGCGTTCGCGCATGGACGCGCGTAGTAAGGTGACTTGTCACATCGCGGAAGAATTTTTTAGCAGACATTTGAAATAAAAACTTTTCAGAAACCAAAAACATGTGGCCATTTTTCTGTGTTGCGTAGTATGCTATATAAAGAAACTGGTGTAGTATTTTAACGTTTTGTTGAATATTTACTGAAATGTTTGTAGTAATAAAATAGTTGATTTACAAGAGTTAAACAAATATTTTCTTGTTAGATTATACACACGGTAATTTCTTGAATTGTTGTAAAATTATTTACTATTATTGACTGAAACAAAGACATAAAATCGAACGAGTAAAAATATTTTGGGGCGAGTAAATTTTCCCCCACACTTGACCGGCGGTCGAGTGATTTTTTATTCAAATCTCAAAGACTGCATATATATATATATATATATATATATATATATATATATATATATATATATATATATATATATATATATATATATATATATATATATCAATTTGTTGAGGTCGACTGCAACGATGGCTTATGTAAATGACAGCTTAGTGTTCCATCTGACATCATTGTCGTGCATAAGTAGATTATGTGCGACGCGACGCGTTAACACCGTAAGTATCTTATTGAGAATGGCAGCTTTAGTGAAATCGGACAGTACCAGTCATTTTAAAACATAGCTGCAAAAAAGCATGATCTTTATGAATAAATATATACAACGCCAGAGAGTTTTGAATTCAATGATGTAGAAAATTAGCTCGTAAGGGATGGGTTTCCTAGACGAGTATCACGTTTATATGCTCGATGGCATGCAGCTGAGCAAACTCCCAACTATGTCACGCTCGATTCTAGCTCCATGTTGCAAAGAGAAGCAGATTTTTAATACACACACACACACACACACACACACACACACACACACACACACACACACACACACACACACACACACACACACACACAACTTTTAATCTGTTATCCATAAAACTCGTTTTGAATATGTGCTGTGGTATGATTCGCACCCAGTCTGTTTTCGCTGTGTACACGAGACGTTATTTGACTGAAACATAAAAAGACTCATACTTTCCCGTTCGTAATAATTACTACATATTGAGCATAACAAACCAATGATGTGACTACTACTACTACTACTACTACTACTACTACTACTACTACTACTACTACTAATACTAATACTAATAATAATAATAATAATAATAATAATAATAATAACTGTGGAAAGAGAGCACCGACCAAACCTCCACTGAATTGGTGCGGAAAGTACTGGAAATTTAGGAGGCTTGCTACCACTCGAATTACAGAGAAGACCAACATTTGTTGCTAGCGAGAAATCAATGGTAAGCGGCTGTTTTCATGACGCAGTCATTTGTAAAGGTTATCGAAAGAGGTGTAAAGTACTAGAAATTTTGGAGGACTTATCACCCACATTCCAGGGAACACCACTGGTTATTGTCAGTGAGTAATCTTTGATGATGGCCTGTGTGAAAACTAGTGAATAATAATAATAATAATAATAATAATAATAATAATAATAATAATAATAATAATAATAATAATGAGAAGAAGAAGAAGAAGAAGAAGAAGAAGAGACAGGGAAGCAGAGCAAATCCACAGAACTGGCCAGAGAGCTCAAAGTATATGAGAGAAAAAAAAAGTGGAGATAACACAAATAATAGTAAGAGCACTAGGAACAATATCGAAAAACTTCGAAAAAAGAATGGGAGAAATTGGAATCAGAGGGTTGACTAAGAAGATACAACGAATAACACTCATGAAAACAGCTGAAATATTAAGGAAAGCCATTGAATGTGGAGACATATAGGAATTGTCACAGAAATAAAACCCAAACATCATATGGAATCATGGAAAATGAAAGCACAGAAATTTAAATTACTTGCAACACCCATACCTTAAACATCAAATAAGTGAAGAGGTTCAAGGAGGATGGGAAGACTGAGGAGCGAGGGCACTAACCAGACCTCCGCTAGGTGTATCAGAATTTTTGTAGGAATTTTTGACACCCCTAACACGAAACTGCGAATCAAATATAAAAAAAACTCGTAATTTCTCTTTTAAAAGTGGGTTGTTTATTTTCTTTGTGGATTATACTTCCAAAATAAACAATTAAAGTTGTTTTAAAAGTAATAGAAATATTTTTTTTATTTTTTAAAGAACAGTAATGAATTTTACGAACTCAATGTTTTTCAATTTTTAAACTATAAAAATCTATCAAAATTTTTCTATTGATTCAATTTTTACGATATTTTCATGGTCAATGTGAAATTTTATGCTCTTTCCAATAAACCGAATATAATATTTTAGACAAGCGTTTGTTTTTTTAAATTCACGCCCCCCATTTTCAAGTGTCTATTAAAAAGTAAATAATTAATTTACTCACCAAAGTGCTATATATCACACATTGAAGAAAAAAGGTCAATAAATAATATATTCAAATTAAAAAAAGTAGTGTTTTTTAGAAATTTACCTGTAAAGTTCGAAGTTTAAAACCTTTTTTTTTCAACCACGTTGTTTGTTTTTTCTTTTGTTTTTTTTTTTAATGAAACCTTGGTCCTTGCTCCTTTAATTGAAAAAAAAAATTAGGGCTTGAATTACATTTTTCGAGTAGTTATAAGCTTCGAAAGACAGGGTGTCGAATAATTCACGCCTTTTTTTTTTAAATTCACGCCCCACCCATTTTGAAATGTCTATTAAAAAGTAAATAATTAATTTACTCACCAAACTGTTATATATCACAAATTGAAGAGAAAAGGTCAATAAATAATATATTCAAAACAAAAAAAAAGTAGTGTTTTTTAGAAATCTACCTGTAAAGTCCGAAGTTTATAAAACCATTTAAAAAAAAACAAAAACACGTTGTTTGGTTTTTTGTTTTTTGTTTTAATGAAACCTCGGTCCTTGCTCCTTTAATTAAAAAAAAATTAGGGCTTGAATCATATTTTTCGAGGAGTTATAAGCTTGGAGAGGCTTATTGCCACCCAAATTTCAGTGACGACTAATGGTCGCTACCAATGAGAAATCAATGGTAAACGGCGAGACAGCGCAAAATAATTTGCAAAGGTTATCGAAAGAGGTGGCGAGTACTGGAAATCTGGGGAGACTTGTTATCACTCAGACTCTAAGGAACACCACAAGTTGTTATCAAAAAGAAATATTTGATGGTGACCTATGTGAAAACTCCTAGTGAATAATAATAATAATAATAATAATAATAATAATAATAATAATAATAATAATAATAATAAAAATAATAATAATAATAATAATAATAATAATAAAAATAATAATAATAATAATAATAATAATAATAAAAATAATAATAATAATAATAATAATAATAATAATAATAAAAATAATAATAATAATAATAATAATAATAATAATAAAAATAATAATAATAATAATAATAATAATAATAATAAAAATAATAATAATAATAATAATAATAATAATAATAAAAATAATAATAATAATAATAATAATAATAATAATAATAATAAAAATAATAATAATAATAATAATAATAATAATAAAAATAATAATAATAATAATAATAATAATAATAATAATAATAATAATAATAATAATAAAAATAATAATAATAATAATAATAAATGTAATTTATGTTTGTTTTTTTTTTTGCAAGAAGAACACGAATTAATTGCCCCACCTTTTTCTTATGTATCATATATATCAAACGTTTTGTGATATAGAAATCAAATAATATAAAAAGTTCAAAGCCATCAGTTCCTGCCCTTAAAAAACATCAACTGCTGCCGTAGTTAAAAATAATTTTTTTTTTTACTTTTTATTATTTATTTTTTAAAAGTTGAAACAAAACCAAATGAAAACACATGTACACTTTATTTTCTCACATCACCAACATTCTATAAGCATTTCCGCTTATAGGTTTTAAATATCAACTTGGACGAGTCGATTTATTTCTTGATCATTCACGATGACGATGATGTTTTCTCTTTCGTTTTTGTTTACAGAGTTACTGGTGTCATTCAGATATAATGTAACAAATTGCTTTATCACTCAAGTACTTCATATTCTTTATCAGCGCACCATAATAACATTATTTCATTATTAATTGCATCGCTTCCATATCCAGCGAAACAACAACAACAACGACGACGACGACGACGACGACGACAATAATTTTGTGTAATAATCTCAAGTAGTTCAAGTAGTATTTGTTTAAAAAAAATCACATTCTGATCCAAACAAATATTCCACTGATTATTCTATTGTTTGCTTATGTGATGAGGTGTTTGCTGATATGAGGGTTGATGTTTTCAACTACCGTGGAATTTCCATGGGTACTGCTGCTAATAATAATAATAATAATAATAATAATAATAATAATAATAATAATAATAATAATAATAATAATAATGTCTCCCTGAAAAGAGATGGGATGCCTTCTCAGAGGATTTTCCCTCAATCCCAGCTTCAAACCAGGAGCTTCAAAGCTCAAGGCTTTTCCTAATGATATTGGTGGTACATCTTAGGACATTTAATACTTATTTTATTGTTTTTTTACATTTGGCAAAGAGTAAACCTTTGATTACACGACGACCCTTACTAGGGAAGACGAGTATTGCAATATTTTTTATATGAATGGAGGGCATGATTAAAGAAAATTGAAAGATTCTACTTATAGGAACTGGCCAATCAAATGGAACTACGTTCTGCTAGCAACCAATCAGAAACTGGAATTGCTCCATAAAAATATTGGATCTTTTAAAATTCCCGCGAATCATTTGTTCGTGCACACACTAGAAAGATATTTGCTCTTTGCCTGCAAAAGTTTAAAGTCCAAGACTTATACATGTCAGCTACATACCGAAAACTTTTCCATCTCCAGACTTATACAGATTAGCTACCCATCGTAAACGTTACTAAATTAAACGTGGCTTTCAATTCAGAAACTAGTAGTCTAAAAAATAATGAAAACATTGAAGCTGATTAAAATTTAATTGAAGAAAATCGGATAGGTATGTCCCGAAACATTTTATATGGGTCAGCAAATCCATAACAATTTACAACTAAGCACTTTTCAGCACGATGTGTTCCAAAACCGTTGCAACCTGATAAGCAGAATCCTTTTCTTCTTACTATTATTAAACATAAAAATAGAAGCAGATAAAGAACAATTTCTGATAAAAATTATCACAGGTGATGAAACTTGGATTTATCACTTGAGTTCAAAAATCTGTCAAATCAATGGTTCTCACATGGATCCTCAGATCCATCAGGGTCAAATTTAAAAAGTCGGCTCAAAAAGTTATGGCCACGGTTTTCTTGGATTAACAGTGTAATACTGATAGATTACATAAAAAAAAAACAGGTTTACTATGCTGACGTGTTAAGCAATTTAAAGGGCGTTTTTTTTTTAAAAAAACAAACGAAAGAGAAACTTAGTGTGGTCCTATTTCATCATAAGAATTCACCAGTGCATTTTCGAGGGTTATCAGAATTTCGATGGGAAGTGCTTCCTCAACAACTATATAGTCTCAATTAGCCCCAACAGATTTCTTTCTTTTACAAAACTCAGAGACCCCCCCCCAAAAAAAAAATAACTCATGTTAATGACAGAGAAGAAGCAATGTGCTATAACTTGGCTCCGAAAACGTCCTCTAGAATTCTTCAAAAACGGTTTTCGAACTTGGAAAAATCGACTTGAGAAATGCGACTATGCATGCGATAGCAACTATGATGAGAAATAAGATCATATTACATATATTTTATTCTTGTAAAATAAATTAAATTCTTGAAAATCGCGCGAACTTTTTGAACACTCCTCGTAAACGGGGAAGTAGGCAAAGGCATATTATTTAAATAATATAGATAGAACGCGACGAAGGGCATCAACTCCCCGTATTTCCTCCTACAACAGACAACACCTTATCCAACATACAAATATCTGTGCATGAGGTCGCCAAACTAATCAAGAACCTTGATTCCAGTAAAGCAACTGGCCCAGACGGCATTCCAATTATAGTGTTGAAAAAGCTTCGACCAAAACTTGTCCCCATACTTACAAAACTGTTTAAGCGTTGCCTTAAGGAGAAGTGTTTTCCAACACCCTGGAAAACCTCGTCAGTATGCCCTGTATTTAAGAACTCAGGTGATAAATCATCCCCCTCTCAGTACAGACCAATAAGTCTCTTGCATGTCGTGAGTAAGTTACTGGAATCCATATTAAATAAAGAAGTAGTCAACCACCTCAGCAGAAATAACCTCCTTAGTGACATGCAATATGGTTTCCGTTCTGCTAGATCTACAGCTGATGTGCTAACAGTTATATCCCATAGGATTAGTGAATCTCTCGACAAAGGCTTCTTTTCTAGGGCAATTGCTTTTGACATATCAAAGGCCTTCGATAAGGTTTGGCACAAGGGCCTACTTCACAAGATTTCCAGCTACGGTATCACTGGAAATGTTTTCTCAATAATTACATCATTTCTCTTTGATAGGTTCATAAGAGTAGTGGTTGATGGACAGAAATCAGAGTCCCACAGTATTAATGCTGGAGTCCCCCAGGGGTCCATCCTGGGCCCAACTCTCTTCCTGATCTACATCAATGATCTCCCTAAACACATAATTAATTCATTCGTGGACATCTATGCTGATGACACGACCATCTACGGTAACACATCAAAGGCCGTAAATGACAAAGCTCTCTCTAATTCCCTCTCCTCTGATCTTGAGCGCGTCGTTCAGTGGGGGAAGAGATGGCTGGTTACTTTTAATGCATCTAAAACCAAGCTCCTAACTTTACATCATCAACGCTCTGTTCCTCATCTAGCATCAATTGAAATGGGTGGCTCTCGTCTTGGGGAGGCTTCTTGTTTTGACAAGCTCCTGGGTTTGACCTTTACTCCTTATCTGAAATGGAACACGTATATAAAGTCTGTTGCCCAGACTGCTGGGAAAATTGTAGGATCCTTCTACCACTCCAGAAGATATCTCACTACTGATGCAATTCTCTATCTCTATAAAAGCCAAGTACGTCCAAAGATGGAGTACGCTGCCACATCTGGGCTGGAGCTTCAAAAACAGCCTATCCTGCCTTGACAGAGTACAAAATAGACTTCGTGGCTTAGTGGGGGATGCTCTCTTCTCTTCCCTGCAACCTCTCTCCCACAGAAGAGACGTTGCGAGCCTGTCTTTGTTTTATCGTTATTTCCATGGCAAGTGCTCGTTCGAGCTCCAATCTCTGGTCCCCCTCGCCAATCCTTCATGATAAACACCCGTCTAGCTAAAACCACTGTCAGTAATTTCCTCCACTCTTTATCTGTGCCTAAATCAAAATATAGATTCCATGAACATAGCTTTTTTTCTGAGAAGTGCGCGCCTGTGGAATTCTCTTCCGTTTGCCTGTTTCCCACCTGACTACAATTTGGACGTCTTCAAATCCAACATAAACAAATTCCTGATTAATCACCCTCTTTAGTAAGACGCTTTATCAAATTTCCAATACCAACTATTACTACGATATTATCCCATTGATTATTGTACACAAAATAACCCTTATCCCCGAGTGGCTTCCGGGCCTTGATAAGTGGTGATCCCCATGTAAAAAAAAAAGCGAGATGTATATTCATGGCACCATCTTGAAATATATTAGATTTATGCTTAGTGATAGAATAGTAGTAGTAGTAGTAGTAGTAGTAGTAGTAGTAATGGCCATTTTTTCTTTTCACTATCTCCCCACATGAGTAAAATTGAATATATTAAAAAAAAAAAAAAATTTCTGCTTTACTGATTCTTTTGTTATTGTTTTATGGAAGGTGGTTTGATTCCTCTCGGAAATCTTTCTGATCATTTCCATGTCGTATTGATTTTTGAGTTAGTGCTTAAGTCATTTACATATTCTTTCTGGCGACCTTTCGTATATTCTTCTATGATTTGGATAATTTTGCGGTTATGTGTTGGAATTCAACTATTTTTTTTGTGTTGAGATTTACTTGCTTCCCTCTATAAACAACACAAGGACGAAGGATGGTATGAATATGTCCTCGTGCCTTCATTACATAGGCCGTGATCGTCTCACTCCTTGTACCGGTTCAGCATTGTTATTCGATCCAGTCATCGCAGCAAATAAAAATTACAAGTTCAATTTATAAACAAATAATAATATTCATTTTTGGGGGTAGATAACACGTGACACTCTTTTTCCCAAAATTGAATGGCAGACTTGCAGATTAAGAATTTTGCTTGAGCAGATCGAACTGCACATAAGTCCATTAACACAGTCTTTTTTTTAACCTAAAATCGTACTATTTTCCACTCGATTATTGGTGAGCGTCTGCTTTCTTTAAGCGGTTTTTATTCATCATTTCTTTTGTTTAATATTATAGAATCTATATATCTATAAAGTTGTTTTTTTTCGCTCTAACATTGATAATGAAAGCCTACTCTTTCTTTTTAAAAATTATTAAAACGAATTCTTAATATACTCAGTCATAAATATGCGAGCGACTTCATGAACGTAATCTAATTTGCACATTCTTTTGAAAAAGGGCCCTCATTAAGTACTTATTAGTTTTCTATGAGTATGATTGCGTAGAATTGAGGTTGAAAATGTTCTAGCGCACTGACATATTTTTCTCTCTTTCAAACATATATATATATATATATATATATATATATATATATATATATATATATATATAAAACTTACCTTGTTGGCGTGTGTGCGAAACGTCTCAATTAAACTCATTTCCAAATATTTAGTCTAATAACTGGAAACTCATATAGGGTATTTATACTTTGGAGACATTTTCGATTTGATGTTAAGACTATCAAAATAGCTGTTAAGGGATCCAAATTGAAAATAAAAGTTTACCACGGCTGGTGTGAATCGATTAAGTTCTAGGTATGCGTACATATACATTTTTAGCTTGAAGTACTTTTTCATCCATCTGACGATAGCTCAAACGGTAACGACGAAGTTAAAATAAGATGATGTCTTAAACTAACGAATAGATCATTATAAATGTTGGATATCTGTATTTTAAGTAACACAGTGAGTAATATGGGCATATTATATTTTTTTTTAATGTTAACATTAAAACAGTGCATATAGAAATATAAAGCTTGCACGTTTTATATTTAGGAGTGAGCCAACCAAAACTAGTTACTGAAAAAAATAAAAATAAAATATTTAGGAGTGAGCCCATCAAAACTCGTTATTGAAAAAAAAACCTCAATTTATTTTGGAGTGAGCCCACCAAATCTCGTTACTGAAAAAAAACAAAAAAACGGTGCAATTTTTTACGTAAATTGAGCATCCACACGTGTAAAACTTTAATTTAAGCCGCTGAAATACACATTTGCCGAATTTTTGTTGGAGGTGCGTCAACGTGTGGGTGCTCAATTTACGTAAAATTCTTCATATCTTGGAAACTACTCGTTTGCTGGAATTTTAAACGTTATTTTCGTTTTCAACATCCTCAAAAACTTATAAATGTCTTAATTTTCCAAGTTTTTTTTTCTATCGTGTGGAAAGTCGATTGTCTGCCCCCTTGCCGATCTTATATTCCCAATAGGTGTCGCTAGCAGTGTATCATTAAAAAACAAGATGGTGGGAAGTTTTTCTTCGATAAAATTTCTCATAATATTTGATTTTCTGAAATAAAAAAAACTATTTAATCAATTTACGTCATTTTTGGAATATGACATTTTTATGCAGTGACAAGTACGTACATTATAAAGATTTTTTTCAGATTTTTATAGTAAAAAAAGATTACTAGTGGCCTATTTATAGACTTGCAAAAAAAAAAGAAAAAAAACAATTTATTTAGGAGTGAGCCCACGAAAACTCGTTACAAAAAAAACAAAAAAACAAAAAAACAAAAACAAAACAATTTATTTAGGAGCGAGCCCACCAAAACTCGTTACTGAAAAAAAAAAAAATAAATAAAAACACACAAACACAAAACTAGTAAATAAAAAAAGTATTGAGTAAAGAATTGCTCTATATTATTTTTTTTTAGTGATATTTTACTTTTTTTTAAAGAGACAGACTCATTTAAAAACTGCCAAATCCTTGAAATGCAATCATAATATGAAGCAGATAAGTGTGCAGGAGTAGTTGTACTAAATTATTTAAACTAACTTCAAGAAAAAGAACATTCTTGATGATCGATTGAAATTGTGTGTGATCAGCACCATGGACTATAAATTAAGTTTTAGAAGCGATTATTGTACTTATATTCGAATACTTTTTTTTCCTACACAGACCTCTAGCCGAATAAGACATTCTGGTTCGCAGCGGCTACGATTATATGATCTCTAAAAGTACATAAGAAAAAGAGCCCACTCAGATTCATGATAAAGTTTGATGAACATTTCTTGGTCCAATGGCATCTATAAATTTTGTGTTTCAGATTCTTTTCGGCTTTGTAACCGTTCACGTGAAAAATTGATTTCGATAATCTATTTATGCGATTCTTTGATGTTATTAAATTTTTACGAATGTTTCGTTGTAGGAAACTATCCGTATCTGTGTCAACACAATATTCCTGTCTTGTTCTATTAAAGAAAACTTCATGTTGTGCATGAAGTCTGTTGAATTCATGTATCATCGGATTGATAGAGTTTCCATGTTGGGTTTCATAAGTGAATAGTTTCTTGGCAATTATGAGGCCATATTATTTTATTCACTTCCTAAGACCAGTGTCTGTCAGATACACCGACAACGCTTTTCTTACTTTATCCTCTTCATAGTGAAGTTTCTATTTCTCATAAAAAGATTATGTCATTTTATAAAAGCTTCAAGGTTTTGTTTTGGGAAAATTTCGTTTAAATCTTCAATCTTCCATTGCTGCTAATAATTTTATTTCGGTCTTTAAAACTAACTACCATTCACGTGCCTTTTTTTATTATCAATTTATTAAATTGATTAATTTAAAACCCATCTCATCGATATTTTATTTTCCCCATTTCTGATCTACCTCGTTTATTACAGGGTGGAACGATAAAATTGTCGCCAGAATAGACGACATAATTCCAATTCCGTTTGATGAAAACCGGTTTTCTTATTTAGTTGCAGACCATTTACTAGTTGGCCAGTTGTGTACAAATCCAAAGAGCGATAGAAGCCTTCTATCATGTCTGAAAGTGACACAATGTTCAACGAGCGAGATCGGAAATGCGCCGCTGTACAACTCATACTCTCTACCGATCCAAGCTATGACTACAAGACAATTGTCAACACCATCAAAATGCAAATCCGGACAGTTCAATTCGGTTGAGGGCACAGCTCAATCAAGTTTCCGACCACGGTTATGGTCTTTAGTGTGATTTCAAGTGAGGGCTACATCATGCCACCTCACATCATCTGGGTGTGACAGCAGAACTCGGTGTCGGCACACGAGTTCAAAGAGACCCAGGCTTCGCTTCAGGCGTGCTACGATTTTGTAACCTTCTCTCATGACACCCCCCTCCTACCCCTACCTAAACCCGCTAGACTATTTCGTTTGGTCAAACACCGAGAACATCACCAACATGACCTTGCACAACATCAAAGTCAACCTGATCGCTGCTATCCGACGAGTATTTGCCGACCTCCTGCCGGCGCTTGTGGAAAAGACATGCCCCCAATTTCGGATCCATATCGAGGCAGTGATTGAGGCTGAAAGCGGCTACTTAGAATAGATGTCATCTCTACAACATAATCAAGTTACCTGAATTGATTTTTCAATAAAATATTTCAAATAAAGTTGTAGTGTTGTTTTCTTTAAGGTGACAACTTTATCGTTCCACTCTGTGTGGATTTTGTTTACCAACGATTTTCTCCTTCGATAAAAAGAGTTCTCAAGAGTAAATTTCCGCCTCTTTTATTTCAAGCACACACACATACACACACATATATTTAAAAAACGAAATTCGTGATTTTTGAAATAAATAAAAACGATAAAATTAAATATTGCAGAGTTATCTGTCGGCGTTGCTCGTGTTAGAGTGTTGACTAGCATCATATATTTAGTGATGAGACGATTTCAATAGATTTTCCGATTCCGATACAATTACTGATTTCGTGCTAAATTCCCGATTCCGATTCTTTATAAATCTCTAATTATTTAACTATGCATTGTTATTTTCCCTGATTTTAGTAAAAAACAGGTTAAATTAAATATGCAGATATTTTCCTAAATTTTAGCTTTACTGATATAATAAAATCAATAAATATTTATTATTTTATCATGATTAGCAGCAATGAAAGATTTTACTTTAAACGAAATTAAATTAAAAAAAAGTCAATTAAAGGAATCGTTTTCGCATCGGAAAATAGGGATCAATTTTCCGATTTGATATTTGTCGTATGAAAGGTCGAAGTTTAGAACGATACTGATCTTGGAAAAATCCGTCGCTTTGCCGAAAGTTTTAGACACACATGCAAACATACATACATACATTTATATATTGGTAACTGAAAATTTTCGAGCCAAACCGATGAAAAAGCTTGCTCTATCTCTGAATACCCTTTATGTAAAATTTCAAATGTTTAGACCAGAAATTGTCTGAGTAATTTGGTAGAGACCGCAGAGATCAAATGTTTTAAAACTATGACCCCTATTATGACCCCTTAACATTTATTGTTTTGGGCTCAAATCAAGTTATTAAGTTAGATCAATATCCAAGGAACCTATATCTAAAATTTCAAGTGTTTAGACCCAAAGTTTTCGGAGGAGTTTGGCCCCTTAACAGCGAAATCTCTGGCCGACAACCGACTCCAAAGATTTTCCCAAATCTCAGTACCTTGTATAGTCTGTAGACTAAAAATTGACAGAGTTATTGCGTAGCAAATGTACACAGACACACACACATACACACAGACACGTTCACTTTTATAAATAGATATATAGATAGATAGATTTGTTTAACAAAAATATATACATATACATAAATATATATAAATATATATGGAAACAATTTTGTGTTTACTATAAACTTTTTTCAAAAATATTATGCAAGTATAAATCATGTAGAATATCTGCATGAATATAATTACATGTAATAGTTAACTAAAGATGATCATACCATATGAAAACCAAAGTAACTTATAGGAAATTAATTAAAATGAATGTTTAAAACAATATGCAAATTAACTAAAGATCGTTTGCTAGTAAATGCAATTCCACAACCCATATATAAGAAAATTGTATTTTCTTTTTAAATAAATAGAAAAGAGGATTTTAATATGAATATCAAAACAAAAAGAAAACCGAATTTATAGGAGTATAGATACATAGATTTCACAGAAGAAAACATTTTTAGATTTAATGTAAGTTCTCTAACCTTTCTTTCAATTAGGAAACACACAATTATCACACATTTATATATATATATATATATATATATATATATATATATATATATATATATATATATATATATGCAAAGATATAGATATGTATAGAGATTATGTGTCAAAATTCTTCACTTACATTTAAATAAAAAAAAAAAGAAAAATATAATTTTGTGATTTCTGTTTTTTTTTTTTAATCTGGAGATAAAATCGAAAATTTTCAGTCTGATACTTTTTAACTAAACAATTTCGACATTTATAAGAAAAATCGGATGTACGTATTTGAAGTTTCATGGTGAGAGCACGTAAGTATTCTACACAGAGATATTTTAAGTTTTAAAGGAGATTCGCTCCCCATAATTTCCTTAAGAGGAGACTTAGTGATTTGGAACCACTTCCATTGTCTTCCACATAAAGTGTATTTAAATTTCATAAAAATAGGATATATTAATTGTTTAATCTATTATTTTCAGTTTCAAGCCGAGGTAGTAAGGTTTTCTTTATTTTACGATTTTTTTAAATATGATGCGTAAATGATAACATCTGCATATATCTGGATTCATGCACTAGGTGTGATAACCCTAACCCTAACCCTAACCTTAAGCTTAATCTGACCCTTACCTATGTAGGTGGAATGCTATTCATTGAAAGGTGCGTGGCAGAATAAATGGCCCTATAAGGATTTAAGCATTTTGGGATCGAGTGTTGCTATTTATTATTTCTTTCAATATTCTTCCTTGTCGGTTTGTTTTCTATATTTTCTCCATAAAATTTAATGGCGGTTGAAGTGCACAAGTAAAATGAAGAGTTAGCTGTAACTGAACTATCACCTTGTTTTCGCTATCATCATTGGGGTCGTTTAGTATAGAATACATCGCGAAACATACATTTAGTTGTTTGTTTAGTTGATTGTTTTGACAGCTATTGTCCGTCAACTGGTATCTAGGTATAATTTGCTTTCAGTTATATTATTCTTGACACTTATTGATACACCGGCGAAAGCTTTTTGTCCGATGTCATGTTTTTCATTTTATTGCTTGTGTTTTATATGTTTTCTTTTTGTTTTTTGTCTTTTTAAATTTTATTTATATATATAATTTTGGAGGAACATAATCGTAGGGTTTGGATTGGCCAGACGCCGAAGCATTTAATTAAAGGTTGGTTTTACTCTGCTAATATTCGATTGCGTTGTTTGTTTCTTGTGGCCGACTTGGGAAAATCTTTTAACTTAAAAAGAAAATCTTTTAACTTAAAAAACTTAAATATATATAATTATTCTTTTATACTTACAGACACTAGTGTTTCATGTTTACGCAATCATCAGTGTAGGAGGTGACAACACCTGTCGGCCGAGAGATTCGAACCTAGCCATGAAGCCACCTCTGACTTTATTTGCTAAGCCTTTACCTCCGGGCAACCAAATAATTGTCATGAGAATAAAGTGAATTAATAAATAATAAACGCACAATTCGAGTGCAGATATTAGACAATCCAGAGTGTTCGAACGATGAAAGTAGTAAATGTTGTTTCATATATATATATATATATATATATATATATATATATATATATATATATATATATATGGAGACCTGGGTGGGCAGTTGGGCCGCAAGCTGTTTGTTCACGTTACATTTAAATTTATCCATGTTTGTACAGTTAGAAAAACAGTGATGAGAGAAGGAATGCTAAATGCAAGCGGTCTGATGAAAAATCTTACTAGATCAGAAAAGTTTTCGGCATCTAAGAACCTTCATATTGAAGGAATGGGATTATACTACAAGTCGGGTTGAGGTATTTTAAATTTTTTTTTTTTTTTTTTTTTTTTTTGCAGAACTTGCATTATCTTCTCTTGTTCGTTTGCTCCAGTTGTTTTTTTTGTTTGTTTCTATCTGAATTTTTTCTGTTTCTGATTTTTTTTTTTAATTAAGGATTGATGTATTATTTGGATTACTGTTCTCGTTTTGAGTGTTATTTGGATAGCGAGGTACTCTCAGAACTTCTTCAAACGCATTTTGTCTAACTCGGGAATATTTTGTTTTTTGAACTCGTGAATTTCACCAGAATTACGAACGAAACCGTTTATTTTGACCAGACACACCCGAAGAAGATCAGTGATTACGTTAACCGACATCTTGTTAAAATAACACTCAAAATAAGAACAGTTATCTAAAAAATTAAAATAATACTTAATTGATTTGTTTATTTGTTCTGTCTTTTTTTATATTTTGATTTAGTCACTTTTAAGAGACACCTCGTCCATTGAATGTTCATCAAAGATAGTGAGGAGCTCTTTGTTGATTATATGCTTTTTCTACTAAGTATGTGGCAGAGGAAATATAGATTTATGATTAGACAGTCGTGCGCGTGCGCCATATTTTTTAGTGTTGTGTTTGTATTCAGTCTTGACTTTTTTCGAGTGAAAATTTAGTCTTTTTATAATAGTGACTTCAGACAAATCATGAAGCTATTTGATGTAATAAGCGAAAAGGAACTAAAGATGATTAAGTTTTATAACAACTAAAAGGGAAAAGAACAGCTTGAAAATTTAGTGCAGCTGTCGTGAAACTGCAACAAATCTACCACAGCTTATAGCAGACGATACTACATACATATATTTGTAATATAAGACATCGGTCGATGTAACCTCGGGCCTTCTTCAGGTATATCTTGTCGAACTCAGAAATATTTCTGTCTAACTGGGAAAATCTGCACAGAATTTCGAACGGAATCCTTCGCTTAATCCACGGAGGGGTGTAGCATTCTCTCGATCCGTCAGCCATGGCTGGTTAGAAGTCCCAAGTAATACGTAATTGTATTTCGAGTGTCGTCCGTACTGAGGATTGAACCTTCAACCTTCCGAAAAGTGTACAACTGAATTTTACCGAGTATTTTAGCAACTACACCACTGCTCTTCTCATCTAAGATGCTATTCTCACAAATTTTCGATCGATGTAACATTCGGTCTTCTCCTGGTCAAACTCTGAAATTTGTACGGAATTTCGGAACTTCACCATGCATTTCATCTACATTCACTCATGGCGCAACAAATAAATTAATAAGTTACAGGCTTCTGGAGGTTGAAGGGTCAATCTTCAGTACAGGCGATAAATTAATAATTAAGATATCTACTCGGTTATTGTTGACGATACGATAACAATATATCCATGTTTATGAAATAAAGGATTCAGTTCGAAATTCCGTACAGAATACCGTGTTCTTTAGGTGTATCTTGTCGAACTCGAGAATCTTTATGTCGAACTCAAGAATCTTTATGTCGAACTCAAGAATCTTTATGTCGAACTCAAGAATCTATATGTCAAACTCAAGAATCTATATGTCAAACTCGAGAATCTTTATGTCGAACTAAGAATCTTTATGTCGAACTCAAGAATCTTTATGTCGAACTCAAGAATCTTTATGTCGAACTCAAGAATCTTTATGTCGAACTCCAGAATCTTTATGTCGAACTCGAGAATCTTTATGTCGAACTCAAGAATTTTTATGTCGAACTCGAGAATCTTTATGCCGAACTCGAGAATCTTTATGTCGAACTCAAGAATCTCTATGTCGAACTCAAGAATCTTTTTGTCGAACTCGGGAATCTTTATGTCGAACTCAAGAATCTTTATGTCGAACTCAAGAATCTTTATGTCGAACTCGAGAATCTTTATGTCGAACTCTAGAATCTTTATGTCGAACTAAAGAATCTTTATGTCGAACTCAAGAATCTTTATGTCGAACTCGAGAATCTTTATGTCGAACTCAAGAATCTTTATGTCGAACTCGGGAATCTTTATGTCGAACTCGGGAATCTTTATGTGGAACTTGAGAATCTTTATGTCGAACCCAAGAATCTTTATGTCGAACTCAAGACTCTTTATGTCGAACTCAAGAATCTTTATGTCGAAGTCAAGAATCTTTATGTCGAACTCAAGAATCTCTATGTCGAACTCAAGAATCTTTATGTGAACTCGAGAATCTTTATGTCGAACTCAAGAATCTTTATGTGGAACTCAAGAATCTTTATGTCGAACTCAAGAATCTTTATGTCGAACTCGAGAATATTTATGTCGAACTCAAGAATCTTTATGTCAAACTCAAGAATCTCTATGTCGAACTCGAGAATCTTTATGTGAACTCGAGAATCTTTATGTCGAACTCAAGAATCTTTATGTGGAACTCAAGAATCTTTATGTCGAACTCAAGAATCTTTATGTCGAACTCAAGAATTTTATGTCGAACTCGAGAATCTTTATGTGGAACTCAAGAATCTTTATGTCGAACTCGAGACTCTTTATGTCGAACTGGAGAATCTTTATGTCGACCTCGAGAATCTTTATGTCGAACTCAAGAATCTTTATGTCGAACTCAAGAATCTTTATGTCGAACTCGAGAATCTTTATGTCGAACTCGAGACTCTTTATGTCGAACTCAAGAATCTTTATGTCAAATCCGGGAATCTTTATGTCGAACTCGGGAATCTTTATGTGAACTCGAGAAACTTTATGTCGAACTCAAGAATCTTTATGTCGAACTCAAAAATCTTTATGTCGAACTCAAGAATCTTTATATTTAACTCAAGAATCTTTATGTCGAACTCAAGAATTTTTATGTCGAACTCGAGAATCTTTATGCCGAACTCGAGAATCTTTATGTCGAACTCAAGAATCTCTATGTCGAACTCAAGAATCTTTTTGTCGAACTCGGGAATCTTTATGTCGAACTCAAGAATCTTTATGTCGAACTCAAGAATCTTTATGTCGAACTCGAGAATCTTTATGTCGAACTCTAGAATCTTTATGTCGAACTAAAGAATCTTTATGTCGAACTCAAGAATCTTTATGTCGAACTCGAGAATCTTTATGTCGAACTGGAGAATCTTTATGTCGAACTCGAGTATCTTTATGTCGAACTCGCAAATCTTTATGTCGAACTCAATAATCTTTATGTCGAACTCGAGAATCTTTATGTCGAACTCAAGAATCTTTATGTCGAACTCGGGAATCTTTATGTCGAACTCGGGAATATTTATGTCGAACTCGAGAATCTTTATGTCGAACTCAAGAATCTTCATGTCGAACTCAAGAATCTTCATGTCGAACTCAAGAATCTTTATGTCGAACTCAAGAATCTTTATGTCGAACTCGAGTATCTTTATGTTTAACTCAAGAATCTTTATGTCGAACTCAAGAATTTTTATGTCGAACTCGAGAATCTTTATGCCGAACTCGAGAATCTTTATGTCGAACTCAAGAATCTCTATGTCGAACTCAAGAATCTTTTTGTCGAACTCGGGAATCTTTATGTCGAACTCAAGAATCTTTATATCGAACTCGAGAATCTTTATGTCGAACTCTAGAATCTTTATGTCGAACTCAAGAATCTTTATGTCGAACTCAAGAATCTTTATGTCGAACTCGAGAATCTTTATGTCGACCTGGAGAATCTTTATGTCGAACTCGAGAATCTTTATGTTGAACTCGCAAATCTTTATGTCGAACTCAAGAATCTTTATGTCGAACTCAAGAATCTTTATGTCGAACTCGAGAATCTTTATGTCGAACTCAAGAATCTTTATGTCGAACTCAAGAATCTTTATGTGAACTCGAGAATCTTTATGTCGAACTCAAGAATCTTTATGTCGAACTAAAGAATCTTTATGTCGAACTCAAGAATCTTTATGTCGAACTCAAGAATCTTTTTGTCGAACTCGGGAATCTTTATGTCGAACTCAAGAATCTTTATGTCGAACTCAAGAATCTTTATGTCGAACTCGAGAATCTTTATGTCGAACTCTAGAATCTTTATGTCGAACTAAAGAATCTTTATGTCGAACTCAAGAATCTTTATGTCGAACTCGAGAATCTTTATGTCGAACTCGAGAATCTTTATGTCGAACTCAAGAATCTTTATGTCGAACTCGGGAATCTTTATGTCGAACTCGGGAATCTTTATGTGGAACTTGAGAATCTTTATGTCGAACCCAAGAATCTTTATGTCGAACTCAAGACTCTTTATGTCGAACTCAAGAATCTTTATGTCGAAGTCAAGAATCTTTATGTCGAACTCAAGAATCTCTATGTCGAACTCAAGAATCTTTATGTGAACTCGAGAATCTTTATGTCGAACTCAAGAATCTTTATGTGGAACTCAAGAATCTTTATGTCGAACTCAAGAATCTTTATGTCGAACTCGAGAATATTTATGTCGAACTCAAGAATCTTTATGTCAAACTCAAGAATCTCTATGTCGAACTCGAGAATCTTTATGTGAACTCGAGAATCTTTATGTCGAACTCAAGAATCTTTATGTGGAACTCAAGAATCTTTATGTCGAACTCAAGAATCTTTATGTCGAACTCAAGAATTTTATGTCGAACTCGAGAATCTTTATGTGGAACTCAAGAATCTTTATGTCGAACTCGAGACTCTTTATGTCGAACTGGAGAATCTTTATGTCGACCTCGAGAATCTTTATGTCGAACTCAAGAATCTTTATGTCGAACTCAAGAATCTTTATGTCGAACTCGAGAATCTTTATGTCGAACTCGAGACTCTTTATGTCGAACTCAAGAATCTTTATGTCAAATCCGGGAATCTTTATGTCGAACTCGGGAATCTTTATGTGAACTCGAGAAACTTTATGTCGAACTCAAGAATCTTTATGTCGAACTCAAGAATCTTTATGTCGAACTCAAGAATCTTTATATTTAACTCAAGAATCTTTATGTCGAACTCAAGAATTTTTATGTCGAACTCGAGAATCTTTATGCCGAACTCGAGAATCTTTATGTCGAACTCAAGAATCTCTATGTCGAACTCAAGAATCTTTTTGTCGAACTCGGGAATCTTTATGTCGAACTCAAGAATCTTTATGTCGAACTCAAGAATCTTTATGTCGAACTCGAGAATCTTTATGTCGAACTCTAGAATCTTTATGTCGAACTAAAGAATCTTTATGTCGAACTCAAGAATCTTTATGTCGAACTCGAGAATCTTTATGTCGAACTGGAGAATCTTTATGTCGAACTCGAGTATCTTTATGTCGAACTCGCAAATCTTTATGTCGAACTCAATAATCTTTATGTCGAACTCGAGAATCTTTATGTCGAACTCAAGAATCTTTATGTCGAACTCGGGAATCTTTATGTCGAACTCGGGAATATTTATGTCGAACTCGAGAATCTTTATGTCGAACTCAAGAATCTTCATGTCGAACTCAAGAATCTTCATGTCGAACTCAAGAATCTTTATGTCGAACTCAAGAATCTTTATGTCGAACTCGAGTATCTTTATGTTTAACTCAAGAATCTTTATGTCGAACTCAAGAATTTTTATGTCGAACTCGAGAATCTTTATGCCGAACTCGAGAATCTTTATGTCGAACTCAAGAATCTCTATGTCGAACTCAAGAATCTTTTTGTCGAACTCGGGAATCTTTATGTCGAACTCAAGAATCTTTATATCGAACTCGAGAATCTTTATGTCGAACTCTAGAATCTTTATGTCGAACTCAAGAATCTTTATGTCGAACTCAAGAATCTTTATGTCGAACTCGAGAATCTTTATGTCGAACTGGAGAATCTTTATGTCGAACTCGAGAATCTTTATGTTGAACTCGCAAATCTTTATGTCGAACTCAAGAATCTTTATGTCGAACTCAAGAATCTTTATGTCGAACTCGAGAATCTTTATGTCGAACTCAAGAATCTTTATGTCGAACTCAAGAATCTTTATGTGAACTCGAGAATCTTTATGTCGAACTCAAGAATCTTTATGTCGAACTAAAGAATCTTTATGTCGAACTCAAGAATCTTTATGTCGAACTCAAGAATCTTTATGTCGACCTCAAGAATCTCTATGTCGAACTCAAGAATCTTTATGTCGAACTCAAGAATCTTTATGTCGAACTCAAGAATCTTTATGTCGAACTCAAGAATCTTTATGTCGAACTCGAGAATCTTTATGTCGACCTCTAGAATCTTTATGTCGAACTCAAGAATCTTTATGTCGAACTCAAGAATCTTTATGTCGAACTCGAGAATCTTTATGTCGAACTCAAGAATCTTTATGTCGAACTCGGGAATCTTTATGTCGAACTCGAGAATCTTTATGTCGAACTCAAGAATCTTTATGTCGAACTCAAGACTCTTTATGTCGCACTCAAGAATTTTATGTCGAACTCAAGAATCTTTATGTCGAACTCAAGAATCTTCATGTCGAACTCAAGAATCTTTATGTCGAATCCGGGAATCTTTATGTCGAACTCGGGAATCTTTATGTGATCTCGAGAATCTATATGTGCAACTCAAGAATCTTTATGTCGAACTCAAGAATCTTTATGTCGAACTCAAGAATCTTTATGTCGACCTCAAGAATCTCTATGTCGAACTCAAGAATTTTATGTCGAACTCGAGAATCTTTATGTCGAACTCAAGAATCTTTATGTCGAACTCGAGAATCTTTATGTCGAACTGGAGAATCTTTATGTCGAACTCGAGAATCTTTATGTCGAACTCAAGAATCTTTATTTCGAACTCAAGAATCTTTATGTCGAACTCGAGACTCTTTATGTCGAACTCAAGAATTTTTATGTCGAACTCGGGAATCTTTATGTCGAACTCGGGAATATTTATGTCGAACTCGAGAATCTTTATGTCGAACTCAAGCATCTTCATGTCGAACTCAAGAATCTTTATGTCCAACTCAAGAATCTTTATGTCGAACTCAAGAATCTTTATGTCGAACTCAAGAATCTCTATGTCGAACTCAAGAATCTTTATGTGAACTCGAGAATCTTTATGTAGAACTCAAGAATCTTTATGTCGAACTATAGAATCTTTATGTCGAACTCGAGAATCTTTATGTCGAACTCAAGAATCTTTATGTTGAACTAAAGAATCTTTATGTCGAACTCAAGAATCTTTATGTCAAACTCAAGACTCTCTATGTCGAACTCGAAAATCTTTATGTCGAACTCGAGAATCTTTATGTCAAACTCGAGAATCTTTATGTCGAACTCGAGAATCTTTATGTCGAACTCGCGAATCTTTATGTCGAACTCGCGAATCTTTATGTCGAACTCAATAATCTTTATGTCGAACTCAAGAATCTTTATGTCGAACTCAAGAATCTTTATGTCGAACTCAAGAATCTTTATGTCGACCTCAAGAATCTCTATGTCGAACTCAAGAATCTTTATGTCGAACTCAAGAATCTTTATGTCGAACTCAAGAATCTTTATGTCGAACTCGAGAATCTTTATGTCGACCTCTAGAATCTTTATGTCGAACTCAAGAATCTTTATGTGGAACTCAAGAATCTTTATGTCGAACTCGAGAATCTTTATGTCGAACTCGAGAATCTTTATGTCGAACTCGGGAATCTTTATGTCGAACTGGAGAATCTTTATGTCGAACTCGAGTATCTTTATGTCGAACTCGCAAATCTTTATGTCGAACTCAATAATCTTTATGTCGAACTCGAGAATCTTTATGTCGAACTCAAGAATCTTTATGTCGAACTCGGGAATCTTTATGTCGAACTCGGGAATATTTATGTCGAACTCGAGAATCTTTATGTCGAACTCAAGAATCTTCATGTCGAACTCAAGAATCTTTATGTCGAACTCAAGAATCTTTATGTCGAACTCGAGTATCTTTATGTTTAACTCAAGAATCTTTATGTCGAACTCAAGAATTTTTATGTCGAACTCGAGAATCTTTATGCCGAACTCGAGAATCTTTATGTCGAACTCAAGAATCTCTATGTCGAACTCAAGAATCTTTTTGTCGAACTCGGGAATCTTTATGTCGAACTCAAGAATCTTTATGTCGAACTCGAGAATCTTTATGTCGAACTCTAGAATCTTTATGTCGAACTCAAGAATCTTTATGTCGAACTCAAGAATCTTTATGTCGAACTCGAGAATCTTTATGTCGAACTGGAGAATCTTTATGTCGAACTCGAGAATCTTTATGTTGAACTCGCAAATCTTTATGTCGAACTCAAGAATCTTTATGTCGAACTCAAGAATCTTTATGTCGAACTCGAGAATCTTTATGTCGAACTCAAGAATCTTTATGTCGAACTCAAGAATCTTTATGTGAACTCGAGAATCTTTATGTCGAACTCAAGAATCTTTATGTCGAACTAAAGAATCTTTATGTCGAACTCAAGAATCTTTATGTCGAACTCAAGAATCTTTATGTCGACCTCAAGAATCTCTATGTCGAACTCAAGAATCTTTATGTCGAACTCAAGAATCTTTATGTCGAACTCAAGAATCTTTATGTCGAACTCAAGAATCTTTATGTCGAACTCAAGAATCTTTATGTCGAACTCGAGAATCTTTATGTCGACCTCTAGAATCTTTATGTCGAACTCAAGAATCTTTATGTCGAACTCAAGAATCTTTATGTCGAACTCGAGAATCTTTATGTCGAACTCAAGAATCTTTATGTCGAACTCGGGAATCTTTATGTCGAACTCGAGAATCTTTATGTCGAACTCAAGAATCTTTATGTCGAACTCAAGACTCTTTATGTCGCACTCAAGAATTTTATGTCGAACTCAAGAATCTTTATGTCGAACTCAAGAATCTTCATGTCGAACTCAAGAATCTTTATGTCGAATCCGGGAATCTTTATGTCGAACTCAAGAATCTTTATGTGATCTCGAGAATCTATATGTGCAACTCAAGAATCTTTATGTCGAACTCAAGAATCTTTATGTCGAACTCAAGAATCTTTATGTCGACCTCAAGAATCTCTATGTCGAACTCAAGAATTTTATGTCGAACTCGAGAATCTTTATGTCGAACTCAAGAATCTTTATGTCGAACTCGAGAATCTTTATGTCGAACTGGAGAATCTTTATGTCGAACTCGAGAATCTTTATGTCGAACTCAAGAATCTTTATTTCGAACTCAAGAATCTTTATGTCGAACTCGAGACTCTTTATGTCGAACTCAAGAATTTTTATGTCGAACTCGGGAATCTTTATGTCGAACTCGAGAATATTTATGTCGAACTCGAGAATCTTTATGTCGAACTCAAGCATCTTCATGTCGAACTCAAGAATCTTTATGTCCAACTCAAGAATCTTTATGTCGAACTCAAGAATCTTTATGTCGAACTCAAGAATCTCTATGTCGAACTCAAGAATCTTTATGTGAACTCGAGAATCTTTATGTAGAACTCAAGAATCTTTATGTCGAACTATAGAATCTTTATGTCAGACTCGAGAATCTTTATGTCGAACTCAAGAATCTTTATGTCGAACTAAAGAATCTTTATGTCGAACTCAAGAATCTTTATGTCAAACTCAAGACTCTCTATGTCGAACTCGAAAATCTTTATGTCGAACTCGAGAATCTTTATGTCAAACTCGAGAATCTTTATGTCGAACTCGAGAATCTTTATGTCGAACTCAAGAATCTTTATGTCGAACTCGCGAATCTTTATGTCGAACTCAATAATCTTTATGTCGAACTCAAGAATCTTTATGTCGAACTCAAGAATCTTTATGTCGAACTCAAGAATCTTTATGTCGACCTCAAGAATCTCTATGTCGAACTCAAGAATCTTTATGTCGAACTCAAGAATCTTTATGTCGAACTCAAGAATCTTTATGTCGAACTCGAGAATCTTTATGTCGACCTCTAGAATCTTTATGTCGAACTCAAGAATCTTTATGTGGAACTCAAGAATCTTTATGTCGAACTCGAGAATCTTTATGTCGAACTCGAGAATCTTTATGTCGAACTCGGGAATCTTTATGTGGAACTCGAGAATCTTTATGTCGAACTCAAGAATCTTTATGTCGAACTCAAGACTCTTTATGTCGAACTCAAGAATCTTTATGTCGAACTCGAGAATCTTTATGTCGAACTTAAGAATCTTTATGTCGTATCCGGGAATCTTTATGTCGAACTCGGGAATCTTTATGTGATCTCGAGAATCTATATGTCGAACTCAAGAATCTTTATGTCGAACTCAAGAATCTTTATGTCGAACTCAAGAATCTTTATGTCGAACTCAAGAATCTCTATGTCGAACTCAAGAATTTTATGTCGAACTCGAGAATCTTTATGTCGAACTCAAGAATCTTTATGTCGAACTCGAGAATCTTTATGTCGAACTGGAGAATCTTTATGTCGAACTCGAGAATCTGTATGTCGAACTCAAGAATCTTTATGTCGAACTCAAGAATCTTTATGTCGAACTCGAGAATCTTTATGTCGAACTCAAGAATCTTTATGTCGAACTCGGGAATCTTTATGTCGAACTCGGGAATATTTATGTCGAACTCGAGAATCTTTATGTCGAACTCAAGCATCTTCATGTCGAACTCAAGAATCTTTATGTCGAACTCAAGAATTTTTATGTCGAACTCAAGAATCTTTATGTCGAACTCAAGAATCTCTATGTCGAACTCAAGAATCTTTATGTGAACTCGAGAATCTTTATGTAGAACTCAAGAATCTTTATGTCGAACTATAGAATCTTTATGTCGAACTCGAGAATCTTTATGTCGAACTCAAGAATCTTTATGTCGAAATAAAGAATCTTTATGTCGAACTCAAGAATCTTTATGTCAAACTCAAGACTCTCTATGTCGAACTCGAGAATCTTTATGTCGAACTCGAGAATCTTTATGTCAAACTCGAGAATCTTTATGTCGAACTCAAGAATCTTTATGTCAAATCCGGGAATCTTTATGTCGAACTCGGGAATCTTTATGTGAACTCGAGAAACTTTATGTCGAACTCAAGAATCTTTATGTCGACCTCAAGATTCTTTATGTCGAACTCAAGAATCTTTATGTCGAACTCGAGAATCTTTATGTCGAACTCGAGAATCTTTATGTCGAACTCGAGAATCTTTATGTCGAACTCAAGAATCTTTATGTCGAACTCAAGAATCTTTATGTCGAACTCAAGAATCTTTATGTGAACTCGAACATCTTTATGTCGAACTCAAGAATCTTTATGTCGAACTATAGAATCTTTATGTCAAACTCAAGAATCTCTATGTTGAACTCGAGAATCTTTATGTCGAACTCGAGAATCTTTATGTCGAACTCAAGAATCTTTATGTCAAACTCAAGAATCTCTATGTTGAACTCGCGAATCTTTATGTCAGACTCGCGAATCTTTATGTCGAACTCAAGAATCTTTATGTCAAATCCGGAAATCTTTATGTCGAACTCGGGAATCTTTATGTGAACTCGAGAAACTTCATGTCGAAGTCAAGAATCTTTATGTCGAACTCAAGATTCTTTATGTCGAACTCAAGAATCTTTATGTCGAACTCGAGAATCTTTATGTCGAACTCGAGAATCTTTATGTCGAACTCGAGAATCTTTATGTCGAACTCAAGAATCTTTATGTCGAACTCGAGAATCTTTATGTCGAACTCGAGAATCTTTATGTCGAACTCGAGAATCTTTATGTCGAACTCAAGAATCTTTATGTCGAACTCAAGAATCTTTATGCCGAACTCGAGAATCTTTATGTCGAACTCAAGAATCTTTATGTCGAACTCGCGAATCTTTATGTCGAACTCAAGAATCTTTATGTCGAACTCAAGAATCTTTATGTCGAACTCAAGAATCTTTATGTCGAACTCAAGAATCTTTGTGTCGAACTCAAGAATCTTTATGTCAAACTATAGAATCTTTATGTCGAACTCGAGAATCTTTATGTCGAACTCAAGAATCTTTATGTAAAACTCAAGAATCTTTATGTCGAACTCAAGAATCTCTATGTCGAACTCAAGAATCTTTATGTCGAAATCGAGAATCTTTATGTCGACCTCAAGAATCTTTATGTCGAACTCGAGAATCTTTATGTCGAACTCGAGAATCTTTATGTCGAACTCAAGAATCTTTATGTCGAACTCAAGAATCTCTATGTCGAACTCAAGAATCTTTATGTGAACTCGAACATCTTTATGTCGAACTCAAGAATCTTTATGTCGAACTATAGAATCTTTATGTCAAACTCAAGAATCTCTATGTTGAACTCGAGAATCTTTATGTCGAACTCGAGAATCTTTATGTCGAACTCAAGAATCTTTATGTCAAACTCAAGAATCTCTATGTTGAACTCGCGAATCTTTATGTCGAACTCGCGAATCTTTATGTCGAACTCAAGAATCTTTATGTCAAATCCGGGAATCTTTATGTCGAACTCGGGAATCTTTATGTGAACTCGAGAAACTTCATGTCGAAGTCAAGAATCTTTATGTCGAACTCAAGATTCTTTATGTCGAACTCAAGAATCTTTATGTCGAACTCGAGAATCTTTATGTCGAACTCGAGAATCTTTATGTCGAACTCGAGAATCTTTATGTCGAACTCAAGAATCTTTATGTCGAACTCGAGAATCTTTATGTCGAACTCGAGAATCTTTATGTCGAACTCAAGAATCTTTATGTCGAACTCCGGAATCTTTTTGTCGAACTCGGGAATCTTTATGTCGAACTCGAGAATCTTTATATCGAACTCAAGAATCTTTATGTCGAACTCGACAATCTTTATGCCGAACTCGAAAATCTTTATGTCACTCGAGAATCTTTATGTCGAACTCAAGAATCTTTATGTCGAACTCGCGAATCTTTATGTCGAACTCAAGAATCCTTATGTCAAACTATAGAATCTTTATGTCGAACTCGAGAATCTTTATGTCGAACTCAAGAATCTTTATGTAAAACTCAAGAATCTTTATGTCGAACTCAAGAATCTCTATGTCGAACTCAAGAAGCTTTATGTCGAACTCGAGAATCTTTATGTCGAACTCGAGAATCTTTATGTCGAACTCAAGAATCTTTATGTCGAACTCGGGAATCTTTATGTCGAGCTCGGGAATCTTTATGTCAAACTCGAGAATCTTTATGTCGCACTCAAGAATCTTTATGTCGAACTCAAGATTCTCTATGTCGAACTCAAGAATCTTTATGTCGAACTCGAGAATCTTTATGTCGAACTCGAGAATCTTTATGTCGAACTCAAGAATCTTTATGTCGAACTCGCGAATCTTTATGTCGAACTCAAGAATCTTTATGTCGAACTCAAGAATCTTTATGTCGAACTTAAGAATCTTTATGTCGAACTCAAGAATCTTTATGTCGAACTCAAGAATCTCTATGTCGAACTCGAGAATCTTTATGTCGAACTCGAGAATCTTTATGTCGAACTCAAGAATCTTTATGTCGAACTCGAGAATCTTTATGTCGAACTCGAGAATCTTTATGTCGAACTCAAGAATCTTTATGTCGAACTCAAGAATCTCTATGTTGAACTCAAGAATTTTTATGTCGAACTCAAGAATCTTTATGTTGAACTCGGGAATTTTTATGTCGAACTCGAGAATCTTTATGTCGAACTCAAGAATCTTTATGTCGAACTCAAGAATCTTTATGTCGAACTCAAGAATATTTAGATGAACTCGAGAATCTTTATGTCGAACTCGAGAATCTTTATGTCGAACTCAAGAATCTTTGTGTCGAACTCGGCAATCTTTATGTCGAACTCGAGAATCTTTATCTCGAACTCGAGATTCTTTATGTCGAACTCAAGAATCTTTATGTAAAACTCGCGAATCTTTATGTCGACCTCGCGAATCTTTATGTCGAACTCGAGAATCTCTATGTGAAACTCAAGAATCTTTATGTCGAACCAGAGATTCTTTATGTCGAACTCGAGAGTCTTTATGTCGAACTTGGGAATCTTTATGTCGAACTCGGGAATCTTTATGTCGAGCTCGGGAATCTTTATGTCGACCTCGAGAATCTTTATGTCGAACTCAAGAATCTTTATATCGAACTCAAGATTCTTTATGTCGAACTCGAGAATCTTTATGTCGAACTCGAGAATCTTCATGTCGAACTCGCGAATCTTTATGTCGAACTCGCGAATCTTTATGTCGAACTCAAGAATCTTTATGTCGAACCCAAGAATCTTTATGTCGAACTCAAGAATCTTTATGTGAACTCGAGAATCTTTATGTCGAACTCAAGAATCTTTATGTCGAACTCAAGAATCTTTATGTCGAACTCAAGAATCGCTATGTCGAACTCAAGAATCTTTATGTCGAACTCGAGAATCTTTATGTCGAACTCAAGGATCTTTATGTGAACTCGAGAATCTTTATTTCGAACTCGAGAATCTTTATGTCGAACTCAAGAATCTTTATGTCGAACTCGTGAATCTTTATGTCGAACTCGAGAATCTTTATGTCGAACTCAAGAATCTTTATGTCGAACTCGGGAATCTTTATGTCGAACTCGGGAATCTTTATGTCGAGCTCAAGAATCTTTATGTCGAACTCAAGAATCTTTATGTCGAACTCAAGAATCTTTATGTCGAACTCAAGAATCTTTATGTCGAACTCGAGAATCTTTATGTCGAACTCGAGAATCTTTATGTCGAACTCAAGAATCTTTATGTCGAACTCGGGAATCTTTATGTCGAACTCGGGAATCTTTATGTCGAGCTCGGGAATCTTTATGTCGAACTCAATAATCTTTATGTCGAACTCAAGAATCTTTATGTCGAACTCAAGAATCTTTATGTCGAACTCAAGAATTTTTATGTCGAACTCAAGAATCTTTATGTCGAACTCGAGAATCTTTATGCCGAACTCGAGACTCTTTATGTCGATCTCGAGAATCTTTATGTCGAACTCGGGAATCTGTATGTCGAACTCGGGAATCTGCACGCAATCAATTTCGAATGAAAACTTTTATTTAATCCCCGGGGATAGCATGCTTTGGTTCCGTCAGTCTTTACTGGCTTGAAGTCCTAAGTAATTTGCAATTATATTTTGGGTGTCGTCTGCACTGAGGATTGAACCTTAAAAACCCAGAAGAGTGTAACATTTACAACTGAATTTTACCAAGTATTCTATCCACTGTGCAGTAAGTCCTTGCGGATTCTCAAGTTCGACAGAATGATCCCTGAGTCGACCTGAAAGATTCATGAATCCAACAAGATACATCTGAAGAAGGCCGGATGTTACATCGATCAAAACGTTGTGAAAATAATAATGTGATGAGAACAGTAATTCGAACAATCAAAATTATACGAATAAGTTTATAGTTGTTTTAAAATAAGTGTAAAAATCATTTTTCTTAAAAAAAAGAAGAAAACAAACAAAAACAGTGTCTAGAAGGGCAGCCAACACTAGTAAATTCAGAGCCAAAATAATCGAACCTAAAGCCGAAACGGGTTAGTATGACAATGTGGTCCCAGGCTGAAAATACCTCAAGGGACGCACATCCATACGCAACGTGGCATTTGATAAAATACCCAAATATTATGCGAGTGTTAATAAAGAAACTTCTCAAGGAAATACTTCTGAGTATTATTTTATAAAATTTGACCACTAACTCAATTCGAATTAGATAATTCTGCCTTTTTTTTATCTATTTCCCCGGGTGTACGCTTTTCCCCTCCGATTACGTAGGAGCAGATTTTTTTTTTAAAGTTTTGTTTCCGCCATTTTTCTTTTCTTTTTGCTTCTGACATTGTATGTTGCTTGAGTACTAAATTTCAACATTTATTTTTCCCTTTTCTTTAATTTGAAGTTTCACACGACCGTGCGTAAACTTTGTTCGTCAATCAACACCGTTTAAATCATGTTGACAATCGTTAAGGTAACTGTGAGTTAAGGAGTAGGCGGACACGCGAAAAACAAAGAAAAGAAAAAGAACAAAATCGATTGTTGACGACCTTTTAATTAATTGCCACGTTGTTGCGTCGAGTCGTCTTCGGTTTCTTTCTGCCAATCGATCTGGGTAATGCCAATCCAGGGCAGTTAGGATTTGCGTCATTTTTTTCTTTATCGGACAAGGACACTTTCAGGGGAATATCCATTAACACTTGAGTTCCTATTAACTTGCCTCCACGACATAATGTTGGAAAATCCAGATGTCCAAAATGATCACTCTGGAGAGAGACAAATATTTAAAAAAATGCAACTCTTCTGTCTGGAAGGATTTCTCCTTCACTGACTACGCTTTAACCCTACCTCAACACTTGGGTCAACAGTAACCACACATTTAATTTAAAAAATTCATAGATCTACTAATAAACTCTAAAGTACATCAAAAACATGGCCGCCTACAAATAAAAAACAATAATCTGCACATATAGTTTGTTGTACGTCATCACTTTTCACGTACATTTAGAAAAAAAATCTTAAAGAAGTAATTGTGTGAATAGTTGGTGTTCCAAATTGAGACTTTATACATTTCAAAATGAATTATTCCCTAATAAAATATGGCATAAATAGAATAACATAAATAGAATTCTGTTGTTGTCGTTGTCGATTTAAATGTGACATTTGTTTTATTTATTTAAAGAATATCCAGTCGACAATTATTTCTACTGTATGAAAAAAAAAGAGAAGGCAGTAGGTAAGAAACTTTCATTTATATTTGAATACGTAGAAAAAGTTACTGTAAAAGGCTAAAAGGCACATCGGCTTAAACGTAATATAAATGTAAACATTGGCCTTCACGAGGACAATAGTCCAAAAGCAATTTAAAAAATGACAAATAAATAAATAAATGAATAATAATAATAATAATAATAATAATAATAATAATAATAATAATAATAATAAATATGGAAACGGCTATAATAAAAAAAAATGTATATGATTAACTTGAAATATATAAAGGTATAAAAAGCTTAAGAGATTCATACATTCAATGTGGAATCAAAAGTTGAAATTCTTTAAAAACTTTCGACCATGACCTAACTTTCAAGATCAAGGCCAAATATCAAAGTCATATAAAATGCACCACTTCATGGGCTACAACATGAGCCAAGTAGCGAGTCTCTTTGATGAACAGAAAGAAAGACATTGTCAAAAGAAACTTTCGCCCTTTTCCATAACTTTGGCCTTGATATTTGATCTAGATATTCAAAAATTAAATTCTAAGTTAGCCCATGATCGATATTTTGGAAAAGTTTAGTAACGATTAGTCAAGCTATGTTAAGCTGTACACAAAGAAACATAGTGACAGACCAACACACAAACTCGATCGAAAACATAACCTCCTTAGCAGATTAAAGAGAGGAAATTAATGTTTCTTCATTGCTTTACTGGCTCAACGTTTGAAATGTAAAAGGGGGCTTTAATTGAACGCTTGAATATTCATGGATCTCATACAGAAATCAATCTCCAGGAAAAGGGTCACTTCATTTCTGAGATCTAACTGGTTAAATTGAAGAAAAAATAACATGATTTAAAGTCAGCGCGGATGACAACTTGGGCCTATAGAGGTAAAAGTTTAGAATAATAAATGAAATGATTTTAATAAGTAAATAATTAGATTAAAAAATATTGCGTATTATAATGATGAATTAGATATTTTTGAATCGACAAAAATGAGTTACACTAATCTGACGAATAAGTGTTCATAACTAATTGAAAACATGTAATTTATCCAATTATTACAGCGTTGTATCTGAGAATGCATTTATATAAATGTTAACCCGAAAATTTGAGCTGATTTTAAAAGTTGATACATGAGCTATTATATACTAGCTTATCCGTGTCCTAGTATTGTCCGGGAAAGCAGAGTAACTCAATAAATTCCATTCTCCAACCGTGTATTATTGAATTATTTCCTGCTCATGATTGTCCGGACGAATACAGACCCCACAATATTAATGTAAAAAAGCAATCCAAAAGGCAAAAGCAAACAAAAATAGATAAATTAAAAACAACAAAACAAAGAAAAAAAAAATGGTCTGGGTGTGTTTCGAACAGAAGCTTTGTGTTTAATGTACGATGTAAATACATATTTTCTTAATGGAAACTGTAATTTAAGACGTCAGTCAAAAAATGTACAAAATGTGGGAAAATGATTTAATCGCTGGTGGTCATGTCGATAGTGTGCATGTGTTTGTGTGAAAGAGAGGGAGAAAGAGATAGATAGATAGATAGATAGAGAGAGAGAGAGAGAGAGAGAGAGAGAGAGAGAGAGAGACAGACACACACACACACACACACACACACACACACAAACAGACGAATAGATATACAGACATACAGACAGACAGACAGACACATACAGCGAGATATGGAAAAATAACAGTACGTCTATTACGGTGATGAGTTGATAGCGTAAAATGATTTTTTTGTTGGCATTTTTATTTGTCCTTTATCATGTTTAAAAGATTAAACAAACACGATGCACGACTGTGACCGGAAGTGGTCGGTAAAAGTCTTTCAAATAGGTTAAATTACACGTAAATGATCAAATAACAATGATAATGCTTTAAAAAATCCTCTAGATACATTTAAACAAAACTTTGCTGACATTCTCCATTCCCCCCCCTCCCAACAACAACATAATCGTTCAATTCTTACCAAATTAATAACCTGCATATGGATGCCTTAATTTCTATTTTTCACAACTACACAACTCTGTTAATAATAAGTTCTGATGCAGAACTAAAGATTTTTGAAACATTGAAATACTATATGAAAATATAAACAAAATATCGTTTCAGACTTCAACCACTACTTACTCCTTATGAATACATATCTATCTATCTATCTATCTATCTATCTATCTATCTATCTATCTATCTATATATATATATATATATATATATATATATATATATATATATATAGTGATCCACATACAATACTGTTTCGTTGTATCACAACTCATCAGTGCGGCTAGCCGAGGATGTAACCGAGGATGTATCGCGTTGATAGTCGGCAGTTCTCCCTCTCTCTTTCTCTCCCTCTCTCTCTCTCTCTCTCTCTCTCTCTCTCTCTCTATATATATATATATATATATATATATATATAGTTTTAACAAAAACAAAGACTTCAAAGAATGGGTTGATAGTAACAAATCGTGTATTTCATCGCTAGTTACAATTGTTTCAAGACTATTCGGACAAATTCAAACATGTCGTTTGAAAATGTTCACTCACAAGAACAACCTTTCTTTATATATATATATATATATATATATATATATATATATATATATATATATATATATGTGTGTGTGTGTGTGTGTGTGTGTGTGTGTGTGTGTGTGTGTGTGTGTGTGTGTGTGTGTGAAGTCATTCTATACCAACTCTATTCTTCCATTTACCATCATGTCGAGACAAAAAAACAAGAAAAAATATAAAACCGTGATGATGGTGTGTATAGTTAAAATATTATTTTAAACAAATAAATATTTGTTTATTTTACATAATATTGTGTTGTAATTTGGCATAAACGTTTTTTTGCGTATTTTATTTTAATATTTAAAATTCTCTTCAAATGCTTTTATATTCCTTAGATAAAAAAGTGTTTTGATTTCATTTCTTTAAAAGAGTAATTATTCTGACTAGGAATGTTGCTAAAATTGAGAAATGTGAGACTAATTACTTGCATAGCACCTGCTGTTTTAGGTGTAAATAAAACAATTAAATAGTTTTTTGATTTATGTTGGCTTTCATATAAACATTTAGATTTTCTCAACAGAAATATAAACATTTGTTTCTTACCATAACAACTAAAACATTGCATTTACAGAACTGAATATATTTTAAGTGGTAGTCGTTAACTTACATGCAATTTACTACATGTACTTATTACTTTTTTCTTCCGTGGTTAGCTCCCCTTTATCTACTTACACCAGTTATCGAGAAAGAAATGTAATACTTCATTCTTTTAAAAAGCATACAGGAAAAATACAAAAAAAAAAAAAATTTATTAGTGACTAATTATTTACAGCCAAACACACAACATTTAAAAGAATAGTTTAATTCCTATGCTCTTCTGAACAAAATAAAAACTTTAAAGACATAAAAACAACTCTTTTTATCCACAAAAAAAAATAGATGAATACAAAAAACAAAAACATTTTTTATTGTTAAATAAAAACCACGATTATGTAGCGTTGAACCATTTTATATATTAGCACATTATCATTTTATATATTACCACATTATCATTTTATATATTAGCACATTATCATTTTATATATTAGCACATAATCATTTTATATATTAGCATATTATCATTTTATATATTAACATATTATCATTTTATATATTAACATATTATCATTTTATATATTACCACATTATCATTTTATATATTAACATATTATCATTTTATATATTAACATATTATCATTTTATATATTAACATATTATCATTTTATATATTAACATATTATCATTTTATATATTAACATATTATCATTTTATATATTAACATATTATCATTTTATATATAAGCACATTATCATTTTATATATTAACATATTATCATTTTATATATTACCACATTATCATTTTATATATTAGCACATTATCATTTTATATATTAACATATTATCATTTTATATATTAACACATTATCATTTTATATATTAACACATTATCATTTTATATATTAACACATTATCATTTTATATATTAGCACATTATCATTTTATATATTACCACATTATCATTTTATATATTAACATATCATTTTATATATTAGCACATTATCATTTTATATATTACCACATTATCATTTTATATATTAACATATTATCATTTTATATATTAACATATTATCATTTTATATATTAACACATTATCATTTTATATATTAGCACATTATCATTTTATATATTAGCACATTATCATTTTATATATTAACATATTATCATTTTATATATTAACATATTATCATTTTATATATTAGCACATTATCATTTTATATATTAACACATTATCATTTTATATATTAGCACATTATCATTTTATATATTAGCACATTATCATTTTATATATTAACATATTATCATTTTATATATTAACATATTATCATTTTATATATTAGCACATTATCATTTTATATATTAACATATTATCATTTTATATATTACCACATTATCATTTTATATATTAGCACATTATCATTTTATATATTAACACATTATCATTTTATATATTAACACATTATCATTTTATATATTAACACATTATCATTTTATATATTAACACATTATCATTTTATATATTAGCACATTATCATTTTATATATTAGCACATTATCATTTTATATATTAGCACATTATCATTTTATATATTACCACATTATCATTTTATATATTAACATATTATCATTTTATATATTAACACATTATCATTTTATATATTAACACATTATCATTTTATATATTAACATATTATCATTTTATATATTAACATATTATCATTTTATATATTAACATATTATCATTTTATATATTAACATATTATCATTTTATATATTAACATATTATCATTTTATATATTAACATATTATCATTTTATATATTAACACATTATCATTTTATATATTAGCATATTATCATTTCTTCGTTGCTGTGTTAAACAAAAATCTGTTTTAGCCCTTTAACCGTTGACTTATTTACCTCTGTCCCATAGTGGAAAAATTAGACGTAAGGTTGAAAAGTGAAAGTCGAAACCATCGCCCAAGAGGAATCTGGCTTTACAAAAATTGCCTGGGCATCCCGTTCGCATACCTTGATATAAGCGTCTCAGATGATTAGCAATAAACTAGACAGTTCGTCCGTCGGAATGGCGAAAATCATTTGATCATTCTAGGGATGACACTGGGAGTTTGTTTAAAAGGAAGCTGATTTGCGCAAAACTAGTCTCAGTTTCTCGTCACAACTAGCCTCATCCAGCGAGATAATAGGGCCGAAACAGCTGGAGAACAGGTGGAATGCAAGAATAGCCGAAAGTGTCGATGTCCTCTTACATACAGCGCTTGGTATTCCTAAATAGTCACTTATCTGTTACAAGCCAGGCTCAAACTCTCTCTCTCTCTCTCTCTCTCTCTCTCTCTCTCTCTCTCTCTCTCTATATATATATATATATATATATATATATATATATATATATATATATATATATTAATTAAATTTAGATAAGACGCCTGCGCGATTTTACTATAAAGAATCATCAGATTCAATGGTGTAACAAACACATAAGTGTTTAAATAGAGTTCTTATTTGATAGCTAGATGTTTTCGTTTCCACTCTAGCTGAAGAAACAGGAGTCATTTTTTTTTATTACTTTTGCTATTACTACTATATATATATATATATATATATATATATATATATATATATATATATATATATATATTACTGTTTCTTTGTATCACAACTCATCAGCGCGGCTAAGCAGAGCTCTTTCCTTAGCAGAGAAGCTTTGTCTGCATGTTGGCATATTTAAGTTTAACACAGCATGTTTGTCTGTTACACTGAAGGTTTGAAATAATATTTTTGTTCGTCTGTCGCGTTCAGATTTGCGAAGGAGTCGGCATCGTTTAACGCGCGGATTTATATAATAATAATAATACGCGTTCGTTACGTAACGTCTTAATACGAGTTCGTTACGTAACGTCTTCAGATGTAACGCATGTGTCGAGCGCTAGCACGCCCTACTTTGGCTGCGATCGCTTCCTGCCGTATTTCGACAATGGCTGCTTATCTTTTACTTTCTCTGACTTCTGCATTGATGAGCAGTTCCCGTGACCAAATTGAGTGCAGCTGACGGCGGCACCGCCCACGCGCCATTTTTTATGATCCATTTCTAACTCAACCATCCTAGCTTGCCAACGTTTATTTAATTTATGTATGCGCTCTGTATCTTGCTTGGGATTATTCATTTCTGTATAGGAAACCTTCTCATTGCATAATAATCAGATAAAGAGGGGGACACCTGAATTAACATTATATATCAACGGGCAACGCAATGCAAAGACAACGAAACGAATCGATATTTTCCGAACAAAACCTACCCGACAAAAATCATGGGTGGGCGTAGCTATTACAATGGCAGCGAACATGTCAAGCCACCCTCTCCCAAATAAAGACATACCTAGACGATCAGTATTGAATTTCTCTTTCCTAAGTATCAGCATTATATAATGAAAAAAAAAAAAAAAAAAAAAAAAAAAAACACCACCATGATCATAAAGTAATGGACCTGTGTACCATTTGTCTGTGTGTTCAAAATGTAGCTGTTTGTACAGTTGTCCGTGGATTATTTCCGGACTCGGAAGTATGATGTATCGAATCGTCTCTTTGTCTACAGAATCTACATTCATTGTTTTCCTAGTCTTTCTCTATATTGCCTTTGCTAGAGAGGTTACATCTCACCTGTTATTATTACTACTGATCAGCTCACCATGGATTATTTTACTTGAGATCCGTAGAAAATACATTTCCTGTTAAATTATGCGTCCTTCTTTAGCAACAAAAGCTTATTATAACATCAATGTTTTCTTTTTATGGGCTCAAAAGGGCTTCACTTTTGTCGTGAAACGTTAATTAAAATTAAAAAAAAACTTTCTAATCGGTAGTTTACAGACTGAAAAATAATTTCGCATAGTAAAGTCACGTGAGAATAAACGGATCTGTATTTACTATCGTCTTATTTTATTATTTGTATTTTCGTGAATATTATCCTTTAAACTTACTTCCTAATAGAATATTTCTTTAGTTTTGTTTAAGTTTTGATGTATTTAATTCTGACCGTATTGTTCTTTACGGCTGTTAGTAGTGATTCCGTTTCTCCGTTTAGGTGTCCTTTTCATAACTATGTTCAGTTTTTTCGTGAGACACTTCTCTTGTCGTTTTTATGATTGTCTGTATCTCTTTCCCTTTTCCTTTTCTCGTCTTGTTTCTCATCACCCCCCCCTTGTTATGTTCATTTTAACGGTATCTCCTGCGGTTATGTATTGTTTCAATTATGTATGTGTGTGTTATATATATACATGCATGTTTGGAATTCAAGAGAAAAAGACAAAAATCAAATAATCTGATTCTTTTGATGCGTGTGTATTCCAAAACTAAAGGGAAACAGTTCTTTTTTTAAAGCAAAGATGGAAAATACAGAGAAAAAGTCTTTTATGTTTATTTATTATGCCAATTTGCATACAGTAAACTTGAGCGTTTATTATTATTATTATTATTATTATTATTATTATTATTATTATTATTATTATTATTATTGAACTAGGAATTTTCATATAGGCCAACATCTGTGGTTGTTCATTGAAAATAACCAACGGTGTTTCCTAGAGTCTAAGTGACAACAAAACTCCCCAGATTTCTAGCATTCCTCACCTATTTCCGATAACAATGCAAATCCTTTCATTATTGAAACATCCGTTTACCATTGATTTTTTCGCTTACAATGGCCGTTAGTTTTCGCTAGAATTGGTATTGCACCAAGCCTCCCCAATACTCAAGTACAATCCAGTGGAAGTCTGGTCGGTTCTCGTCCCTTTTCATTCTCCTTAACCTCTCACAATCATTTGTGCGGCATCAACCATCATTGTCTTCTTTTCTAATTTTCTCTTTCATTTCTATAGATTTGATGGTGTCTGCTTTCAGAATTCCAAAATATTTATAAGGATTATGATCACCCAGTGTTCTCACCTCCTCTTAATTTGGGCATTTCCATGCCTTCCACTGTCTTCCCATTCTCATTTCTAGCAATGCATTCTTTTTCTGAATTTCATTAAAATGTCTGAAAATTCTGGTTGTGTTTATCAATTTTTCCCGTTCCTTTTTGCAAAGAGTTTCATGCCGTCGATATACATAAGGTAATTTATGTTCCTTCTCTGTTAATAAACTAACAACAATCGTTTACAATTGATTTTTCGAATCAACTGTTTATATTATCGATAATATCTGTGTGTATGTTCGCATATACAGCTAAAAACAAAACAATAAAACAAATACTCGCAAAGTTTATTCATCAGCGTTGCCCTAGATAGATAATATCTAAGATTTAGTAAGAAATATTCATTCTTTGACCCTAAACTGACACATATTTCGTCAGTTTTCCAGACACATAATTGAATAATTCTCTTTTTATACATAGTCATCACTTATCAAGGCCCAGATGCCATTCGAGAATGAGGGTTAATGAGTATACAGTAGTCAATGGGATAATATTGTAGTAATGAAAATTTGGTAAATTGGATTACTTAAGGGGATGGTTCATCAAGAATTTGTTTACATTGGACTTGAAGACGACCAAATTGTAGTCAGCTGGAAAGCAGTAAAATGGAAGAGAGTTCCACAGGCGTGCAGTTCTAAGAAAGAAGCTTTGTTCATGAAATCTACATTAAGGTTTAGGCACAGATAAAAAGTGGGGGAAATTATTGATAGTGGTTTCAACTAGACAAGTGTTTTTTGTGAAAGTTTGGCGAGGGAGTACCATAGATTAGAGGTCAGTCGAGCACTTACTATGAAAATAACGAAAAAGCAGAGACAGGCTCACAACGTCTCTTCTGTGGGAAAAAGGTTGCAGGGAAGAGAAAAGGACATACCCCACTAGGCTACAAAGTCTATTTTGAATTCTGTCAAGGCAAATGTGGCAACAGTACTCCATCCTTGGACGTACTTGGCTTTTATATAGGTAGAGAATTGCATCAGCAGTGAGATATCTGCCGGAGCGGTAGAAGAATTCCATCGCTTTTCCAGCGACCTTGGCAACGGATTTGATGTACATGTTCCATTTCAGATCAAGAGTAAAGGTCAAGCCCAGAAGCTTGTCAAAACATGAGGCCTCTCGAAGACGAGAGCCATACATTTCAGTTGATGCCAGATGGGGATCAGAGCGTTGATAATGTAAAGATAGAAGCTTGGTTTTAGATGCATTAAAAGTAACCAGCCACCTCTTCCTCCATTGTACCACGCGCTCAAGATCAGAGGAAAGAGAATCAGAGAGAACTTTGTCATTTACAGCCTTTGATGTGTTCTGTCGTCAGCATAAATGTATACAAATGATCTTAGGATATGATTTGTAGATCAGGAAGAGAGTTGGGCCCAAGATAGACCCCTTAGGGACTCCAGCATTAATACTGTGAGCTTCTGATTTTTGCCCATCAATCACTACTCTTATGAACCTATCAGAGAAAAATGATTTGATAACTGAGAAGGCATTTCCAGCTATACCGCCGCTGGAGATTTTGTGAAGTAGACCTTTATGCCATGCCCTATCAAAGGCGTTTGATATGTCAAGAGCAATTGCCCTAGAAAGTAAGCCTCCGTCGAGAGATTCGTTAATCCTATGAGATACAACCGTTAGCACATCTGCTGTGGATCTAGAAGAACGAAAACCATATTGCATGTCACGAAGAAGGTTATTTTTTGCTGAGGTGGTTGACTACTTCTCTATTTAACACAGATTCCAGCAACTTACACATAAAGGAGACATATTGGTCTGTACTGAGAGGAAAATGACCTCTCACGTGAATTCTTAAATACAGGGCATACTGATGAGATTTTCCAGGGTGTTGGGAAGCAATTCTCCATAAGATAACGCTTAAAGAGCTTTGTAAGTATGGGAGTTACTTCTGGTTGAAGCTTTTTCACCACTATAATTTAATTGCCGTCAGGGCTAGTTGCTTTACTGGAATCAAGGTTTTTGAATAGCTTGGCATCATCACTCACAGAAAAAAGAGTTGGCACCGAGGGGAAATAACTCAAACCGGCTTCTAAAAAAATCTATGCCGGAAAAAATAAATTTAATTAAATATATTCTGAATATCAATCAACTTTAAATAACAATCTTAAATAGAACACTTAAAACAATTATTTCACTATTAACAATAATTAACATAGTAAAATCAATTTTCCTTACTGTGATACGCAAATGAGGTGACCTCTTAATCGTATATTTTGCAAGAATCATACTATTTATAGAATAAATGAAATAGGAAAGTAATGGAACTTTTGTATAAATTAACCAAATTGTGAACAAACAGACAGAAATATGATATATATATATATATATATATATATATATATATATATATATATATATATATATATATACAGTGTGGGATTGTCGTCAACAGACCTAAATAACATTGGATTTGCTAAAACAATATTTGATTCAGTCTAGCGAGTGAAGTAGTTTTTATCATCTATGTTCATTAGCTAATCAGTTCATTGCCTTGTTTGTTACAAAAATGAAAAATGCTAATGGCCGTCAACATCTCAGCAGGGGTAATGAGTATACAGTAGTCAATGGGATAATATTGTAGTAATGAAAATTTGGTAAATTTGATTACTTAAGGGGATGGTTCATCAAGAATTTGTTTACGTTAGACTTGAAGACTACCATATTGTAGTCAGCAGGAAAGCAAAGATTTTGTTATTCGTTAATTAATATTTCCTTTCGGTTTAGATTTACACCCAAAAGTTTATTCTAGTGAACAGCTTGCCGGTTTGTTTGGAAAAAAGATACTAAACCAGTCGACGATAGCATTTATACCGGAAACGATATTTTAACTCTTGTTTGAATAAAGAATTTGCAACGTCATTTAGTTCAACTTTGCTACTTATTTTCACGTTATTACTAAATATAAATCTTTCTTGACGTGGTTTTACTTTTCTATGTTCATTTTGTTTTAAATACAACAAACTGCACGTAATCCACTTGCGGTCACCGCCTACTTATTGTTCCTCAGTAGCTGTGTTTTTTTTTTTTTTTTTTTTTTGATCGTTTGTTTTTGTTTTTTAAAATAAAGGAACGATAATTGAAAAGTTTGCTTTTTCTTTTATCAGCTCCGTAAACGTAGACGTCAAACGGCACATTTATTCGATAATTTATTCTGAAAAACGTGAAAACACTCATTACTCACATATACGCCATCTTGCATCATTCCGTTCTGTAGTGAAGTCGTTCGTTAATAAATTAATTTATGTAATTCTTACTGTTTTCAGTGTCTACAGTGAAGGTACGCCTTTTTTTCGTTTATAAGTCTTTTTTTTTTTTTTTTTTTTTTTTACAAATATTTACTTGCACCACGTTTTCGTTAATTATAAATAATTGCCAGTATATCACTAAAAAAGAAGGTAATGCCTGGTAAGATGGTATCATAACGAACGAACATAGAGTACACTACTCCCAAATGAGGAAGTAATGGCTGAGCGGATGGTCTCATGAAAACAACAGATAGCACACGACACGACCAATCAAAGGAGGAGCTAGGCCGGGGAAATGGTCTCATGACAATAGAAAAGATACTGTACTACTGCCATAGGGAAGATAATACATGGAAAGACGATCTCGTGACAATAAGACACTCATTCCCTAAAGGAAAAGATACTGCTTAGGAGGATAGCCTCATGACAATAGAACCTGTATTACACTACCTCTTTCCAAAAGGAGAAAGTAATGCTTTAGAGGATGGTTTCATCACAATAAAACATATTGCTACGCTACCCTCAAATGAAGAGGTGATGCATGGGAGGCGAACATATGCTACACTCTTCCTGCTATCTGAATTGAAGACAGAAATATAGTAAATATAATACATTAATAGGAGTAATAGTATAGTTTCGACTTCAGACAGATATTAAGTTTCCATCTGTAATAGGTTAAACAGCAGATCAAAACCGACTACTCTCGAGAAGTTGTCGTTGTTATAATGCATAATTGTTCTTCTTGCTCGTACGTTTTTCGTATGTTTTTGCTATTAACTTTCTTTCCATGATTCCTAAAGATACAAGTGCAAATACGTCTTATTCAGACATTTGAAAGCACCAGACTTTCGTGACAAACTCCAACAAAAAATTAGATAAAATAAAGGTTCTTCCTTTGTATATAATAGAAGTTTCTTTTTTCATTAGCTCTATTAACCAATTAGTGGCCAAAGCTTTTTCATTTATAGCCAAAAGTATTTTGCAAATACAATATTTTGGAGCCAACTTACTTTCAAAATTTTACTTGACTTTATAGGAAAGAGCATTCATTTATACTAGCGGGAGGGGGGGGGACGCCCGGCTTTACCGGTCGTAAACTACGTTTAAATATATTTTAATTCATGCAGATTTCATATTTATTATTACAGAGCCAATTCTCTATTGAATATTATATTGTACTCAATATATAGTAGTGATTTCAAAAGTTATAAAAAGAACTTGGGTGTCAGTAGCAAGAATCGAAATCAAAGCGCTCTAGCCGCATTCATTCTCGTTTGAACGAACCCGACAGATATATAAGATATTTTTTTTAAATTAAACGACTTCTAGCTATGACTATATGATGACTATGATTGAATTTGCGCATGCGTAAAACTAATAAGCGTATGTCGATAAGTTCAAATGAACATTTTGCATTTCAAATTGCCAACATATTTCTGTACGCGTTATCCATCCAAACAAAGATTTTACTCATTATAAACCATCCTTGGTGTAAGATTACTATTTACTGCTAATTTCAGTGTTATGTGACCAGTTGTTTAATCGCACACACACACACACACACACACACACACACACACACACACACACACACACATCTACTGTTTTATGTATAAAGATAAATATTAGTTGCTTATAAAGATTACTTGCCCTAAAAATCTTTATTCAATAATAGACGAAACAGGTGTAATATTTAAAAGACACCCCAATATATCCATGGAAAATATAGATGTTGCTGAAATAGGGATAATCATCGTTGTGGTGGTAAAAAAGGACCATGAACGTTAATGGGTTAAGTTGACGATATATCAAATATCGATTAGCCTAGTCGCCTATTCATCTTTTATTGATTTTATTATTGATTAGATATTGATATGTGCGCAAACAGAAATTAACGTTGCCACTTCTATTTCTGTTTATCTATATAAATATATCATACTTTCACTACACCGATGAAGACTGAAGGATCGGTCGAAAATTATGTACTTATGAAAAAAGTTTTTTAATTTTTTTTCATAATATTATTATTTTGTATTCCTGCACGTCACCAATTAAAAACGAATAAAAAAAAGTTATAAGCTTTTATACTTTTCGCATACTTTTTTATTCATATATATATATATATATATATATATATATATATATATATATATATATATATATATATGAGATAATAGTTGTAAGAATTTTAGAGAGTTTTCAACCTATTCGGTTTAAATGCATTTATAAATTTTGTACCTTATAACACACACACACACACACACACACACACACACACACACACATATATATATATATATATATATATAAGAATTCTTTAACTGGAGACTTTTCATTACTAAATTGCAGGTGGAGCTAATATACAAGAGAAAAATATTGATAATAGAAAAATATATATCGATGTATATCGATTTATTGATCAATTTGAAACAAATAAATACAGTGTGCAGGGGTTATGAGAAGTGAAATTGTCTGTGTGTATACATTTCCCTACCAAACTACTCTGTCAATTTTCAGTCTACAGCCTCGAAATTTGACATAAAGGGTATTGAGATTTGTAAAATCTTTTTAATTGGTTTTCGGCCATAAATTTGGCTGTCAAGGGGTCAAAGTTTAACGATTTGACCTTTGAAAAGATCTTTTACATCTAGGGATCTCTACTGTGTGGGGGTGGAATTTAGCTGCCTTTCAGGTTTGTCGAGGGTGTCTGCGTCGTGGGGGCACAAGTGTCTGCAGTTCGTCAGAGCATTCACCATTAAAATACTTGTAGAACAAGCAGAGGGATGCAACGTTTTGTCGATGGGACAGAGGCTGAAGCTTAGATGCCAGTTCAGGGCCTATCAGATTGGTGACTCTTTTTTAACCTTGTCTAGGAGCGAGAGACTAGTAGTAGACGCACCAGCCCAGATGTGACAACAATACTCCATACATGGGCGAATGGTGGCCTTATAGAGCTACAGGATACTTTCAGGTATCAGTAGTTTTCTAGCATGGTAGAGAGAGAGCCTACCTTTTTTGCAGTGGCCCTGGTAATGTTTTCAATATAATTGTTCCAGCTCATGTTTCCTGTGAACGTTAGGCCAAGCAGTTTGAAAGATGTACTCTCAGACAGGGAGTCACTGGCCATTGCTATTGGTGGCAGAGAAGGTTTCTTGTAGTTATTGAAGGAAACCAGTTAAGTCTTGGCAGCATTGAATGTGACCATCCATTTATGTCCCCATTCCACTACAGATTGGAGGTCATCCTCTAGTGTTTTTGCCATTTCTTTAGATATGTGTTCATTTGTTTTCCTGTCATGCCTGTTATAGAGTGTAGTGTCATCAGCATATATACCCATCTCAGAGGCAGTTTTGTCAGGGAGGTCATTAATAAATATCAGGAACAATAGGGGTCCAAGAATAAACCCCTGAGGCACTCCCGCATTTATATCACACTTTAGATGTTCGACCGTCGAGGACAACCTGGATTTTTCTCTTATCTAAGAAGGATTTAATTATGCTAAGTATTCTACCAGTGATACCGTATGATTTATTGCATGACTGTGCAGGCTTATACCTTTCTTCTTATACATTTCTTCAAATTCTCTTGCTGTATGACTTCTGATTAATCATTTATTTTGACTTTGACTTTCCATGTCTAACTGACTTTAGCAAATAGGGTACATACCTTTATAAATATTTGCTAATATTTTCTCCTCTGATGAGATGGTAGACATCGAAACCCTAGAGGTTAAGGAGATTAAATTTCTAAAGCATTCTTTGTCTTGATTAGAATAATAAAAATTCTTTGATATGAAACTCAAACATTTCATTTCAAAAATGTTTTTTTGAAATTCATTGAATCACTGCGATTAATTTATTTGCTCTATCTTGCATATCGAGCAATTCTTATTTAGATGGGATAATACTTATAGAATATTATAGAAACAACGATTTTATGTTCACAGACAGATTTTTTTTTTTACTGTAATGAAAAGAAAACAGAACTGGCTAATCAATAGTGGGCTCTTAAGGACAAAGGCCTTACGCTGGTTGTCACATGATAAATTTTATGTTATTTTAGTACTTCTAGGGTTTTTTAAATATAGCTGCAATCTATGCCTGGAAGAAAAGACTAGAATAGTTAAATATCAGTATACAACTATATTACATAAAAGAAATGCATTAATAGCGAAATGCGGGCATAACATAGAATAAAAATTACAAGTCCTTGAAAACAAAATCGTGATATTCCAACTAACTCGTCCATGTCGAAATCGTCTATGGAAAACTGGTCCGTTTTTACTAGGTAGGAAAACTGGTCCATTATTGAATAAATCTCGATCGAAAACACATTTTATGACCGTTCTTGAAAGAGATATCTTTTTAAAGGGACTACACACCCCATAATATTAAAAAAAATTTTTACTTGTTTACTCTTTTTTTTTTTTAATGATAAAATTTATTTTTCTAATTGTGTTTTCGGTAATGTCCAAGATCAGTGCCCGCAAAAAATCAAGCTACCGGAGGTGGATACAGTTGATTATGTAATGCAACCGAACAAAACGGAGTCAAGAGTTAAAACACGAAAAACGAAACCATATATTTATTAAAAAATAGTTTAGTTTTAACACTTCTTGCGTTTTTACGGAAAAAAAACATTTCTTGTATTATTAAATAATAAAACAAATATTTCATTCAGAAAAAAATAATTTAGTTTTAACACTTCTTGTGTTATCAAGAAACAAAAAATGACTTTTAAACGAACAAACAAAAACACTTCTTGTATTATGAAATGATAAAACAAATATTTTATTCAAAATAATTAATTTCATTTTAACACTAACATAATAATTTAATGAATTATTTTATATAATAATTTAATATTTGATAATAAAAGAAGCGTTTTTTTTTTGTTTTGTAATAACACAATAATTAATATATTATTTCCAAAAGACTAGTTAAAGAAATGTACAAGTTGAAGATTTTTTTGTATTATTATTTGAAAATACAGCAAGTGTTTTATTTTTTGTTTCGTGATAACACAAGAAATGTTAAAACTAAATTGATTTTTCGGAATAAAATATTTGTTTTATTATTTGTTAATACAAGAAGTGTTTTCTTTTTTTTTGTTGTGGCTCTTTCGTAATAACCCAAGAACTGTTAAAACTAAAGTAATTTTTTAAATAAATATATTTTTTCGTTTTTAGTGTATTGACTCTGTTACTCTGTTCCGTTCGGTTGCGTTACATAATCGACCGTATTCATTTCTGGTAGCTTGATTTTTTTTCCGGGCATTGATCTTGGACAATGCTTCGTTTTCTACCTAGCTTTGTAATTTTTTAGTGGTTTAACTTATTTTAAGGCGTTTATTCAGTTAAAAAATCAGTAGTGTCGAGTGTTACTTTAGAACAAAAGAAATGTCCAACATGAGAGCATCACATCTTAGGAGTTTCTGTAATCACTCAAAAATAGAAAATTAAAGAAAATACTGAGGTAGTTATAGTTTTAAAAAAGAGCACACACCCTCCTTCCAAGAAAATAAATTTTTATATTTTTAAAATATAATTTAGGAAGGCGGAGAGCTTTTACAAAACTATATCTCCCTCCAAAACAAAACAATAAATACCAACACCAAAAACAAAATAAATAAAATAAAAAAAATAAAAAATGAAATTACAAATTTCTTGAATAACAGAAGTAGAGTTTTCGATAAAATTGATAAATAAATTTCTTTATCTTTATTGATTACTTATTTCTTAATGATTTTACAATTTTGAAGTAAAAATAAAAAAAGATAAAATACGATAGATTTTCAACAAACATCCTCTCTCCCGCCAAAAAATATTTCGCTTTTTATTTACAGTTAATTACATTTTTTATATTTCTAGTGTTTAATCATTACATTTTCTGGCACTTCTGCAGTATGCTGTTGGCGGGACCATTTTATTATTTATAACGATATTTTGTGGAGTCTTAAAGAATAAGCAACAAAATAAATAAATAAATAAAATAAAACATGGGGAGGGTTCGATCATTCTCTGGAATTTTCCGGTAGTTTTAGTTTTGTTTTTGTTATTTAATTCGATTATTATTTTTTTTTTATTAATACCAAAGGCACAAACTCATTGTTAAAAAAAAAACAAACAAACAAAAAAAACTCCCGTTATTCAAGAATCTTTGGAATTTCAGTTTTTGTTGTTTATTGTTTTATTTTTGAGGAAGATATAGTTTTAAAAAAGCTCCCCACCACCTTAAATTATATTAAAAAAATATTAACATTCTCTTTTGGAAGGAGGCGCTTTTTAAATTATATATACCTCAGTATTTTTTTTTAATTTTCTATTTTTGAGCGATTATCGAGGCTCCTAAGATCTGATCCTCGTATGTCGGACATTTTTTTTGTTTTAAAGTAACACTCGACACTACTTGTTTTTTAACTAAATAAACGCTTTAAAATAAGTTAGACCACTAAAAACTTACAAAGCTAGGTAAAAAGTGAACACTTAGAAAAATCAATTTTTTTTCAAACAATAGTAAGCATGTAAAAATATCTTTAAAAAATATTATGGGATGCGCATTTTCTTTTAAAAACAATATCTCCTTCAATAATGGTCATAAAATGTGTTTTCAATCGATGTTTATGTAACGTGCATCCAGGAGATAAGCGCCCGCGTGTTTGCGTGTTGTGTGGGTACGTGGGAGAGACGGATGAGGGGAAAAAGACTTACCTCGAGACCAGCTCAGCGTTACCGACCAAAAATAGAAAAGAAAGACCAAGATGGCGGCCGCCGTCTTTTGTAAAGTATGATGTCTCGCAAAGTCACACGAATTCTCGGAATATGCAAATTTAGCCGGCCTAGAACGACGATAAAAGCGGGTGAGGGGAAAGACGTGGGGGAGTGACGATTGAGTTGGCTGGGGAATCGTGTGGTTGTTGCTTCTTGTGCCGTGTTGAGGATATCTTACCGTGTTAAAGAGAGAGTCGGGCGCCATCTTGAATTTTTCCTTACACTTCTTCGTTACAAGCTATTTCGGCCATTTGGCCTCTAGGACTATGCCCGAGTCGAAATTTGACTTAAAGCTCATACCCGAGTTTGACGGGTCCACGTCCATCGTCGACTGGGTTGAAAGGGTCGAGCTGACATGCGACCTTTGTGAGGTGAAAAGGGTACACACTGTGATTCCCTTGAGATTGGCTGGGGGTGCCTTGAGTGTATATCAGCAACTCAGTGCTGCCGAAAAGGGAGATGTCACCGCAATTAAAGCTGCGCTGTACAAGGCATTTGCCATGGATCCTTGTACGGCCTATGAAAAATTTGCTTCCCGAAAACTTCTACCGGAGGAAAGCGTGGACGTTTTCTTCGCTGAGTTAAAGAAACTCGCAGTTCTGTTCGGTGGAGGGGTGTCGGAGCGGACGCTCGCGGACGCGTTTGTGGTGGGCCTTCCCACTCGGGTGAAGCAGCTACTGAGAGCCTCAACCAGCGTTTCAACAACGACCATGGAACACTTGATGGAACGTGCTCGAGCCATCATCAAAGATGAGGAGGACCTGGGGGAACCAGTTGTGATGGCGACACAGACAGGCCAGATTGGCGCTCGGGAGATTCTGAATCAGAACCCTGCAAGCAATGGGAAATGTTTTCGCTGCGGCCGATGTGGACATTTTGCAAAGAATTGCACCAACAGGGGGCGTGTGCGCTGTTTTAAGTGTGGCGGTTTGGGGCATCTAGCCCAAAACTGTGCGGGAAACATATCAGGGGAGAGGACGTCAGCGCCGCCCTGCTCCCCAAGCAAAATTTGAACAAGGCGCAACCAGTAATGACCGTCTACATAAACAGGATACCCTGCTCAGCACTTCTCGACTCAGTCTGTTCGCATACTATAGTGAGCACCAGGCTGTGTCCAAGTTGGACTAAGAGGAAGATCAAAGTCACCACGATAGGAGGCGAGACCCAGACATGCTGTGGAGCTGGAACTGTCAAGATCTACACGGACACCGGTGCAGCCACTAAGATCAATGTGCTCGTGACCCAAGGAAATCTCCTGGGGTTTGACCTGTTGCTCGGATACGATGCCATCAAGGCGCTGGGGGGAGTCGCAATTCATCGGGATGGAAAGGTGCGATTCTTAGAGGCCCCAGTGTGTGCAGCGCTCCATATCGATCGGCCGGATTTTACAGTGGACTACGACTCGCGCAAGAGGGCCTGGATTGCATCTTGGAAGTGGACCGAGGGAATGGCACCGACTAAACTCAAGAATGGGGTTGCAGAGTACCCTATACCCAGTGAGGCCCAAGCAGAATACGAAAGGGAACTAAAGGCGTGGATCCAAGATGGCTGGTTAATCCCCTACCCTGAGGACAAGCTTGGGCCTCCCAAGGGTCTAATACCCTTGATGGCAGTAGTCCAGCATAACAAGTCGAAAGTACGGCCCGTGCTGGACTATAGGGAGCTTAACAAGCATATTGAAGCCTACACTGCCGATGCTGACGTATGCGCCAGTAAGTTGAGGGAATGGCGTCAGAAAGGCACTAATGTCTCGATATTGGATTTGCGAAAAGCCTATTTACAGGTGCGAGTTGATGAGACGTTGTGGCCGTTCCAGACAGTTTGGTTCCAGGGGCAGAGGTACTGCCTTACACGCCTTGGCTTTAGCCTAAATGTGGCACCACAGATCATGAAGACTATTGTCAACACAGTATTGTCCCAAGAAAAGCCTATGAGGGACTCAACGTCAGCTTACATTGATGACGTATACGTCAATGAAGATGTACAGTCTGCGTCGTGTGTCAAAGAAAAGTTGGCTCAGTTTGGTCTGGAATGCAAGAATCCCGAACATTTAAGGGAAGGAGCACATGTATTGGGATTGGATGTTTATGAAGAAGATGGCACCCTACAATGGAAGCGTGGCAGTGAAATTCCAAGCATCCCCAACCTCGTTACAAGGCGGACCGTTTTTTCTTGGTGTGGAAAACTTGTTGGTCACTTACCGGTCTGTGGCTGGCTCCGTGCAGCTGTTGGTGTGATTAAACGCAGAGCAAATTTAACAACCACGGGTTGGGATGACATATCCGATGATGTCCTACTAACTCTGATGATTAAAGAGACACTGGAGAGAGTGAACAAGAAGGACCCTGCCTGTGGGCGGTGGTGTGTTAACGGAGACAACGTAAGTGTGTGGGTTGATGCCAGTTCTTTGGCGTTGGGAGTATCGTTGGAGCAAGGAGGAAATGTGTTCGAGGATGCGTGTTGGCTGCGGCCCGTAACAGATTCTCAGCATATCAACCTGGCAGAGCTGGACGCTGTTGTAAAGGGGGTAAATCTGGCCCTGCAGTTGACCTTGTACACAGATTCTCTCTGTGTCTACCACTGGGTGTCTGATACACTTTCAGGACGGACACGAATCCGTACCAAGGCAGCAAGCGAAATGTTAATACGGAGAAGGCTACACACGCTAAAAAACCTGGTATCTGAGTATGGACTATCACTGAGCGTCACTCTGGTGCCATCACATTGTAATCGTGCTGACCAACTGACCCGTGTACCTCACAAATGGTATGAAGCCGCGAAGATGGGAATGAAGATTACTGCTCGATCTTGTGCAGTTGCAATCGACCCATGTCAAATACAAAAAATTCATGCACAGAGCAGACATCTGGGTATCAAGAGTGTAGAAGCAAATAAACACAGATAACGGGAGTAGGGTTGAGGAGGGTTTATTCAACACGGGCGTACAGGTCGCGCCATATTTTTCCAAAAGTCCCGTTTACACCGTCGCCGGTAGGGAAGTTAACTCTCTGTTGTGAAGAGTGTTCAAGGGACACAACTGGGTAGAGTTAACAATACTTCCCCCTTTTTCTTGTCTTTTAGATGACCACTGAAAAAGAAAGAAAAGAAAGAAAAAAAAATTATTTTTAAATATCCGTTTCTTTGGGTTCAGATACGAACTCAAGTATCTTAAATGAAGGGACTCCCTTCTTGGTTAAGCAATCAGCTACCTGTCCATTGGTGGGTATCCAAGAGAACTCTGCTATTTCTTTTCTTTCCAGCATTTCTCTCAAAATAGCCATCTCAATACGAAGCCTTTTATCTAGTATTTGGGTGGATGAATGCACAGAGTCAAAGAGACAGGAATTGTCAGTTTTGCAGATTATTTTTATATTTTCGGGTTCATCCTTCAATTGCAGTATTTTTAATAGTAGTTTCCTATAAAACAGACAGGCCTCCGACATGTCAACCATGGCTAGGGTTTCAGCAGCCAGTGTGCTTTTGACCACTCTTCTAATGCGCTTGGACTGCCAGGTTATTGGTGTATATTTGTGGTTATTGCCAACTAAAAAGATTATGTAACCACCTTGAGATCCTCCGTCTGTCAGGTTGGCGAATGAGGCATCACTGTAGGCAACAATCTTGAGATGACTGAGATCTCCTAAGTCAGGAATATTTACCTGGGATTTTTCTTTCTTGGCTTTCTTTACTACTCTATTGGCATGTTTTATACATTCCACATTACTTTGTTTGAGGATGGAGCTTAATGCACTGACATCGTAGCTGAGATCAGGTCTGGTCTGGGTAGCCAGCCAGTTAAGTTGGCCGATAACTTGCCTGATTTCAGAAATTTCCGCTGTGGATATTTTGTCAGATTCGGTTTTCATAGCAACCGGAGGAGTTTTCGGCGGTGAATGAGTTTCAAAGTCATTAAGAATTTTTTTTAATTGTTTAGACATTTCTCCGAGTGTTAGTTCTCGAACGGTGGCTTTTATTAGGCGTTCGTTTTCGGGGGTGAGGTTGGCGCTTTTGAGAGCTCTTAACACTAGGACCGGCTCGGGAAGAATTATGTTGAATTCTTTCAATTTGGCAATGTGGCGTTCAAATTCAATTAGAAATGTATCTATTGCCATTCCGCTCTTTCTTCGGTGACTTTCGAATGCCTCGTATGCCCTAAATGCTGCCTGGTTTGCGTCTTCTAAAAAGAGGGTGTCCAACTTTTGATATACTATCTCCATTCCGTTTTCGGCATTGTGTAAAGTGATATCCAATTCAAGCAGCGCCTCTCTCGCTTTTCCTTCCAAGGACAAAAGCACGACGGGGGCCCGTTGTCTTTCATCTAAAGTAGTGGCTAGTTCCCATATGCGCATTTCTTTCTTCCAGGAATTATATTTTTCCGTGTTTAACGTTGGTAGGGGAATGTATTTAGAGGCCATGTTTTTTTTGTTTGTTAGTTTTGATACGCTCTGCTACCAATGTAGAAGCAAATAAACACAGATAACGGGAGTAGGGTTGAGGAGGGTTTATTCAACACGTGCATACAGGTCGCGCCATATTTTTCCAAAAGTCCCGTTTACACCGTCGCCGGTAGGGAAGTTAACTCTCTGTTGTGAAGAGTGTTCAAGGGACACAACTGGGTAGAGTTAACAAAGAGGACCCTTTATTTTGTGAGGCGTGCATACCCAGCAGTGACCAAGATGGATGTCAGACAGATCGTCAGAAATTGTGAGGCTTGCCAGTCTATTGATCCTGCACCAGAGCGATGGCAGAAGGGTCGCTTGGAAGTTGAGAGTGTGTGGCAGCGGCTGGCCATGGATATTACCCATTACAGTGGCAAGCCCTTTCTAACTCTCATTGATTGCGGGCCTACGAGATTTGCGGTGTGGCGGCAGATGACCAGACAGGATTCAGCAAATGTTGTTCGCCACCTATCATCCATTTTTTTTGAGCGAGGTGCGCCGGAAGAGCTCCTGACTGACAATGATGCAGCGTTTTGTAGCCAGCAAGTTCGGCAGTTGTTAGATGAGTGGGGCGTCCGACTATGGTTGCGATGTGCGCATGTGCCATCAGGAAATGGCATTGCTGAAAGAAGCCATCGCAGCATCAAGAGAATTGCTGCCAGGAAGCGATGTACTATTGCGGAAGCAACATATTGGTACAACATTACGCCAAAGGACGGGACGTCCCCTTCAACCGCACCTGCAAATGCTATTTACACGTACCGAGTCGGAGTGAAGGGAATCAACACTACGCAGCCAACCGACAAGGGAACATATAACAGATATGAAGTGGGAGATCCAGTGTGGGTGCGGCCTCCAGGAAATCGGTGCACCGACAAGTTTAAGTGAGAAAAAATATCTGGAGTGATTAGCTAGCAGTCTGTTTTGGTCGATGGAACCCCACGACATGTGCGAGATCTTCGCCCAGCTACCGAAGTGCGTCACACAACTACAGAAGAAAGCAGTGAAGCGTCTAGCAATGAGCTGCCGATGCACGGATTCAGTGAGCCCCTTCCAGAGACTGATAGCGATACTTCATCTGATGAGGCGGAACCAGATCCAGAGCCCGAATCTGAAACAGTGAATGTACCTCTTCGCAGAAGCACACGCACTAAAAGGCCACCCCCCCCAGTGCTCTCTATATGATCATCAGATCAGGGGGGAGTGTAACGTGCATCCAGGAGATAAGCGCCCGCGTGTTTGCGTGTTGTGTGGGTACGTGGGAGAGACGGATGAGGGGAAAAAGACTTACCTCGAGACCAGCTCAGCGTTACCGACCAAAAATAGAAAAGAAAGACCAAGATGGTGGCCGCCGTCTTTTGTAAAGTATGATGTCTCGCAAAGTCACACGAATTCTCGGAATATGCAAATTTAGCCGGCCTAGAACGACGATAAAAGCGGGTGAGGGGAAAGACGTGGGGGAGTGACGATTGAGTTGGCTGGGGAATCGTGTGGCTGTTGCTTCTTGTGCCATGTTGAGGATATCTTACCGTGTTAAAGAGAGAGTCGGGCGCCATCTTGAATTTTTCCTTACACTTCTTCGTTACAGTTTATTCAATAATGTGACCTAGCAAAAATGGACAAGTTTTTATGGACAAGTTTTCCATAGACTAGTTTTTCATGGACGAGTCTTATTAACTTTATATTAGGACTAGAAGGAGCTATCCAGTACTTTTGTTTATTTGGAATATATTTCCTTCTTGAAAAGGGGAGGTATTTTCTCCCGAAATTAATCAAAGTTTCATACCACCAACAGACTTTATATACACCAGGCATACCAACAACTTGGTTACAAATTAATTATATAACGAGGTGAGCAATGATAGATGAATAAACAGTTAGACGTTTCTCTACTTGAACATACCCGTCTGTTTGTTTGTTTGTTTTTCTCTTCTTTACTCTTGTGATTCCGGTTCTTTTTGCATTGCTTTTGGCTTTTAAAACTTCCATATATTCCTTTATCAACAATGCTTCAAGCAAACTACCATTTACTTTTACATATATATATATGCCAGGGTTAATGGGTATACATTAGTCAATATGATTATAGTGTAGTAAACATAAGTAGTGCAAATTTTGTAAATTGGTTTACTTAGGGGGGACGGTCATCAAGAACTTGAAGACAATCAGATTGTATCAGCTGGAAAGCAAGCAAACGGAAAACAATTCCACAGGCGTACAGTTCTAAGAGAGAAGCTGTGTTCATGGAATCTACATTTAGGTTTAGATACAGATAAAGAGTGTGGGAAATTATTGATAGTGATTTTGGCTAGACGAGTTTTTTTTTGTGAAAGTTTGGCAGGGGGGGTCATAGATTGAAGTTCAGCTGAGCATATGTATAAAGGGTGAGAAAGAGTTGTAAATATAATCACAGATTATATCACAGATATATGAATTAAGAGAATCATAGAGTGTGAGTGAGAGATAGATATGATCCTGTATATAAATAGATATATAATGGGGGGATTATGGTTAAATATAGAGAATTATACAAATAGAGAAATTTTTATAATGAGATAAAGAAATAGATCGAAAACGAGATATTTAGATAAAGGAATAGATAAATGATATGAAATAAAGACATAATGGAATGTTAATTAGATAATGGTAAAGAAAAATAGATAGATAAGAATATACGTACATAAATAGATAAATGGGCAGATAGAATAATTGATGAGGACATTCACAGCAAGGAAGTTAGATATAGGGAGGTAGATAGATAGATCGCTTCAGAGTTAGATAGAGACAGTTAGGAGTGGATGTACATATATAGATGGCGAGACAGATAGAAATGAAGAAGTGATGGTGAAAATAGAGGAATAAAAAGTGAGTGCATAAATAGATGTATAGACAGATGGCTAGTTAACTATCCTGATGGGTAAATAGATTGAGATATAGACAAATAGTTTGTGAGATTGATATATATAGTGTTAGATAGATCTATGCATATAGATAGGTAGATATAAATGCAGAATTATATATACATGGATTTATATTTGTATGTATAAACGTGTGTGTGTGTGTGTGTTCGTCCGTCAGAATGACGTGGACCATCTGATCATCCTGTAAGGTAGGGTTAATCATCGTCGGTGAATACGGATATGGCTGATAAGCCCAATTTTTGCTTGAAAAGTTCTATTGCAGTGGAAACAGGCAATCATAGCAAATGTCGAAGATTTCAAAACATTGTACTTCCTGTCCTTTCTGCGCTTCTCTGAAGGAAATTTTCGGTTACTTTCATATTTGCAGGCACCATCACGAACAGCGGCCCGCCACTTGGCTCTATCTAAAGCTGTCTGCTCCCATGATGACGGATCAATGTTGAAGGCCTTCAGTGATGCCTTCAGAGTGTCTTAAAATCGTTTTCTCTGGCCGCCATGGTAGCGCTTGCTATGTAGGAGCTCAGCCAATATAAGCTTCTTGGGTAGTCTTGTAGTCGGGCATGCGGGTTACATGACCAGCCCAGCGAAGCTGAACCTTCATCAGGATAGTGGGGATGCTTGGGAGTCGAGCACAAATGATGACTTCTGTGTCTGGTATCCTTTTTTGCCAGCCTATGTCAAGCAGTTTTCTCAGTCTGGTGGCGTGAAAGTGATTTAATTTTCTAGCGTAGACAGTCCACGACTCACATCCATAGAGTAAGGTAGTGAGTATGACAGCTTTATAGACTTTGATCTTTGTCATGGAGGTGATGCCTCTTCTGGCCCAAACAATCAAGGCAGTGCTTGCTTTAGCGAGTCTGGTGTTTATTTCATATTCAATGGCTACATTGTGGGAGAGCGTTCTGCCAAGGTAGGTGAACTTGCCAACCGCATTGAATCTTTGTCCCCCGACTGAAATGTTGGGTTCTGCATACGGTTTTCCTGGAGTAGGCTGATGCATCACCACAGTCTTCTTGGTACTGATTGTGAGACCAAAATTTTCACAAGCCTCTGAGAATATTTTTGCACTGTGTTACATGTCTGCCTCAGAGGTAGCATTAAGGGCACAGTCATAAGCAAACAGAAGATCATTTACAGTGTCTGATGCAACCCCGGATTTTGCTTGTAGTTGCCTGAGGTTGAAAATTGATCTGTCAAATCCGTAACTGATTCCAATGCCCACATCAGCGTCTCCAAAAGCATCCCTCAGCATCGCAGAGAACATGAAGTTGAACAGGGTGAGAGCCAAAACACGCCCCTGTTTCACTCAATTTGTGACTTCAAAAGGGTCAGAGATCTCCCCACGATCTTGCACTCTGGCCATCATTCCATCATGAAACTGACGTATGATGGCAATGAATTTTCTAGGACACCCATACTTTGCCATTATTCTTCTCTGCTTACATTGTCAAAGGCTTTGGTCAGATCAACATACTTGGAGTAAAGGTCAACATTTTCTTCTTGGCACTTTTCTTGAAGCTGCCTGACAGCAAACACCATATCAGTAGTACCACAATCCCTGCAGAATCCACATTAACTCTCCGGCAAAAGGTCTTTTCCCCAGATGAACTATGAGCCTGTTCAGCATTACTCTGGCCAATACCTTACCTGCAATTCAGTGATCAGCAAGTGAATTGCTTTCTCAGACTCTTCGAGTGTTAGGAGTTCATCCAATTTGGGAAAGGCAGTCATGGTAGAGGGACACTAGAGGGACGGTCTAGTACACTTTTAAAAAGCTCTGCCCATCTTCTCAGGATCACGTCTTTGTTTGTGAGGATAGTGGATCCGTTTGCACTGAGGAAAGGTGATGATTTGAATGGAGTTGGACCATAAATTTCCTTGAAACTATCGTAGAAATTCTTCATGTCGTTCCCATCTGCATATTGAATTTCGTCTACTTTCTTGCTTAGCCAAGAATCATGCATCTGTCTGAGCTTCAACTGAACGTTGCTACGCAAAATATTCCATGTGTTCCTGTTTAGTTTGGTGGATGGTTCTTCAATATGGGCTTTGTATGCAGAATGCTTCTTCTTTAGCAACTGGGTAATCTCCAGGCAGTTCTCATCAAACCAGTCCATGTATTTCCTGGAGACTGGCCCTAGACACTCCATAGCTGTGTTCTACACTGTCTTGTGGATTGTCTTCCATGCTGTTTCTATCTCGGTTGTCTATTCCAGCAGGTTTAAGGCACTCTGACAGAGTTTCAGGGAAAGATTTCTGGACAATTTTTATTTTCAATTTGTTGATATTAAATCGTTTTGGAGCTCTCTTTCCTTGAGGTCTTCTCTTTGGTTGGATATACAGATTGAGCTTAGCCACTATGAGACGGTGGTCTGTCTAGCACTCGGCTCCACACATGGCCCTAGTGATACATATATCCCACCTGTTCCATTTCCTGATAATGATATAATCAATTAGATGGCAGTGCTTTGAGCGAGGGTGCATCCATGATGTCCTTTTGCAAATAAGAAGGCGAAATACTGTTTATTATCAGCAGGTCATGCCCAGAGCAGGTTTGAAGCAGAAGACCATTGCTATTACATTTTCCAATACCATGTTTTCCTATCACACCTTCCCAGGCAGCACTGTCACAGCCTACTCTTGCATTAAAATCACCAAGTATGACGAGTTGGTGTTACACCTATGACATTATTCAGGTTTTCGTACAACTTGTATTTAATAACGTCAGACTTTGTCACCATAGGAGCGTATACACTGACAAGAGTAGCAAACTTCTTTCTATTGGAGAGAGGGAGTCTCAGTGTCATTAGAAGGTCATTCACTCCTATTGGAAGTCGAGCCAGTTTACTCACAAGTGCATTTTTCACTGCAAAACTAACTCCTGCCTCATGCCTTGTCTTAGGTCCTCTGCCACTCCAAAAGAAGTTGTAGCTCTGACATCTTTCATTAATTTCACTTTCACCTGCCAGTCTTGTTTCACTTAGAACAGCAATATCAATATTGCACCTGGCAAGTTCTCCTGCAATGAGTGCAGTGCATCTTTTTGGTCTGTCTGAGTTATTTTTGTCCAAGAGTGTACGAACATTCCATGTCGTAATCTTGATAGGTATTTTATTTGTTTCTTTATTTCGACTGCATTATTAGGGTTCCTGCTGCATTCACACCTATCACTTTGTCACTCGCCAAAAGCCACAGGAATTGAAGGAAGTGAGGGGGGATGATGGATGACATGCGCTGGGAGTTTGTTTAAAGTGAAGCTGGTTTTCACAGAGCCAGCCTCACTCTCTTGTCCCAAACCAGCCTGATCCAGCGGCAAGACAGGATCGAGACAGCTAGGGGCCAGGTAGGGATGCAAGAGCTGCCAGAAGGAGACGAGTATGCCAGCCAACCACCAACAAGACTCCGCACCGAGGTCCACAGCTGAAGTCCTCCTCCTTAGTGATTCGCCCTGGTCATGTATGCATGGAAGTTACTCTAAACAGAGTTCAGTCCTGGCCGTTAGTCCGGTCTGATGAACTCTCCGCCCAACGGTGCTGCAGCAGCACCATCTCCTCACAAGGTTTGGCAAGCCTGATGAGGCCAGTACCCAGGGTATAGCTCTTGGGGATAACATGTGAGAGATTTAGGAGAAAAATGAGGACCAGTGACCCCTGTCTGCCCTGTTGGATGCAGCAGCTAGGAATCAAAAGGTTCTACCAGAACTCCCTATCAACACATACATGTGTGTTAGTATGCAGATAGTAGCTATGCACATATGTGTGTATGTATGCATATGTGTATATATATGCAAGATTTGATATGCACTATAAATATCTTAATTTTAGCTCTGTCTCAACATTTGCTACAGAGACGAGTTTGCAGTCTATTAAAAAATAAAATAAAAAAGAGAACACAAAGCATTTTTTAGAGGGGAGTTTTTCTTCTGTACAATTCTTTTGTTCTCCATGTGTCTTTAACCTTTTCCCTCTTTTTTCTCGCTATTCCTTCTTCGGTCTTTCCACCTTTTTAATAAATATAAAATCTGTTGTAGATTTGTTGAAATAAATTCATGATGAGATCGAGCTAATTTCGTGTTGCATTTTTGTTTCACTTCATATATATAGAGAGGCAGATATTATCATTTTAGGTATACATACGAAATTTTATAAGGCAATATAATATTTGATATTCCGATTTTCAGCATATACTTCGACATTGCTGTATACATGAGTAGAGCTAAGTAGGAAGCTACAAAAATATATATTAAGTCATACAGAATCTTCCACGTTTCATCCCTGCAGGGAGTCGTAAGGCTGAAATGATATAATCAGTATGAGCATTTGTTAAAATCGTTTTTACACATTTCGATCGCGCAAGACCAAGTATTGTAGGTAGAATAATTATTTCAATCTATATTAATGGGTCTTCCAAAGATGAAAAACACACGTCTATAAATAAATAAACAATATATATATATATATATATATATATATATATATATATATATATATATATATATATATATATATATATATATATATATATAGTGCCATGCAAAAGTATTGGATACATTACATTTTTCTTCATAACTTTACTTAGGGTTCAAGATTTTACCTAAAACTTGGTCAGTATATTCCTGTTACTATTCTAACTAATATTTGAAGTAGTAATTACAAAATTAAAGTTTAGAAAGTTTATATTTAAGGAAAAATATAAATCAACTAATGCAAAAGTATTGGATACATTGATTTAATATTTGGTTGCATAGCCTTTATTGCGTTCAACAGCTTCCAATCGCTTTCTATAGTTGCACACATCTTTATTTGGAAAGATATGCAGGTATTTTGCACCATTCTTCTTTGCAGAACTGTTCTAGTTGTTGAATATTTTGTGGATTCCTCTTGTGAACATTGATCTTCAATATTTTCCACAAATTTTCAATTGGGTTGAGGTCTGGAGACTGACAGGGCCAAATAAGAACATCAATTCCGTTATTTCTAAGCCATTCTTTGGTTAGATTGGCAGTATGCTTGGGATCATTGTCCTGCTGAAACACGAAGTTGCTATTATGTCCCAACAAATCAGCAGATTTCTAGAGGGGTTTCTCCAAAATCTCCCTGTACATACATCCACTCATTCTACCATTGATGAGTTCTAGTTCACCAGTACCTTTGGATGAAAACATCCCCATACTATAATCGAATCACCTCCAAACTTTACCATAGGAATAGTATTCTTTTTGTTATAGGCGGTGCCATTTTTACACCATACATATGTTGCTGTGTTTCTTCCAAAGATTTCGATTTTCGTTTCGTCTGACCAAATTACCTTGTTCCAAAATTCTTGAGGTTGTTCCCCATATGTTTTAACATAATTCAAACGTGATCTGACATGTTTAAGTTTCAATAATGGAATTTTTCTTCGGGACCTTCATACAAAACCTGCACGCTTTAGAACTCTACTGATTGTATCCTTGCTCACATTAATCCCAGCTTATCTAAGGTCGGTTTGAATTTCAACACGAGTAAGAAAAGTTTTTTTTGTACCTTTCTGCTTACCCACCTTAATTTTTTTCGTTTAATTTTCTTGGCCGACCACATTTTGGAAGATTTGCAACAGCTTCACCAGGGTTTTTAAAATTTCTAAAAACATTTCCAACTATACTAAGTGGTAGATTAAGTTCCCTTGATATTATTCGATACACTTTTCCTTCTTTGTGCTTATCAATGATATTTTGACGAATCTCTATTGACAACTCTTTAGTTTTAGGCATTTTTATAAATGAACTGGTTGACTTTGATGGAGGGATCCCAAACTAGAAGAATTTTATAAAATTGTTTTAATATAAAGCTCTCTGATTGGTCAGTGATAACTCGTCTGCATTATTGCAACACGCTAAGCAAAAGTCATTTAAATTTATTTCAGAAAAAGAAATTTTTAAAGTGTATCCAATACTTTTGCGTTTGTTAACCCATATTTTTCCTTAAATATAAACTTTCTAAACTTTGATTTTATAATTACTACCCCAAATATAATTTAAAATAGTAATAGGAATATACTGACAAAATTTTAGGTAAAATCTTGAACCCTAATTAAAATTATGAAGAAAAATGTAATGTATCCAATACTTTTGCGTGGCTCTGTTATATATATATATATATATATATATATATATATATATATATATATATATATATACACACACATATACATACATATATCTATATCTATCTATCTACATATCTATAAAAGTGAACGTGTCTGTCTGTCTGTGTGTCTGTGTGTCTGTCTGTCTGTGTACATTTCCCTACGCAATAACTCTGTCAATTTTTAGTCTATAGACTCGAAATTTGAAATACCGGGTACTGAGATTTGGGAAAATCGATGTGACGGGTGTCAGCCAGAAATTTGGCTGTTAAGGGGTCAAATTTCAACGATTTGACCTTTAAGAACTCTACCAAACTCCTCCGACAATTTTGGGTCTAGACACTTGAAATTTTAGATATAGGTTCCTTGAACCTGGATCTAACTTAATAAAGTGATTTGAGCCCGAAACTATAAATTTTAAGGGGGTCATAATAGGGGTCAAAGTTTTAAAAAATTAACCATTTTTTTTGTTTTTTTGCTTTTTTTGCACAGCATACACCTCCAAACACCCGAGCAACGCCGGGCACCCCTGCTAGTATAATATATATATATATATATATATATATATATATATATATATATATATATATATATTATTTATTTATATCTATATATTGTTTAGAAAATGCTGAAGACTTTGCATAGCTTAATTATATACATTTTTCATAACTTATACATAACATAACTTACTAATATATATATATATATATATATATATATATATATATATATATATATATATATATATTATACCTATATATATACATATATATAATCCTCAGGCTAAAATACATTTTAGCCTGACGATCACCTTATGGGGATTAAATGCAGAAGCTTATGTGTAGCTTAAGTACCATATATATATATATATATATATATATATATATATATATATATATATATATATATATATATATATATATAAGTGAAATTGTGTGTCTGTATACGTATGTGTGTGTGTGTGTGTGTGTGTGTGTGTACATTTCCCTGCCAAACTACTCTGTCAATTTTCAGTCTACAGACTGGAGATTTGACATAAGGAGTATTGAGATTTAGAAAAAAATTTTAATCGGTTTTCGGCTGTCAAGGGGTTAAAGTTCAACGACTTGACCTTTGACAGCTCTACCAAACTCCTCCGCCAATTTTGGGTCTAAACACTTGAAATTTGAGATGTAGGTTACTTGGACATGGAGAAAACTTTTTAATTTGAATTCAACCCAAAACAATAAATGTTAAGATGTCAACATTGGGGTCAAGGTCATAAAAAATTTGACCTTTGCGGTCTCTACCAAATTACTCAGTCAATTTTTGTTTATACATTTGAAATTTTACATGAAGTGTATTCAGACATATGGCAAGCTATTTACTCAGTTTTTAGTCGATAATTTGGCTGCCAAGGAGTCAAAGTTCAAAAGATTTCACCTTTGCGGTCTCTAGCAAACTATTCAGCTAATTTTAGGTCTAAACATTTGAAATTTTACATAAAGGATATTCAAACATGCAGCAAGCTTTTTAATCAATTTTTGGGCGAACATTTGGCTGCCAAGAGGTAAAAGTGAAAGAGTTGATTTTTGCAGACTCTACCAAACTCCTCCACCAATTTTGGGTCTAAACTTGAAATATTAGATGTAGGTTTCCTGGACACGAGTCAAACTTTTTAATATATATATATATATATATATATATATATATATATATATATATATATATATATATAACTTACTACTTAGCTCTACTTCACATACTGACCACGAGTAAATACTAAAAATCGATACATAAAATATTCTATATTTTTATATTTCCTGTGGATTATTATAGTCATCTGCAGCATAGATATTAAGTCATCTTATTGCTGTGATTTTACATAATTTCTAACGTTTTAAAAGATTTTTTACTAATGAGTCACTACTTAACAAGGTTAAAAGCTACTCGAGGATTAGATGGATGAATGGTTAGTTAAATGATAAGAAAATTATAAAAAGAGCGAAATGAAAGAAATCTGATTATTTATGAGAACATTGATTTGTTAACAAGACGGTTTACATAGAAGCAGTCACGTTCTACAGCAGTGAACTCCTTGGAAAAAACTTCCCAATGTATTTCATCTCTTTTAACAATATGATGATGCCATCCATTTATGATATAATAAAGGAACTTGACGATGACTTCCATTTGACGTAATCCCTGTGTCATGTATTGTTTGCGTTTTCCGTTTTAATAAATGACGTCAACCTTTTGTACTTTTAGCATTTATGACATCATAAAGCATCTCTTACCGATATTTTGATTGAATTCAGCAAGTGTCCGATTATCTGATCAATTGAGCTACAAACAAATAAACTATTTGAGCCCTTATGCCGGTAAATATCAATTTGATTCAACTTCTACATAAATGGTCTGTTCGTAGCGCTATATTGAATTTTGCGGAATTATAAACTAATAAACTGGAAAAAACATAAAGAAAATGGCTTGAATGTTCTATAATGTTTGGATGTGCAAATCACATCTCTGAGTACTGATTGACTACTTGTTCATAAGTGAATAATCTATTAGGAAATTTTTTGTTTGAATCAAGCAGTGGAGCTATGAACAAATAAACTACTGGAGCCCTTATGCCGGTAAGTGCCAATTTGATTCTACGTTCCCAGTGTGAATGTATGTGTTTTGTTATGCGTTAAAACATGAAATAACAACTCCATACAAAAAAAAAGAAGAAGAAAAAAAGCAAGACCGACAAGGAACATTTCAACATTTGGGATAGCTTTTATGCACAATAAAAGTTGAGTTTACATTTGAGTGTTAAAAAAGTTCGGTTTTATGCTTGGAAAGAAAAGGAAGGAATTGAAAAATGAATGTTTTTAAGAGTACTTATTCCTTTTGCGGAGAGGGATATCTTCTCTTCACTTTTTGGTGGACTTGTAGCAGAGAAGCGTTGTTGGCTTTAACTTCGAAAACGGATTTTCTTATCGCTTGGCGCTGTGTCTGTTTCTTGTTTTCTCTTAGTCCCTTTCCTTTTTTCTTTCGTCTATTCACAAAACCTCGACTATTTATCTCTTCCAACCAACTCCTACAACACGCCGGCTGTTCATACTTTATTTTAGGGGCGCACGCTTCCCATAGGCTAGATTATTTTTTACTATTTTTCTTTTTCTGGTCGAAAGCGTGCATGGAGCCGATGCGCAGAGACGCTTTTATACACATTGTATGTAACAGCTGACGAATCAATATCTGGTTGAGAGTTTTATTGTTTTTAGTCATAGCTCCCCACAAATGTAATTTCTAATTAGACTGACACGCCCTCTAGTTTGCAACACTGGTGTATCCGATGTGTATTGGAACCTCAAGATCTTCGTTTGGGGGATTCGTATAATCGGTAGATGTACCAACAGGCACTAAGGCAAGGATGTCTCTTTTTATATCATCGCAAAAGTTGGTGAATCGTAATTCTTCCTTGAAATAATAAGGCATAAGAATTGAGTTAAGTCATAACTAAGGAAGTGTTCCCTCTTTAATGTGAGGCTGTGTCTATATTGAAAAGGATGGCAGTCGTGTTTGTGTATGCAAATAGAGCAAGGGTCGGAGAGATTTTAAGTGAACCTACATCAAATTACGAAATTAAAAAACAAAAATATTTTATCAAGCAAAAATATTTTGCGTTATTTTATCATGTTTGCCTATATAAAGACATACTCTCTCTCTCTCTCTCTCTCTCTCTCTCTCTCTCTCTCTCTATATATATATATATATATATATATATATATATGTGTGTGTGTATGTGTGTGTGTGTGTTGCATTTATTTCATATATATATGTTGTATATTTAGTTCATATATATAAATGTTGTATATTTATATCATATATATATGTTGTATATTTATTTCATATATATATATATATTGTATGTTTATATCATATATATAAATGTTGTATATTTATTTCATATATCTAAATGTTTTATATTTATATCATATATATAATAATATTAAATGAAAGATGAGAAATAAAGTTATATATATATAACTTTATTTCTCATCTTTCATTTAATATAATTGTTTTCTGCTCCCCTTGAGAGTGTTGAGCTTTTCTTATCTTGATAAGTCTTGTTTTGTATAGGATTTACTCTTTGATAACATATTTATTATATATTGTGAGAAATTTCTTTCTCACAAATCTCAATTTCTTCCCTGCAGAAGCAAAAGAATCCACAAATACAAAAGCCATACCTTTTAAACTCAAAATTTATTCACAAGTAACAGCAATGAAAGTTCTTTGGTTCTGGTATAGTCCTTTGCAAAACGGTGGCTCGATTTGCTACCATACGCACGGAGCCTTTAGTTCAAATTCCTATTGTCGAAATGTTAGTTCGTCATTCCTTTGGAAGAATCCATGAATGTTCATGGTAAACTCGGTGGGAATGATGGCATAAAGTGAGCCCCTTGCGACTCAAGATGAATTAATATAATATCCAATATTTGGTAAATAAACATGCTGAACAGTTCTTGAATGTCATCCTCAATTAGAATAAATACAGCAATATAAGTTGTCTCTGCTTGTAGAGATGTGTCCTTCGTTCACCTACTGTGTCCATGAAGGAATGGTCTCCGCTCCCTCGAGAGAGAACCGCTGTGTTGAGTCTATCCCCATGCCGAGTTTCTGCTAGACTGAAAAATAAAAGCATGATACAAAAAAGGGCGCCAAGCAATTTACTTGACTCATTCAAAATTAAGCAATCACGGACCGGCTACTAGAACTGTGTGGCCGACCTAAGCAAGAAAGATGGCGGATGTATATGGAATTTCTCACAAAATATTCAATGTGCACATTAAGCATGGCATTATAATTACAAATCAAACATTAGTAATCTCAAATTCTAATTAATTAATCAAAAATTAAATTAATATCCAATGCTGCAAATAAACACATTCAAAGTGTGACTTTTACATTTAAACATTTAAATTACGGAAAAAAAATCATTAACGGTTTCTTTATTCTTGTTTTTTTTTACGTCTACAGAATCTGAACCAAAGTTTTTTTTTCTCTCCTATTTGGTCACGCAAATAATCCACGTGGGATCTTAAATCGAAAAATGCCATTATATACGCTAGTAACTTACGACCACAGTTTTAAGGTCGATTTAATTTGTTATCTAACGCAAATTAAAATGTAAGAAGAATTCTAATTTTTTTTTCTAACTTACGTTTTTAAGAGTGCAAACTTAATCGAAACTTATCAATGTCTTATTAGTTTTTAGCGACATAAGTTAGATTAACGAAATAAATTACTTTTCTGATTTAACGAAACAGAAAAAAATATTTTTTCTTTTCCTTCTTTTTTTTGTTTAGTTAACAAACTACGGTTTCTAAGAATTACGTTAAAACTTATCAAAAATAATCTGCTCAAATTATGGAAAAAAATTCTGCTCGTTTTAAATCAAGAATTTGCACAAATTATATAAAACTAATCACTACGTTTGCAAAAAAAAAGAAGATAATATATTTAAACTAGATGTTTTGCAAAGAAAATGAAAATCTTTTTTTTTTAAGTTTTACAAAAAAAATGAGAATGCGAGAAATTTCTTTCTCACACACTCAATTTCCTCCCTGCAGAAGCAAAAGAATCCACAAATACAAAAGCCATACCTTTTAAACTCAAAATTTATTCACAAGTAACAGCAATGAAAGTTCTTTGGTTCTGGTATAGTCCTTTGCAAAATGGTGGCCCGATTTGCTACCATACGCACGGAGCTTTTAGTCTGAATTTCTATTGTCGAAATGTTAGTTCGTCATTCCTTTGGAAGAATCCATGAATGTTCATGGTAAACTCGACGGGAATGATGGCGCCTATAATTAGGCATAAAGTGAGCCCCTTGCGACTCAAGATGAATTGATATAAATCCAATATTTGGTAAATAAACATGCTGAACAGTTCTTAAATGTCATCCTCAATTAGGATAAATACAGCAATATAAGTTGTCTCTGCTTGTAGAGATGTGTCCTTCGTTCACCTACTGTTTGGTGTCCATGAAGGAATTGTCTTCACTTCCTCGAGAGAGAACCGCTGTGTTGAGTCTATCCCGATGCCGAGTTTCTGTTAGACTGAAAATTAAAAGCAAGATACAAAAAAGGGCGCCAAGCAATTTACGTGACTCATTCAAAATTAACCAATCACGGACCAGCTACTAGAACTGTGTGGCCGGCCTAAGCAAGAAAGATGGCGGGTGTATATGGAATTTCTCACAATATATATATATATATATATATATATATATATATATATATATATATGTATATATATATATATAATGATTGTGACATCTTGTAAGACAAGTGCCACTCCTTCAGTTACTGAAAGTCTATGTGCCCGACGATGACTTTGCAGTCCTGCCAGCAACTTGAACACTCTCAAGCAGACGTGACACTGAAGACGATCTTTGGTTTGGATGAAACTAGCAGCAATGGAACCCATGTCATCGTTCACTTTCATGTGATTAACGAGACCTGTCTTGGACAACAGAGTTGGTCACACATCTCACAGATCCAAAGATCGCCATGATTGAGCGGTAAGGTTTTGCATTTCCTACATGCTCTCTTGAACTTTGCTTGGTCTATCTTAGCTGTTTCAAAGTGTTCTGTGCCCCTGTATATCAGTGCCCTCCACTATTGATCATATGCTAGGGGCTCCCAACTGTTAACAGCAACATGAAAGATCAGCAGACTCTCCTTGATGCTATCACGAAAACGTTTTTTGGGCTTGTGCTGGGATCTTTTGCCAAGAAGGAGCTCACCATAGAACAACTGTTTTGGGAGTCGATAGCTATCAAACCAAAAGATGACCCGCCCAACTCATCTGGTTTGTAATAACAATGGTGGCAATACTGGTTGTTTTGGCCCTATTTACGACATATGCATCAGGGACAAATCTATCCCACTTTAAGCTAAGGATATGTCTAAAGCAGTGCTGATGGAACATCTTAAGCAGGGTCCATGCTTCAGAGGTATAGAGTAGGGATGGCACTACACATGTTTGATATACTGACATTTTAGTTATCAGAGTTAGATCACCATCAGACCAGATTATTTTGTAACCTTCCAAATGCGTCTGATGCCTTGCTGATTCCCTGTCTAATATCTGCATCAAGAGTGCCATCATTTTATAAGGTACTATCAAGGTAGACAAAATTTTTTATGACTGTGGGATAAGAGAGTTAGGACCAGAGGTGCTGCAGAAATGCTGATCAAGCGCAGGCTTGGAGCATTTGCAGATTTGGTAGCGGAATTCCAGTTGAAGGTATCTGTAGTGCTGATCCCATCAGAAAAGAACAAGGCGGATTCGATGACATGGGTAAAGAAGGCCTGGCTGGAAGAGAGAAAGGAGGTTTCCTCAGTATGCTGTGCAGGGGAGGAAGTTAAAAAGTTACACATTGCAGAGGACTGGAAGCGATTGGCCATTGATGTGACACATTATCGCCATAAGCTGTATCTGTCGATGGTTGACTGTGGACCGGGGAAGTTTGTCATATGGAGAGAGATCAGGGCAGAAGCTGCATGGGCGATCGGAGGGGTCATCGAAGAAATATTTTTGGAAAGAGGGCCGGTTGAGGAACTGTTAATGGATAATGGCCCTGCTTTCCGATCAGAAGCCTTTAAAGAGATGTATGATAGGTGGGGAGTAAAGCAATTTTTTAGGGCAGCGTATCGGCAGAGTGGAAATGGGATAGTGGAGAGGAATCATTGCACCATCAATGCTGCTGCGGAAAAAAGCAACATTTTACCCATGGAGGCGGTGTTTTTGTACAACATCTCACCGAAAACCAGGCAAGATGAGACAGCTGTGCCTCATAGAGCCATCTTTGCATATAAGTGGCGGCATCCGTGCAACAAAACGGTAGGAATTGAGGGTGAAGAAGCTACCATTAAAGTGGGCGAGGAGGTGTGGGTAAAGCCCCTCAATGCAAAGTGTACCACTCGCTGATGGATGAGGTTCGTAACGGCAATGCAGTCAAAGAACAACGTAATGGTGAATGGCTTTCCCCGGCATATCCTAGACCTGCGTCGTGTAACCCTGCTGGTGCGCAGTGATGGCAGTGAAGAGGAGGAAGTCGATATCCACCAAGAAGCTAACGATGCACCTCAATTCGATTTAGTCCCACATTGTGGTTCTTTACAACTGGACGAGAATGTCTGTAGTGAACATGAAAACGTCAACCCCCAAGAAGTTGTCCCCCAGAGGCCTCAACGTAAGAGGAGGAGGCCTGCTTGGATGAAGGATTATGAAGTGTCTTAATGATCTCAAAGATCAGCGGGGCGTGTGGGGTATATGGTTAGAAAAGAAGAAGAAAAAAAAAGAAAAGAAACGTACCGGGCGTATCTGCATCGCTCTGGGAAAGAAGAAGGAAAGGATGGCCAGCGCATTAGTATACGTGAAGGGCATCTTGGGAAGGCAGGTCATGATGGGAGAAGTTATTTTTTTTTTCTTGTCTCTTCCTTTTTTTTTTTTTCTAGATAGGAGGATATAAAAGCATGCACAATTCCCTGGGGGTGCAGAGAGAAAAGAGTCGTGAACATCTTCTCTTGAAAAGAATTTCATATTGCTGACGTTCGGATTGTGCGGTGTGACATTGGTAGTGAGAAGCCAGGTGTGGTTGATTGGAAAAGAAGAGGGTAGAAATGTGGTGTTGTCGAGAGAGTTACTCACTCCTTCCCGAACCCCAGAAACCAAATCCTGATTATAACCCTAGAATGACTTCAAGGCGTTTTCCATGGATGAAGATATCAGGTTCCACATACAGGAGTGAGAGTGTACATGACTTTAGTTTTATTAATGCCAACTGCCAGTCTGAAGCAGGTACAAGCATTCGTGAAGAGAAGCATCACTAATTGCACATCTACTGAGGACAGTGTCACTAGGTCAGCATCATCAGCATACAACAGCTCCATCACTAACAAGGGTTTTGGCTTGGAATCTTCTGAGCTTGAACATCTTTCCAGTCGTTTGGAATCTAACACTCATATCGCATTTGTGGAAACCATACCAGAACACAGCAGTCAGATAGAGCGAAAACAATGTTAGTGCAGCTATATCACCCTGCATCACTCCATTACTAATGGGGTATTCTACTAATAGCCGACCATTGAAGTTGACACGACCCTTTATATTATGATGAAGTTACTTGAACTTTTCTGTAAATGCAGCCAAATTTTCCCAGAGAACCTCACTGTGACTATGTCGACAAACACCTGAAAAAGAGGGATACGCTGTTCAATGCACTTTTCCAAAAGCTAGCAGAAAATACCATATCCACGGTCCCTCATCTACTTCTAAAACCAGACTGGGATTCTGGAAAGATATCAGGACAGATATACTTCTCAAATCGGTTTAGCAAGATCCGTGAAAATACCTTTCCAACTGCAGTCAGCAGTGAGGTACCTCGATAATTTCCACAATCAGACCTTGCACCCATTACTTTGTAGAACATAAAGATGACATCTATCCAGTCTTGGGCAACCGGGTCACTCTGCTATACTGACAGTATCAAAGAGTGCATTGCACAATGTACATTGACACCACCATGTTTCAGCAGCTCAACAGGAATGCCATCAAGCCCAGGGGCTTTGTTTGAGTTTATTTGTTTTATGCATTCAACTGTTTCCATGAGAATCGGTTTTTTATCAAGTTCCGGACAAAAGGGACATTGAGGGATACTTTCTATTGCAGCAACATCAATATTGGATGGGTTGTGAAAAAGATCACGGAAGTGTTCATACAATCTATGCATCTGAGGTTTTCAGCAAGATTTTCTCATCCTTCGCCAGGAGTGGTGTAGTTGAATAGGATTTTGGACCATAGGCCTGATGAAGCAAAGCGTAAAATGTTTTAATATCTGTACGATCGAAGGCAGTCTGTATCTCCCTTGGGAGGTCTGACCAGCATTTTTTTTATTTAGAGCTTTAACACCTTTTTGGTATATTGTATCTCTTACCGTTCCACAATCAGAATCTGAGAAATCCACCTGGTTAAAAGCAGAGATCAAGGGACTTTGTATGACTGGATGCTTCAATTTGGAGACATCAATGCATTTAGGTATTTTGACTCCATTGAAACGGCTTTTCTTGCGAACTGTAATTTGGAGTTTAGCTCTGACCATTAAATGATCAGTACCACAGTCAACACTACGCATTAGTCAAACTTTGCAAAAATTTCCAAGGTCACCATGTCTACACAGTATCTAATCAAGCAAATGGCCATGTTTAGACTGGGGATGGAACCAGGTCTCCTTGTTTTTCAGGTGAAAAAAAGTATTGTTGATAAAAAATGCAAAGATGGAGGAGCAGCAGACCATTTGAATTGGCTCTGCCGATGCCATCTGGACCCAGCTAAGACCAAATCTCATTGTCTGATTTGAGTCTTGCATTGAAGTCACCAAGAACCACCAACTCTCAGCACTTGGCAAACCAGTGATAACAGATCTAAGCATATGATAAAAGGAAGTAACATCGTCTTCAGATGAAGTAAGAGTTGGCGCATAGACAGAAAGAACATTTATGTAATGACCAGCAGCAAAGGGGAGTTCTCAATCTCATTTATGTCAACTAGCTGTTCGATCTTGTCAATCAAGGAGTTCTTAACTGCTAAGCCCACTCCATCTCGTATCTCTCCTTTTCAGATCTACCAGGCCTGAATCTGTAGAAAGATCGTGTAACCTGACTCATGCTTAACCAGTTGATCCTCACTTGTGAAAGGCGTCTCAGAGAGTGCAGCAATGTCAACATCGTATCTGTGTAATTTCTTTGGCAAAATTGCAGTAATCCATTCTAGTATTTTACCATTGTCAATAAGTGTTCTCACATTCCAGCAACAGAGCTGAAGTGAGTGTCGTTTAGCATAATATCTTTTGTTCCTGTTCCTGTTAATATGGACAGCCGTCAGCTGCAGGTTGCTGACCAGCAGGTCAAAGGCAGCTTTGTTAAGAACGGATTTTCTTGTCTCCTCCCAAATTCTTGGTTTAGCAGTGCTATCCTAAAAAGGTTTTTTAGTCACAAAAAGCTCCACCGAGCACACAATTGCCTAAGTATTGTTGCAAAAAGCAATGTAAGGAGAAGCCTTTTGTCGCCTGTCTGCAGATCAGTTACCACATGCTTCCAGCCTGTCAAGCCTACACGCATCAGAACATTTCCATCGCCACAGGACTTTCTTTTTTTGTAAACTAAGGGAGTATCTGTACAAATATGTTATTACAGAGTTTTAGCTTTGTACAACAGCTGAGTCTCTCTCTAGGTTCAAAATGTTGAGATCCAGCAACAAGCAAGAGCAAGATAGTGAACAACAAGTTAAACTGCAGACCAGCTTAATGTGAGTACTGGTCTTCCACTTTATGATTTTTTAAATCAGCGATTTGCTTCTCTATGGCTTTTCACCTCAATGCCATTTGATCCATGTTTGGGACTTAAGTTGCTGGGCACCAGAGCATACTCAACATGCCTGTGAGTCTTGCATGCTGCAACTGACAAGGCCTAAGCTCTTTTGGAGGCTTCCGTCAGGGTTACCTCACCCTTAGCCTTTAGTTAAATAATCGTGGCCCACAAGGCAGTGAAGATCCAGTTATACGGCGCAAGACACTCACTGTTCATCAGAACCCCTGTCTGCATTATGTGCATGCAGAGTTGATTTGTCTGGAAGAAGCACAGTATGACGATAATACATCAGTGTGCACACTACAATACCAGACCCTGACTATATATGCATATACATACACACGTACACATATATACCCACACACACATGTACACATACACAAGCACATACACACATTCACACACATATGCATACATATATGCACACATATATATGTACATATATGCACACATATACATGCGCATACATATATATGCACATATACATGCACACACGTACACATACATGCAAACATACACATGCATACGCTCATACATGCATGCATAAATGCACACACATACATATGCATACAAACATATGCATGCATATACACGTACACATACATACCCATACATACACATTCATACACATGCACACATGAACACATACATGTGCACACATATACATGTACACGCACATACGCACAAATATATACATGCATATACATACAAGCATATACACATGCACACATGTGCACACATACATGCACATATATATGTACACACATGCATACACGCATGCATATATACATGCACACAGATACATATACATGCACGCATACACGTACAACATACACATGCATACATACACGCATACACACACACGTGCACAGTATACATATACACACATAGATGCATACACATATACATGCATGCATATGTACACACGCATGCACATACACACATGTACACACATATTCATGCATACATATGAATGCATAAAACAACTGCAACACATAAGATACGTAGGGGAGGCAGTCATGAGTTGCAAGTTTTAAATTGAAGGAGCGTTTAAAACGACAAAATTCTTCAATGATCATGACGATGGTGGTGATGGGTACAAATCAATTAATTTAAACATGAATAAATAAATAAAAATCCAAGATATACGATACGTAGAGAAAGAAATCATAACTTGTGGTGGTTGTGTAAATTTCAAAAGTTCTTATAGGAAAACCGTTTTAAGGACGCCAGGTCTCTTTGATGTTTATGACGATGGTGATGATGAACGCATAAATAAATTAATACATAAATAAAAACAATACATGTCCAACAGAAACGATACATGTAATGGTCGTGATCTTCTGTTAAAAAGTTTATGTAGGAAAACCGTTTTAAAAACCTATATTTTCAATCCAACAAAATATGCCACATTTGCCTACATTTGTGTATATAGGGTCCTGGCAGGCCAGCTTTAGTTTTGCTGCTTTGGGATGAATTTAGCTTATGTTTTTTGTTGTTGCTTGGTTGTATTCCTTGTGGCCTTGCCATACCACTATTACACTCTTATTCGAGCACTCTATTAGAGTTCTCTCTTACAAACCTAAAACACACACATGCACACACACATAATATATATATATATATATATATATATATATATATATATATATATATATATATATATATATATAGCATGGTCAGAAGAATGCAGTGAGAAACACATTTCAACCACTATTCCCTATTATTGTAGCTATTTACTATGCCTCCCCACGGGACAGAGTTAGACACCAGGGTCGTTTTTTAACGTGGAGACTATTCCCTATTATTGTAGCAACTAATATAACTATATGTCTCTCTTCTCTCTCTCCCTTCCTCTCTCTCTGAAGAAATTTTTGTGGAATATTTTATTTTGATTTCAAATGATGTAGTTTCAAATAAGTTTTTGTCATAATTCCTTTACTTTAAAGATAGATTTCGCTCTACCTAATCGTTTAAATTACAATCATTTAAAAACACTTATGTCTTCTTTTCAGAACGTTGAATACAAGATGGAAAAAAAGCAAATCGGCACAATTTTTTTATTTCAATTCAAGCTAGTCCACAAAGCTGCTGAAACAGCTTGCAATATCAAAGTATCGTTTGGCCCAGGAACCTCGACTGAACGCAAAACACAATGTTTTTTTTAAAGAAATTTTGTGGCAGCGACGAGAGTCTTGTAGATGATAAATGTAGTGGTTGGCTATTGGATGTTGACAACGATCAATTAAGAGACTTAATCGAAGTAAATCCACGGAAAATTGCCCGAGAATTTCTTCTGAATAAGACATAATGTATATGATGATTTTCAACCACTAAAGAGGGATTGGAAGGACAAAAACACTTGATATATGGGTATCTCATGAATTGTACGACAACCAAAAGAAACGCCGTTATAAGGCGTCATTCTCCCTTTTTTTCCGCAACAAGAATGGTCTGTTTCTTGAAAGGGTTGTAACTTGTGATAAAAAGTGGCTTCTTTATGCCAACCAGCGATGCTCAGCACTGTCGGGTTAGACGCCAACGGAAACTCCAGGTCATTTCCCAAAGCCAGAGTTGCACAAAAAGAAAGTCATGCTAACTGTTTGGTCGTTTGCGACTATTCTTATCGCTTACACTTTTTTGAATGTAGGGGAAACCATTATGGTGGAAAGTACTGTCAATAGATAGATGAAATGCATCAGAAACTTCAGCAACAGCACCCAGCATTAGTCAACAGAAAAGGCCCAATTCTCCTTCACACCAATGCCCGACCGCACATTGCTTAACCGACCCTGCAGAAGAACGAATTGGGCTATGAAACTCTGCCTCATCCGCCATACTCTGCAGACCTTTTGCCTACTGACTATTACTTTTTCAAGCATCTCGACAACTTTCTGCGTGAGAAATGTTTCAAATACCTACTGGATATCAAAAATACATTCATAAATATAAGAATTTTCAGAATGTGAGATGATATAAGTATTTCCACAGTCAAACAACGTCGCAGCTCACATGAACCATGGAAGCCAATAAACTCAAGTTTTGCCCTCATTTGGGTTCATTAGTTTTTTTTTTTTATTCGATTTTTACCCCAAACCAGGCACAGTGCCACTTTGAAGTAGGGCGTTACTATCGGGGACATAAGTTGCAGGGTTATTATGAAGGAAGATAGGTGGCAAGATGTCTGTTCACATTACACTTGAACTTCTGCATGTCAGTACAATTGGGAAAGCAGAATCCCAGAAGCGAGTTACAAAGTCTAGTAGTTCTGGGGAAGAAACTATTGGAGTAGAAGGCCTTCTTGCACCTAGGGATCTCTACTGTGAAGGGGGGTGGTTAACTGCTTGTCGGGTTTGTCGGGGGTGTTCATGTCGAGGAAGTACAAGTGCTTGTATTTCGTCAGAGCATTCACCATTCAAGTATTTGTAGAACAGGCAGAGGGATGCAACATTTCGTCGATGGGACAGAGGCTGAAGCCTAGATGACAGTTCAGGACCTATCAGGTTGGCGACTCTCTTTTGAACCCTGTCCAGGAGTGAGAGACAAGCAGCAGATGCACCAGCTCAAATGTAGCAACAGTACTTCATACATGGGTGAATAGTGGCTTTATAGAGGATACTTTCAGGCGGAAATAGTTTTCTAGCATGGTAGAGAGAGCCCACCTTCTTTGCAGCAGCCTTGGCAATGCTCTCAATGTATCTATTCCAGTTCATATTCCCTGTAAACACAATTATTTGTACTCCTTTGTCAAAAAATAAATTTTGTTGTAAACTTACATAATTTAACTCACATAGTTAGCTGTCTTTACCTGCTTGGGATCATTTTATAAATATTGATACTAATATTTATTTGGACTTTATGTTTACACTATTTTACAATCTGTAATCTTACGGCATTTTAGTGCACCATACATATCATATATAATATTTTGATTGCAGAAATTCCCGTCTGGACCAAACTACCGTAGGTTTGCAACAATAGATGCCACATACAAATTCAATACATACTGAAAACCACTATATGTAGCTTATGACCACCACTTCTGCCATATTCACTCGCAATAATAAAGTGATAAATTACATCCGATGAGCAACACCATCACAATCGCCACATCTCAATATTTAGTGCTCCCACCGGTACCAGTTGAGACTGTGTCAAATTCTATATTTGCCTACAATATTGTGCTTGCACCATCAATAACTGGTCTTTACATGCATACACATAACATACTCTTTTCATTTTTTGATTCACAAATAATAAAGTCTCGCTTGCCTTATTTTGTATTATGATTGGCCAAGCTCTTACAATTCTTATACACTAGATTAACGGTATCCACATTATAAACGAATGCTAACCTACTATTCAAATATGGCGTTGTAATGATACCTATTTTCCCTCTCTGACTATATTGCTGCGCCCTTTTCCGGTCATGTCATTCATATTAAAAAGCCTACTTTTTCTATCAGTATTTATTTGCTTCCCTATGAAAGCAAAATGTGAAACAAGGTCGTTTTGAATGTGGGAGAAAACCAACTCTTCAAAAAGGATCACCTTGCCAGGCCATATATAGCCAAATTCGTAGCCAAATCGAATGTTGTAATGTGAATGTCTTTGGTTCTATGGGAAATAAACTATCTGAAAATTTACAGGTTTTTTGAAGATTTTATGGTTAAAATTTTAAGACAATAGGTAAAAAAGAATCTATATTTTCAAATTATTAATATATGCACAAATTTATCTACATTTGCATATATAGTATCCTGGCAGGTTGACTTCAGTTTTGCTGCTTATTTAGGATGTATTTTGTTTAGAGTTTTTCTATGCGTGGTTGCCTCCCTTGTGGCCTTGCTAGGCCACACACACACACACACACACACACACACACACACACACACACACACACACACGCACACACACACGCACACACACACACACACACGCACGCACACACACATATATTTCTTATAACAGTGGGAAAAGCAGGAAAGTAATTTCTTCAGAGAAGAGTACTGCTTTACGCTAATGTGAACCTTTTGTTTCCTCTTCCAGATATTCAAAAGCGAAGAAAATATTTCCATGTTACAAATAAATAAAAAAAAGCCAGTAGACGGAAGGAAAAGGTACACTGAAAAAGATAAAAAAGAAGAAAATGCTAGACATCATGAAACCAATTTCTGCCGTCGTGTTAGATAAGTTCTTTCTGTTCCTCCTTTTTTCTCCTATCTATTCTCTTTACTTATTCACGTTTAATGGGTTCGGCAATAAGAAAGCATATTTTCCCTTTCGCCTATGCACAACTGAAAAAGATATCCAATATGTTGAAACGCCAGATCGAATGAATGAAGCCCGTCACATTAAAAGGATTTTCTTGTAAACTTTACACCATTACTGTCAGATACTTTAGACCTTTTTCCATATTGTTCAAGGTTAAAAATATCCACAAGTAAAAACCATTAAATTCCACGAGGTTGTTGATAAATCGAGCAAGATATTATTTTATTCAATTTAGGTGAACAAAATTAGCATTCATCACAACAATATTTTCTACAGGTCATGCCTCGACAAAGAACAGAGGCTGTTTTTTTGTTTTTTTGTTCGCTTGATGAAGTCTTTTAAGACTGAAACAATAGATTTATTATTGCGACAATTGATGATTTGTTTACCTAAATTAAATAATATATATATATATATATATATAAATAGATTTATTATTGCGACAATTGATGATTTGTTTATCTAAATTAAATAATATATATATATATATATATATATATATGCACTGTTGTATACATACATCATTATGTATGTGATTTATATAAGCAAACTTTATCTATTTGTGAGTGTGACAGTAAAATAAGTTTGTCTTACCGTGCAGATACTTATTTAATATCATTATGAGTGAGTAGAGATCAGGATGTCCTGTGGAAGAGATATGAGGAAAGAGATTGACTCCGAGTAGTTTAATACACCTTTTATTTCCAGAACGCCATCTTATCGGAAGTCCCAGGTACCGGAAGTGTCCTCAACTGTCAACCCACAGTAAATGTCTTTCGTGTATATATATATATATATATATATATATATATATATATATATATATATATATATATATATATATATATATATATATATATATATATCATACACTAGCAGGCCGCCCGGCATTACTCGTTCGTAAAATACACTTAAATATATTTTCTTTTGATAAATGCAAATTTCGCATTTATTATTATACTAGCGGGGGTACCCGGCGTTGCCCAAGTGTTTGTTTCCGGGACAGGGGGGAGTTTTAAAAAATGTTATGGTAGGTAAGTAGGAAGGATCAAACCCGGAGTCATGAGTAAAAGTAGGAAAATAAAGTGTGAAAAAAAAAAAAAAACATCTGCAACGTTAACAGTTCGGCCACCAAGAAAAGTCCATTCCAGTTGTTTAGGAAAAAAAAAAAAAAAAAACGACTACGGTAGGTCGGCACGAACGTGAAAATATAATGTGAATTGTCCAGCACGCTAACCACTACGCAACAGAGCACTGCAGCTTAGTTTAGTGATTTTAAATAACTTCACATGAAAGAACTACGAAGCCAAACCGGTGTTCTCTTCTCAACTGTTCCTTGTGAACGATCCCCAAACGGTGTTAAGTGGTGGCAGGGGGAGGAGGAATTTATTAGAGAGAAAATATTTTACCACTTCCATTGATCTTAACCGATTTTGGCCGTGACTTCTCAGCAGAAAAAGTATAGAAATCTAAGATTATCGAGGAATTTGAGAAATAATAATCCTATAACACACCCCAGATATTGTTCTGCCGTTTGTGCATATTATATTTGCATGAAATATCTTGATTTTTAATCCTATTAAGGTCAAAATCCGACGGGAAAAAATGAGTTCATTTTATTTATATAGAAGATTATATTGGACTCAATATAAAGTAATGATCTAAAAATTAAAAAAAAATTACTTGTGCGCCAATACCGGGAATCGAAACGAAAACGTTTAACTAACGACTCACTGTTTCCTTTGACGTTAATGCCTGAGCTATGAAGACACGTTTGCTGCAAGGCTAAAATTAAAACGTGAACAAATAGCTATTACGTTACTCATGCATATTCGTAGTGCCGTCGTTCGATCTTCACCTGGCAAATTTCATTTTTTTTTTTCAATTTTCACATTTTTGCACCGATTTTCCACGGCTAAAACGCAGAAATAAATTTTCGCATGGGTTCGAATATCCTATATATTAAGTTTAATGTCTGTAGACCAAAAATGACAGAGGTATTTTGTAGGCAAAACTTTTAAAACAAATATATATACGCATATAAAATATATATAAAGAGGTTTGTGTTTACTATGACCTTTTTACACAAACATTACGCAAGTATAAATCATGTAGAATATCTTTTTTTTTTTATTACATTTTCACCCCAAACAAGGCACACTGCCACTTTGGTGTAGGTTACTATCAGGGGAAACATCTACTGGGGTACTATGTAGGGATTAGGGCAGCGAGATGTTGGTTCACGTTGCACTTGAACTTCTGCATGTCAGTACAGTTGGGGAAGCAGTGACCTGGAATGGAATTCCAAAGTCTAGCAGTTCTGGGGAAGAAACTACTGGAGTAGAAAGATCTTTTACATCTAGGGATCTCTACAGTGTGGGGGTGGGATTTTGCAGCTTGTCGGGTCTGTCGAGGGTGTTCACGTCGTGGGGGCACAAGTGCTTGCAGTTCTTCAGAGCATTCACCATTATAATACTTGTAGAACAGGCAGAGGGATGCAACGTTTCGACGATGGGACAGAGGCTGAAGTTTAGATGCCAGTTTAGGGCCTATCAGATTTGCGACTCTCCTTTGAACCCTGTCAAGGAGCGAGAGACTAGTAGCCGATGCACCGGCCCAAATATGACAGCAATACTCCATACATGGGCGAATAGTGGCCTTATAGAGGTACAGGATACTCGGGTGTTAGAAGTTTTCTAGCACGGTAGAGAGAGCCCACCTTCCTTGCAGCGGCCCTGGCAATGCCCTCGATGTAATTGTTCCAACTCATGTTTCCTGTGAACGTTAGGCCAAGGAGCTTGAGAGACGTACTCTCAGATAAAGAGTCGTTGGCCATTGCTATAGGTGGTAGAGAAGGTTTCTTGTAATTATTGAATGAAACCAGTTTTGTCTTGGTGGCATTGAACGTTACCATCCATTTTTGTCCCCATTCCACTACTGATTGGAGGTCATCCTCTAGTGTTTCTGCCATTACTTTAGATATATGTTCGTTTGTTTTCCTGTCGTGCCTGCTATAGAGTGTGGTGTCATCAGCATATATACCCATCTCAGAGGCAATGTTGTCGGGGAGGTCATTTATGAATATCAGGAACAGCAGAGGTCCAAGGATAGATCCTTGGGGCACTCCCGCATTTATATCATATTGTTTAGATGTACGACCGTCGAGGACAACCTGGATTTTTCTCTTATCTAAGAAGGATTTAATTATGTTAAGTATTCTACCAGTGATACCGTAAGATCTAATCTTCCTGAGGAGACCCTCATGCCACACCCTGTCAAAAGCCTTAGATATATCTAGAGCAACCGCTCTGCCCTCTCCCGCTTTGTCCAGTGAATGGTATATGCGTTCAGAGATTACAGTGAGGATGTCTGCCGTGGAACGGGCTTGTCTAAATCCATATTGATGGTCGGTCAGAAGTTTAGCATCTGTAAGGTGCTGGACTAGAGCATGGTTAATTAAGGTCTCAAATATTTTGGCAAAAAGTGGGAGGAGGCTAATAGGGCGATAATTTAATGGGTCAGTTCTTTCGCCAGAATTCTTGAATACTGGTACTACAGAAGCAGTTTTCCAACAGCTCGGAAAGCAAGATTCATTAAGGCATTTGTTGTAGAGTTTGGAGAGAACTGGAGCTACTTCGGCTGAGCACTTTTTTAATAGCACAGCTGGGATGAGGTCGGGTCCACATGCTTTGGAAGTGTCAAGGTTTTTTATGATAGCATGCACCTGAGCAGGGGTGATTTTCAGATCGTCTAGCGTGGCGTCTGTCCGCATAGGAAATTGAGGTAGGGGGTGGTTTAGAGGGTCCAATGTGGAGTTTGAGGAAAACCGACTGGCAAGCATGTTAGCCTTCTCGGTTACTGAGCAAAGAACCTCGTGATTGTTGGTTAGTGGGGGAATCGTTGATTGCCCATTATTTACTACACTGTTGTAGATTTTCCAGAAGTCAGGAGTTCCTTGTTTTTGTGCTTCGATGCGTTTTTTAGTGGTTTCCGTAAATTCCCTCTTAGCTGTCGCTATTTCTTTCTTAACGTTACTTCTAGCTTCTATGTACTTCTGTCTGTTTGAACTGGACTTATGTCGATTAAACCTGCGGAATGCATGCTGCCTTTGAGCAATGGCAGTTGCGCAAGTCGAAGTAAACCATTGGGGAGAGTGGGGCTTGCTATATCTGCATGAATATAATTACACGGAATGGTTAACTAAAGATGATCATCCCATCAGAAAACGAAAAAACTAATAAGGAATTAATTTTAATAAATGCGTATTTCTTTTTAAATAAATAGAAAAAAGTGGTTTAAACACACAAAAAAATTGATAGGAGAATATATATATATATATATATATATATATATATATATATATATATATATATATATACCATTAATCAAAACTGAAATATCTTGAACATATAGTTATCATGGTTTACGACCTTTATATATTAAGGATAACGACGAGTTTTAAAAACATTTGCTATCTCCAAAGAACTTAGAATTAAATTCATAACACACTTTAACACGAGCTAATTTTCTTGATTGGGATGTCAAATGTTTGATAAAAGAACTACCCCATCCGTTTCATATTGTTCGTCTGCCGCATAAAAATAATACCTGCCCTTCGTATATTTTTATGGCATTATGCTCGAGTTCCTAAATATAGCTTCTGTTACTTTAAAATTAAACCCGCCAGTTTCTTCCTTAATAAGAATGATTAAACAAGTTGGTAATCAAAATAAAATATTTAGACGAGTAAATATAATAATTTTCCACCATCTTGATGATTTTAAGTCTTAGCAAATTAGTAGATTGATATAGCAAATCCAAACCTATATAATAATTTAGTATAAAATAACGTGTATATCTATATAATTATAAAACACAAATCAGCTTGCGTGCTTGCTTGTTTGGGCATTTAAATCGTTCATCCGGTTTTTGCATTCTGGTTTCAAAACATCCGTCTGCTTATTTTAACGTGTTTTTCTTACAAATAAATGTAATTTTTTTTTTACATAGGCATCACCACATTATCAAGACCAAGAGGCCACTCAAGGATAAGGGTTAAAGAGTGTACAGTAGAAATTGGACAATATAGTATATATTTTACCCCGTTGAGTTAAAAAATGATTTAAATATACATATACAATCTATCTATCATATAATTATAAAACTTAAATCGTCTTGCTTGCTTGGGCGTTTATACCGTCCATCCAGTTTGTAACTTTCGGTTTCAAAAACATCGTCTGCTTACCTAATTTTTGGCCAACTTGTCTTAAGTCGATATAAAAAGACACTGCTGCTATTCAAAGCATACACAAGGTCAACAATATTTTTCGTTTTAACTTATTTTAACGTACTTTCCTTACAAATAAATCTAATTTAACCCCGTTGACAAAAAAAAACTGATTTAAATATAAATATATAACTATAATCATAACCATATTTACTGCTTTTAGTAGCGCTCATGTGGATTCTGACGATTTTTTTTTCAGGCCTTACTTAAAAAATATTTTCTCTTCAAAGAGGGGTGGAGGCAGAAACTTGGTTTTAGTAGTGCTTTTAGTAAGACCTCATTTTGAACTAGTGCTTGCAGTAGTGCTCTGGAGGCTTCCTGAGTTTTATGTTTTCACTCATCATTTAAAAAAAAGTTTTCTCAAGACAATAAAAGACAATATAATTTTAAAATCACTTTTTATTTTGAACATTTTTCATTTTACCCTTTAAGGGCCAACGGGTAGACTAAATAAAAAATAATGACGAAAGGGGAGGGGCGAACTTTTCTCAACGTGAAAAGGCGCAAAAAAAGAAAACAAAATAATAATAATCGCGGGGTGGGCTGACGGAACTAACGTCAAATCGGGGTTGTAAATCGGGTCTGAAAATGGGGATCGATTTACTAGAACGTTGTATGTGAAAGCCCCTTCCAAATCTTTAAATATTCATTTTATTTTCAATTTTTTTAATAATCTGATAGCTTAGTGTCCAATAATCCACAGAAATAGTTGAAAAAAAGATGAAAATAAAATAAATTGTAAGTGGGGTGCTGATTGTTCAGCTGGACCTATATAATTTTTATATTTTCTCTACCCAAGGTGTTCGTGATTAAAACTAGACCTTAATTTAAAAAAAAAACTACGTTTTATGTATCTAAAATTATTTATTTACGATTATTTTATTTGTATTTTTCATTGTAAGTTGGAAATGTTAAAAAAAAAAGCAAATATGTTCTTCTAATGTAAAAAAAGAACTACTTGAGCAATTTACATATTTAAATAAAACTATTTGGATTTTTTTACGGCCCAACTCAGAGTAGTTTACCTTCTAAAAAGAAATCAAAATCTACTTCTTTTTTTGGCTAATACGTTTTAACAGCCTTTAAAGATAATATAAAAAAGGGAATTTTTAATAATTAAAATTTAACATTTTATCGTGGGGCATCGCTTTCCTATATAAATTTAACGTAAAATGAAACCTTCACTTCTTGGTGACGTAGCGAGACATATAATCGTTAACAATTTTTTCAAGTTTGTTTTCATATGTTTTCTTCTACTTTAACTCCTTTCTTTTTATTATTTTTTCTGTGGTTTTAACTCACCTAACCCCTTGTAGCTAATCCTCCTGGCTTTATTATTCTTAATATAAAATGACTTTCACTCCATCAGTCTCTACTATAGCTTTTCTGCTTATTATTACCACTAAAACATTTTTTTTATCAAATTTTGTAAACATCAAACTTGCTAGCATTTTATAAACTCAAATATTATAACTTTTAATTCTACCCTTACAATTGTATTTTTTTAAATTATTTTTAATGTGTATTTTATTTTATATTAAACTCCTATATCCACGGTTGCAGAAAGCGGACATTCGCCGGTAGTCGAATGGAAAATAATGAGACAAGCTACCACATGCAGACATTTAGACGACCCATGTAAATTATGCCTCCATGAAAAATTTTCTATCCTGTACTTTAAAGAACCTCAAAATCTATTAAACTGTAGGCGGGAAATAGCAAACAACTGTGTTCACAAAATAAAACTTACTCTAGGATAGCGATACAAAATAGCTTTAAAACTAACAATAACAATAGAAAAAAAAAATAAATAAATTAAATAAACATGAATATACATAAACGATCACATACATATATGTATATATATGTATATATGTATATGTATGTGCATTGTTGTGTGCACATAGGTATATTTATATGTATAAAAAAAAAAAGGAGAGCGGCCACCTAAAACCACTAACCTAGTTCTAAAACATATCCTTTGTTTGATAAAATGCATGCCCATTGGCTGGTAGGAAGGGGCGCGGTGGATACTAGAAAGCTGATTGGCCGACTAGAAATCCTCAACATATATAAAAACAAGAAGCAACGACAGAATTCGCGCATAGGCCTGACGAATCCTATAGTTGGATGAAACGCAGAATATTCAGTGTAGCTTAATCGCCATATATATTTTATAAATTACTAATTACTATATATATATATATATATATATATATATATATATATATATATATATATATATATACACATATATATATATATATATATATATATATAAAAGGTGGAGGGAAATATATATATATATATATATATATATATATATATATATATATTTCCCTCTACCTTTTTCATCTCCGATTCATTGTTCCACCCTTTTCTTTTAAAAACGTAATTAAGCTCGATTTTAGCTCTGTTGAGCGAGCTTCGAAACCGGCCAGCTGACGCATTAATTTTTATTTTTTAATTTCTATATCTAAAATGAATGTTTTCGAACAGGTTTAAATTTGGTCTTTACATAACTATAATATATATATATATATATATATATATATATATATATATATATATATATATATATATATATAAAATAATTATATATATTTTTTTATTTTTTTTTATTACATTTTCACCCCAAACAAGGCACATTGCCACTTTGGTGTAGGGGGCTACTATCAGGGGAAACATCTACTGGGGTACTATGTAGGGATTAAGGCAGCGAGATGTTGGTTCACGTTGCACTTGAACTTATGCATGTCAGTACAGTTGGGGAAGCAGTGACCTGGAATGGAATTCCAAAGTCTAGCTGTTCTGGGGAAGAAACTACTGGAGTAGAAAGATCTTTTACATCTAGCGATCTCTACAGTGTGGGGGTGGGATTTTGCAGCTTGTCGGGTCTGTGGAGGGTGTTCACGTCGTGGGGGCACAAGTGCTTGGAGTTCTTCAGAGCATTCACCATTATAATACTTGTAGAACAGGCAGAAGGATGCAACGTTTCGACGATGGGACAGAGGCTGAAGTTTAGATGCCAGTTTAGGGCCTATCAGATTTGCGACTCTCTTTTGAACCCTGTCAAGGAGCGAGAGACTAGTAGCCGATGCACCGGCCCAAATATGACAGCAATACTCCATACAGGGGCGAATAGTGGCCTTATAGAGGTACAGGATACTTTCGGGTGTTAGAAGTTTTCTAGCACGGTAGAGAGAGCCCACCTTCCTTGCAGCGGCCCTGGCAATGCCCTCGATGTAATTGTTCCAACTCATGTTTCCTGTGAACGTTAGGCCAAGGAGCTTGAGAGACGTACTCTCAGATAAAGAGTCGTTGGCCATTGCTATAGGTGGTAGAGAAGGTTTCTTGTAATTATTGAATGAAACCAGTTTTGTCTTGGTGACATTGAACGTTACCATCCATTTTTGTCCCCATTCCACTACTGATTGGAGGTCATCCTCTAGTGTTTCTGCCATTACTTTAGATATATGTTCATTTGTTTTCCTGTCGTGCCTGCTATAGAGTGTGGTGTCATCAGCATATATACCCATCTCAAAGGCAATTTTGTCGGGGAGGTCATTTATGAATATCAGGAACAGCAGAGGTCCAAGGATAGATCCCTGGGGCACTCCCGCATTTATATCATATTGTTTAGATGTACGACCGTCGAGGACAACCTGGATTTTTCTCTTATCTAAGAAGGATTTAATTATGTTAAGTATTCTACCAGTGATACTGTAAGATCTAATCTTCCTGAGGAGACCCTCATGCCATACCCTGTCAAAAGCCTTAGATATATCTTGAGCTACCGCTCTGCCCTCTCCCGCTTTGTCCAGTGAATGGTATATGCGTTCAGAGATTACAGTGAGGATGTCTGCCATGGAACGGGCTTGTCTAAATCCATATTGATGGTCGGTCAGAAGTTTAGCATCTGTAAGGTGCTGGACTAGAGCATGGTTAATTAAGGTCTCAAATATTTTGGCAAAAAGTGGGAGGAGGCTAATAGGGCGATAATTTAATGGGTCAGTTCTTTCGCCAGAATTCTTTATTATAAATTATTATTAAAAAATATATATGTGTGCGCGCGTGTGTGTGTGTGTGTGCCTATTATTATAGAATCAATCCTCTATTATATATTTGCTCGATGGACTAATTCGTAAAAAAAAAGAAAAAAATTAAAATAAAAAAAAACGAAACAACGATAATGCCGTTCATCAAATTCCGTCTGTGTTTGTTTACAAGATCACCTGATCTGATATTTAGGCTTGGCGATCTTAAACATAGTTTTTATTCTCTTATTATTATTTCACTTGATCGGTGTAACGTGAAATATTCCTCTGTAGAAATTCTGTTTTTATATCTATAAGAGAAGAAAGATATTTTTTAAGATCGATTTTTTTCTGATTTACGATACTTATCGGATGAAGTTCTGCACAAAACATATCGAAGAACACTACCAGACATATAAATTGCTGTTGTGTAACATCTGCAAAAAATAGGCTCAGCCGTTTCAGACTTATTAGGAAGGAACTCTCACACACACTCACTCAATGTGACTTTTATAAAATAGTACCTTTCTCTCTCTCTCTCTCTCTCTCTCTCTCTCTCTCTCTTTATATATATATGTATATATATATATATATATATATATATATACTAGCATGGGTGCCCGGCGTTGCCCGGGTGTTTGGAAGTGTATGCTGAGCAAAAAAACACAAACAGAAAGGGTCAATTTTTTTAAACTTTGACCCCTATTATGACCCCTTAACATTTATTGTTTGTGGCTAAACTCAAGTTATTAAGTTAGATCCATGTCCAAGAAAACTATCTCTAAAATTTCAAGTGTTTAGACCTAAAATTGTCGGAAGAGTTTGGTAAAGTTCTCAAAGGTCAAATCGTTGAACTTTGACCCCTCAACAGCCAAATTTCTGACCGAAAACCGATCATGTGATTTTCCCAAATCTCAGTACCCTGTATATCAAATTTCGAATCTATAAACTAAAAATTGACAGAGTTATTGCGTAGGGAAATGTACACAGACACACAGACAGACAGACACACAGACACGTTCACTTTTATAGATATACTAACATTTCGGCCCGGCGTTGCCCGGGTGTTTGGAGATGTATGCTGAGCAAATTAAAAAAAAATCAATTCTTTTAACTTTGACCCCTATTATGACCCCTTAACATTTACTGTTTTGGGCTCAAATCAAGTTACTAAGTTAGATCCATATCTAAAATTTCAAGTGTTCAGACTCCAAATTGTCGGAGGAATTTGGTAGAGTTCTCAAAGGTCAAATCGTTGAACTGTGACCACTTAACAGCGAAATTTCTGACCGAAAACCGATCACATCGATTTTCCCAAATCTCAGTACTCCGTATATCAAATTTCGAGTCTGTAGACTAAAATTGACAGTTATTGCGTACATAGACACGTTCTCTTTTATACATATATAGATATATATATAGAGAGAAAGAGAGTGAGAGAGAGAGAAATAAAAAAAAAAGGAACAGACCAAGTTATAAGTTCATCAACGTTTCGTCTTTATTTCGAGGCTTCCTCTGGATGAAATAAAGACGAAACGTTGATGAACACATAACTTGGTTTATTCCTTTTTATTTCTCTATTTTGTCGGAATACTACTATTTCTATTTTTCTCATCATATATATTGTGTTTGTAATTATTCACACACATATATGTTTTATCTTAACTGTGAATCATCAGTGTGGCCAGATTTAAACCATGTTTTATTTTACTAATAATCCATCGGTCATCAAGACCCAAAGGCCAATCAAGGATACGGGTTAATGGTTTATGCCAGGTGAATGATGAGACTAGCACCATAATGATTGCAAGCGATCGATTGAGTTTGGACTAAATTCGTTTACTTAAGAGGACGGCACAATGAAATTTCTTAACATTGGTCTAGATAACGACTATGCTGTAGTCGCTTAGGAAGTAACCCCGCGGTATTACATTCCACTGATGTACAGTTCTTGGAAAAAAACTCTGCTCATGGAAGTTCTACTTAGCTCTAGGTACACAGAGGAAGAATGGAAAGTTTTTACAGTGGTTGTAGCTAGACGATTTTTTACTGTGCATATTTTACAGGGGGGGGAGTTTGAGATCAGTCGAACCCTTACGATGAAAAAAACAATAAAGTAGTAAAAAACTAGTAATGATTCTTCTGTAAGAAAAAGGTTGTAGGAGCGAGAAAGAACACACCCACTAGATTTCAAAGTCGAATGTTTCTCAAAGCAGGAGAGAGTGCTCAAAGTTGCACCTCCCATGATGTGGCAACAATATTTTATCCCATAACATTGTGTAGATAGAGGATAGCATCAGGCGTGAGATACTTTGTGGAGCAATGGAAAGATCCAACCATTTTCCCAGTGATTTTTGTACCAGACCTGATGCAAGTTTTCCACCTTAGGCCTGGAATGATAGTCAGTCATAGAAGCCGTAAATCTCGTAAGTTTATGCAGTTTCTTAATATTGAGTTTCAGGTTTAAATGCGTAAAATACTCGATGGCAGTGTGATGATCACGACGCAAGCGCATTACATATTCTCCAATCAATATAGAACGCTTTGCAATGTTGCACGAATCTGCTCTTTTTGCTGGTTAATAGAAAGAACTAAAAGAGAATAGAATTTTCTTTTCTTTTTACTATTAGGAATCACATCTAATCAAGATCAAGAGTTACCCGAAAATAAGGGTTAATGAAATGTGTATGGTTACCAGCCGAAAGATGAGGAGCATTATGAGAGTACTTACATTGTTTAATAGTATTAACATCGTTTGCTTGCTTATATATTTTTAATGGTATATGCTCTGACGAATTATAAGCTCTTGTACGCCCGACAAATCCGACAAGCAGCAAAATAGAGAAAAATGTGTTGCTAGCACCCTGTCGTGTCTGTCTTTCTCGACTCCGTCCTCTGTCTCTCTGTATCTTTATTTATCAGCCGAGATGACGTCAACATTTCAACCTGTACCGTTTCAAAAGTTTGGGTCAAGCTCGCTGATTGGAGATTTTGCGTCCTAGAATTTGACTCCCCTTTGACGTCATATCCGGGACCTTGCATACAGACAAATGTGACCGACTTTTTGTTTGACGTCACTCTCCGTGAATCTGGATTATTCAACACCATGCCAAGGAGAGATTAACAAGATGTTGGTTTACGTTACAAAAGGAATTGGAAAATTTAGCTGTTTCAGAGAAGAAACTATTAGAGTAGAAAGCTTTTTGGCATTTAGGAATCTCAACAGTGAAGGGGTAAGATTTTGCTGCTAAGCGGTTTTGTCGGGGATATGTACGTCGAGGGAGGCACAAGTGCAACGAGATCATCAGAGGACATTCCATTAAAATATTTGTAAAACAGGCACAGAGATGCCAAATTACGGCGATGGGACAGTGACTGGAGCTTAGTTGAAAAAGTGAGTGAACCTATTAGATTGAAAAATCTTTTTTTTACCCTATCTAAGAGGTAAAGACTAGTAGCAGATGCACGATCCCAGATGTGGCAACAATACTCCATGCATGGGCGAATGGTGGCCTTGTAGAGGTACAGGATACTCTCACGTGTGAGTAGTCTTTTAACTCGACAGAGGGAAAACTTTTTTGTAGCAACCTTCGCAATGTGCTCAATGTATTTGTTCCAGTTCCCGTTTTTCTTTACTCGAGGAATTTGAAGGAAGAAAGGAGGGTGTTATTAGTTATGGATATCGGGAGTTGGAGAGGCTTTTGTAATTGTTAAAGGAGAGCAACTTAGTCTTATTAGCATTAAATGTTACCATCCATGTACGGTCCCACTCCACTATGGTCTGAAGGTCATTTTCTACCGATTCTGCCATTGTCTTAGATTTATGTACACCCGTTCTTCATCCCTTGTGCATATTATAGAGCATTATATCATCAACATATATACCCATCCCGGACACAATATTATCAGGGATGTCGTTTATGAATATCAGGAATATCGCCATTTGAGAAGGGATTAGTTTATTGCTAATCACCTAAGGCGCCCCGTATCAGGGAATGTCGATGGGACTGCCCAGACATTTTTGCATGTCAGAGTACTCTTCTTCTAGGTCGATGACTATTCAATCTCACTTTCCCGACCTTACTTCAAACCTTCAAGTCGGAATTTCCCAATTCTATGAATCCAATGCGTTTGCGTACTTTGTAAAATATACAACGTCCAAATAAATAAACACAATTTTTTTCAAAAGATATGTTTTTTTTCTTCGCAATTTAATTCTTTTATTTTCGTTGCCTGCTTTTTTTTTTTTTTTTTTTTTTGCTGTTGGGGTGGTCGTGTTATTTCTTCAATATGTGTGTCAGCATTCCAATGTTTTTTTTTAAGCTGTGATTCCATCCTCCCACCACATTTCTGATTATTGCTACCATCATTCATTTTTTCCACAATGCACAATCTCTGTCCTCATGTTTTTTACTTTCATTCTCTCCATCTTCTTTTCTTTCTATCTCTGTTTTTCCCGCCTTACAAAAGGCAATAACGGGGTGTTGCTGTGCACGATAATTTCCTCACTATTCATTAGGAGTGCTCACATCGGTCATCATCAGAGATTGTTCACTGTGGTGTTCCCTGGAGTCAGGGTGACAAGTATCCCATAAATTTCCTTTACTCTCCACCTCTTTTGATAACCGTAATAAATTAATTTGCGTTACTGCAACAGCCGTTTGCCATTGACTTCTTGCTGGCTATAACCATTGATCTTCACTGAAATTTAGATAGCAATAAAGGCTCCCCTAGGTCCCTTTGCTTTTTGCACTTATCCAATGGAGGTATGGTTAATGCTTTCTCACTTACCTTTTTATCCTCCTTGACCCTTCTTGACTATTTGGTGTGATGCCAGTCGATGCCGACGCTACACTTTTTATTGGGTGGGGGGAGTATTTAACTTACACTTTTGCGGTTTTCCTTATTCTATTGTTTTTTGTTTTTACTTCTATTGCAGTTTATATGTGGCTGGTTAGTGTTTGTAGCTCATGATGCATAGTTTTCCTTTAAATTTCGGCTGTCTTTAGCATTACTGGTTGTTATATTTATTATTACTAGTAGATGGACCCGATGTTTTTCGGGATTTAATGAGGATTAATGAATGTTCCATATTTAGAATACTTTTAATGTCACCGAAATCGGTGAAATCGCCCGTTTTTAAATCAAATTGATTTAATGCCTGCTTTAGTCGAGGATTCACCATGGTGCAATGGGAGAAAGCTTCACATGCCTCCTCGCAGTGAATTAGTCCCCAATACAAGAGTTTTTCGATTATCGATACTTATTGAACGCATTTCGATACAAAACCTATTTAAGAATACTCCCTGATACATAAAGTACATTTGCATGAAATTATAAAGAATATCGGCTAAACCATTTCTGATTCTATAGATAACGACAATATAAGCCTTCCTAACGTTTTTTTTTTTTAGGATAAAACTGAATTATTGCGAGTTGAAAATAAAAACGCGAGTCATTTCTGATCACTTAAAGAAAATAAACATTAACGCTGACTTTGTTTTATTTTTAAGATTTTCTTTCCTTTAATTGTAATCCGTTAACTTCTTTCTTTAAATATTGGGAGATAAAGGTGGCTCGACGTTAAAAATGACGCCGGGTGTTACAAACATGTTAAAAAACCATAGATGTTAGTGGTTAAAAATAAAATTGAAAGAGAACGAAGAAATAAGAAATAAATAAATAAAAAAAAACATTCCAAAACGTATATATCGGTATAGAAAACAGAAGAAAAAGAAGAAGAAGAAGAAGAAATAATAATGATGATGATGATGATGATGATGATAATAATAATAATAATAATAATAATAATAATAATAATAATAATAAATAAATAAATAATAATGACGATGACGATGACGATGATGATGATGAAAAATAAAGAAAATCAGAAAAAGTCTAATTATAAAAACAGATTTACATTCTCTTTTCCTCGAGTAGACTTTTGTAAGACATTTTCTATTCTATTTCCTCAGTAAGAATTAATATATAAATAGTTTTTCTTTAAAACACTTGTATATTAATATTTTACAATTATTTCGTTTTTCATCTAACTGCATTTTTTATCAAACCTATTCCGTGAACAAAATTGTCACGTAAAAAAAACAACGACAAAAAAAGAAGGAAAAAAAAACGTTCATTACCGTTTTTCTTTTTCAAAACAAAAATACTTGACAATAAATTAGAGGTATGTTATATATTTTCACTAAAATGCTGCACGCTGTTGCCCAACAATAAAATACACTTAAATACCATATCTTAATTTAGATAGATTTTGTATGCATTATTATAGAGCAAATTCCCTATTGATTATATATTGTAGCCAGTATAACAGTATAACCGTAGTGATTTCAAAAGTTAAAAATATATGACTTGGGTGTCATCAGCAAGAATCGAAACCAAAGCATTTATCTACTCAGAGGTATTCACTACTATAGGACCTAAGGGTAGATGGATATCAAAACTTTAACAATTTGCGCATGCGTAGTTGTGTACTTTAAGTCGACTTACGCTTGCCAAGTCCCAAATTTTCAATTTTGACCGCTTAGCAGATTTTTAACCTTACCGGTTAAAAACCAAATCAGATTTGTTCCACGGGGAAATGTGACATCTAGCTTAGGTTACATTAGTATGGAAATGTAGAATTAAATAGTGAAGATGAACGAAATATAAAATCTAAAGTGTGAAGGAAAAAAATCAAAACAAAAAGCAGGGAGATGGTAAAGCAGTAGTATAATCGAGGGTTGTTGAGGATAGAGGGGAGCAATGGGGCGATTAAAATGAAAACTTTAGAATGCATGGTGGTGTTTTAAGACAAAAGAGTGTAGAAAATTAATCGTCAAACAAGAAATATGAAAAATATGGAATATAATATGAAAAATATAAAATTTAATGAAAATATGATATAGAGATAAAAGAATATAGATGGAACAATAAAACAAAGACATATCTAAACATATAAACAAAACCTAAGGGCCCAAGATGGTTACACAAGACTAAATAACATGCCTAATAGCAGCATGTGCGTATCTGGTAAATATTGGAGCAAGTTATATTCTTCGGGCCGTAGTTAAAAATGCAATGGAGATATTATCCATTAAGTAAATCCCTTCAAAGTTTGGTCAGCTAAGTACTAGGTGTGTCAGAATTTGGGGGGAATTTTTGCCACTCCTAACACAAAACTGCAAATAAAATATACAAAACTCGTAATTTCTCTTTTTAAAGTGGGTTGTTTATTTTCTTTATAGGATATACTTCCAAAATAAACTATTAAAGTCGTTTAAAAAATAATAGAAATATTATTTTTTATTTAAAAAAAAACAGTGTTTACAAAGTGCGTGCGCGCGTTCATGTAGCTATTTTGTTTACGTAATGAAATGAATTGAATTTTACGAGTTAAATCTTTTTCAATTTTTTCACTTTAAAAATCTATCAAAATTTTTCTATTCGTTCAATTTTTACGATATTTTCATGTTCATTGTGAAATTTTATGCTCTTTCCAATAAACCGAATATGATATTCTAGACAAGGTTTTTTTTAAATCCCCCCATTTTGAAATGTCTATTAAAATGAAAATAATTAATTTTCTCACCTCAAATTTATATATCACAAATTGAAGATAAAAGATCAATAAATAAAATAAGCTAATTTAAAACAAACAAAAAAATAATGAACAGTTATGTAAAGTCCAAAGTGTAAAACCTTTTATTTTTTTTTTGTAACTACGCTGAATTTTTTTTTAAATGAAACCTTATAATCTTGTTATATTGCACAGAAAGTTTCGTTTAATTACGACAATCATTTCATTCAATGTTTTTTTTTTAGATATTAAAAAAAAATTCACTCCATAAAGAAGAAATAAAAATATATTAAATCAAAAACTCATGTATTTCTTTAAAAAATCAAAAATCGCTCGACTAGTTTTTTTTTTACCGGCAAAAACTAATAAGTGAAATGCGACTATTTTTCACCTACGGTGGCCCATATTTACTAACTTTTTTTTTTACAGCCAGCAATAGAAAGAGACATTAATTCGGTCGCTTACAAGCCACCATAGTTCATAACTCTAAGAAAGAGAGACGGTTATCTCCCCTTTTCTCCATTTGAGACGAGCTGAAGTCGTGATATTTTTAATACTCGCTTAAAAAAGTATTTTATTTAAAAAGGGAATGGAATATAAAATATAAATATGGATAAATTCTTAACAATGAAGAATGTAAGTGCCCATTGATTAGTAATTTTTTATAGGTAAGTGATTTTTTGGAATGCATATATATTTATTATTATCGAAGTAAGTTAAAAGTTGTTGATTTTCTTTAAAACTTTTTTAAAGAAAACCGATTTAAAAAGATAAATATTGCATAATTTGCTATTAAACCTGTTATTTATTATTATTATTTTTTTTTTTTTTGGTCTTTGCTCCTTTAATTGAAAAACATTAGGGGTTCAATTACATTTTTCAAGTAGTTATAAGCTTCGAAAGATAAAAGGTCGAATTATTCAATTTTTTATCACGCATTTTTAATCGCGTTTTCTGGCACTGCTAGCTAAGTACAGGTAATAATACTGGAATGTTTATACGTCGAGATGAGTTTAAGTTCTGGTATTGTTGTCGTATGAATACTCAAGTGTAGAATAGGAAAAGTCGCCTCAAAGTTGAAAATATATCATCATTGAAAGTTGAAAAGATATTACCAGTGATTAGGCGACAGCCACTGAAACTAAAGAATCAACCAAGGATCAGTGGAGTATGGTGGCGGGGCGTAAACGGAAGAACACATCTATCTCCACCTCAACTTTTTTTTTTAGCGAGCCGAATAATGCATGACCATTATTAAACAGGGCATGCTTTGAAGAATCGATACAAAAAAAAAAATTCGATAACTATTGTGCCCTTTGTGTTAAAAATAGCATAATTTTTTCGATCCTGTTTGAAAACGTTTGCCGCCTTTCGACTACGGTGGACCAAAACGCGCTGAAATAATTATTTTTTTATTCTGCTTTAAATCCCCTCCCACATTTTGGGGAGCCTGGCCCCCACACACATACAAATTAAAAAACAAACTCATACAAATGGTCACCCATCTTGTACTGGCCAGCCTTAGCGTTAATAATACATTGAGATTTTCGTCACTGAAAAATAAGTTTTTTTTGGCTTGTTTGGTCTTCCATAGTTTGCTTTTTATCAAATACAAACGTAAACATTGTCGATCTAGACTCTAGATCGACGCGAAGTAACTGGTCGCCTATATGAATAAGTTGAATTATTTGAAATCCAGTTACTTATATTATAATATTTTTGCATATTCTCATAGAAAATCATCCTAAATCTTAGTTAGAAAACAAATAAATAAATTAATTATTTCAAAAAACTTTTTTTTTTTTTTTAAATATTTATGCACGTTTTTTGTGCAAGACAAAAAATGTCAATTGTTAACTTTTGGGGAAAATTTAACATTTAAAATTTAATTAAAAATAGTACAAAAAGTTTTACATTATTCTGTTTTCTATATGATAAAATTTAGGGTTTTATCTTTCTGGAAAAAAAAGGTTACTCAGAAATAATGGATTTTAATAAATGTAATTTCGTTTTAAAAAACAACAACTTGATTTTTCGAGCATTTTTGGCGGTGCCTATATATGTATATATATATATATATATATGTGTGTGTGTGTATATATATGTATATATATATGTGTATATATCTATATATTGTATATATATATATGTGTGTGTATATATATATGTATATATATGTATATATGTATATATATGTATATATGTATTTATATATGTATATATATGTATATATATGTATATATATGCATATATATATGTGTATACACACACACACACACACACACACACACACACACACACACATATATATATATATATATATATATATATATATATGACGAATCCTAGAGTGGATGAAACGCCGAATATTCAGTGTAGCTTAATCGCCATATATATTTTATAAATTACTATATATTTTATAAATTACTATATATATATATATATATATATATATATATATATATATATATATATAACTACTTCATTTACTCACATAAAATTAATATACGAAAGTATAGATTTATGCGTAAACTTTAAGTATTTACTTCAAAAGTGCTCAATACGTAGGTAGAGCTAGTTAGTAATTTATAAAATATATATGGCGATTAAACTACACTGAATATTCTGCGTTTCATCCACTCTAGGACTCTTCAGGCTTATGCGCGAATTCTGTGCTTGTTTTTTGTTTTTATATATGTTGAGGATTTTTAGTTAGCCAATCAGCTTTCTAGTATCCACCTAGCGAAGGGGCGCGGTGGATACTAGAAAGCTGATTGGCTAACTAAAAATCCTCAACATATATAAAAACAAGAAACAACCACAGAATTCGCGCATAAGCCTGACGAATCCTATAGTGGATGAAACGCAGAATATTCAGTGTAGTTTAATCGCCATATATATTTTATAAATTACTATATATATATATATATATATATATATATATATATATATATATATATATATATATATAGATAGATAGATAGATAGATAGAGGAGGAGGAGGAGGAGGAGGATGAATAGAGAGCCAATGGAATTATATTTGCTCATTTGGTGCTACAATATTCCCAATAGAGCCGGGTAGATCTCTAAATTCTTGACAACATCGTTAAACTTTTTAAAAAAGAAACTCCAAAAATAAGTTTTCTTTTACGACCGGATGAAGCCGTCTCCACCCATTCCCTTCATTGTGAAACGAACGCTGAGTTTCTTTCTTTCTAATCTGGTTGTGTGAACTAATATCACACAGAAAACGCAATTTCTAAAACATTCATTTAATCAGCTGATGAAAGTCAGAACAGTAAACGTAAACTTTCTTAATCTCTTCTGCTTGATATCATCATTTTCTGCGCCAACCAAAGTTGGCAAACAATTGTGGTTTGTTTTCGACGAACGAAAAATTCAACCTTGAAAATATTACGCATCCTCAAATCTGACGTCATTGACGGGTCTGTTGCATGATTTTACTTGCAAACATGAGTCTTTCTATTAAAGTAGAGATATCTAGCCTCTAGGCGGAAATCAAATTGTGATATCGCTATATTTATTTTTATATAGACATATTTATGTTCAGTATAATTTTTACTCATTTGGAAAATCTTATATAGGACGACCCCTGCAGTAAATGTGGTATTATGGTGATTGATGCTTCTAGTAAGAATATGATAGACATTTTCTAGTTTTCGTGACAATGATGACCAGCGACACTAATTTTCCTCACGCTCTTTTGTTGTAAATGTATTTTTTTTAAATGTTTCCTGGAAATAAATATTTCAACGCGTAATATCGATTCAGTCTCAGATCTCATTCTCCCAGGTATTATCCCTTTTTTCAGTGGGCTGATGGAGTCATTGTCGGGTGTGAGGCGAGGCGTTCTCATTCGTAAAGTAAGGCTGAGGCAGATAATACAAGCATTTTAATTTCCAATTCAGATTGATCTTTTTTGGAGAATTTTATTTTCACATTAAAAACAAACAAAGAAAAAACGTCATTGTGTCTAACTTGTAAACTTTCGCTTTTGTGGAAGCAAATAGAAATGGATATTAGTATCACGCAAAAGCAGTTTTAACCTGAAAAGTATAAAATGGTGAATTATTCCAAAGATGTTTTTCGTAAGTAAAATATTCAGCCGTGGAAAAATAATGGCGCTTGATCAATATACATCAATAAGACTTTTTTTAAAAAAATTCATAAGAAAAATGTTTCAAGTATTTTTCTCTCAGCAAAAATACAAATTTCAAATTCCGAAGTCGAAAATACGAGGATAAACTCCAAACGAGCGACCTTTTGTCTCCTAAAATTTGTTGGTCTACATAATCACCATTATTCTCAAAGCACTTTTACCAGCAATGAACGATGGCTGTGCATGGGTGTCCGGAGCGCGCTTTGTCATACAAGGCTCGTTCCAAAAGTAAAGCCTCCTATATTTTTAAAACTAAAAGAGTTTAAGAGATATGAAGACAGGAGTTGTACTATTAAAACGAGCGACATTTTGTGCTCCAGAATTTATTTTATACATAGTTACATTCTCAATGCCCTTTTATCAATAATTCAATGACGCATCTCTGCTTCTGACGAACGTTCATGACAAGGATTGCTTTCTTAGAGTTTCAGATCATTAAAATCTGTAACATAGAGACGAAACTTTGAAGTCATGAATGCATATGTTCAGTCATCATAACAATGTAATTTGCAATCTTTTCTGATCCATTTTGTCTGATTGAAAAATAGGAGACATTACTTTTGGAAAGCCCTATGTATAATGAACTATAAGTCACAAAGTATGATCAATTAACTCTTAGTAACGAGTTATTATTAATGGACTATAAGTATTGAACTATTAGTTATAAACTGTTAGTCATGAACCATTCGTAACAATCTATTATTAATGAACTATCATTAATGAACTGTTAATAACGAGCTGTTATTAATAAACTAATAGTAATGAACTATTAGTAATGAACTAGTAGTAACGATCTATTGAACTATTAGCAATGAAACTATTAGTAACAAGCTATTAGTAATGAACTATTAGTAACGAGCTATTAGTAGAAAAAGAGATTTACGACTTATATAACAGTGTAACAAAGCTTTTGCAAAGGTTAAATGTTATCATTGAAACGAAAAATTGCGTTTTTACAACCCTCATTCATAATAATAACATTTGCTCTCTATAACTTGATTCCATCTGTTAACGAGCTTATGAATGTCCGAATTTTAACATTCATTAACGTTGGATGTAAAATATTAATCTGACTTGTGTTCAATCTCAAGGGTATCTAAATGTTTCGTAATCCTCAAAATAATTGATAATCCGAAGCAATTGTCAGGAGAACATGCAGGATGGGGCACAATTTTCAAACCCAATACTTCTACATCTACGCTGTATTAGGACAAGCGTTATCATGATGGAAAATGATAGCTTTTTTTCTCACAGAAGAGACGTTGCGAGTTGTTCTCTGTTCTATTTTCGTAGCAAGTACTGGGCAAAATAATCGCAACAAACATGCGTAAAGTTACAACCATTATCAACAACGTCTTATATTTTCTGTCTGTGTTTAAATCTAAACGCAGATTCCATTAACAAATTTATTTGCTAAAACTATATGCCTGTAAAACTCTGTACCGTTGGCTTGCTTTCCAACTGACTACAACGCGATCGTTAACAAGCTCAATGTAAACAAGTAATTCTTGTTGATTCGTGCCTTGAAATAATCGAATTCTACTCAATTTCCACCACTACAGATCACTACATAATTGTCTCATTGATCACCTTACACTTGTGAACCCTTATCCTCAAGTGGCCTTCAGGCCTTTATAAGTTGTGACTCCTTTGTAAAACATATTTTAATGTTAATTGTTCAGTGGTTTTCAAAGTGTGTGTGATCGGGACATTACTTTGACATTGTGAAGTTACGCTTGAGTGTGTGTGTGTGTGTGTGTGTGTGTGTGTGTGTGTGTGTGTGTGTGTGTGTGTGTGTGTGTGTGTGCATAATCATTGCAATGGAACTGTATAAGTTTGAGAACATGCATCATTTCGCATGTTGCATCGTTTGCATGTAACTGTCCTGAAATTTTAACCTTTGAGTAGCGAAATGTTCTGCATATCTAAGTTAGGAAGTCATTAAACCTTTTTGATAAATTTTGCGGTAATGAACACTAGTTAAAATGTTACCTGCGCATCAGTCATCCAGCTTTGTCTTGCAGACGTCGTTGTAGACTATGTAATGTATAGTTTTCAGACAAGAAAAAATAATGAGAAGAAAAGGAAAGGAAAGATTTAGAGTAAACGCGTAGAGAAGGAAAGGCAGAGCTTTGGTATGCCAGTAATCTAATTTGATTTATCTCCTCTTGTCGAACTTACTTCGAACCGAATAGATTGTTATCTATTAAGCATCAAATGTTCGTATTATCGAAAAAAAAAATATGTGCATATTAGTAAACTCCTGCTTTCAACCCTGAAACTTATGTAAGTATAAGTGGTGGGAGGTAAAAAAGAAAAACTTTTTTTTTAATTTGCGAGGTGTAAAAACATCCATGTTGAAAAAAGAAATGAAATCAACAGATGTTATCTCCTCCAACCCCGTCTATCACATTTGCAGAAATTGGTAAGCAGACTAAATATCAAAATATGAAGTCCGATTGGAAAGTAAAAAGTTTCTTTTTTCAGAACACGGATCAATAGATGTCAATAACGATTGACGAAAGAGGTGTTTGATTTAGTTTTTGTTTATTAAACTATTCTGGTCAATAGAATAAGGGAAAATCTCATTTTACAGCATATTCAAGACTTTTAGAAGTTGTGCGTTTCATCATGATATATCGTAGATCGATCGTATTTTTTTTATAATCGACAGAAACATTTTGATGTCCTTATTAATTCATTAAATAGTGTTAAGGAATAAGAGTTACGTAGCGATTATACTTTCACATTTTATTTTATAGTGCCATTTAAAAGAATAGTTTATAATTTAAAAATTGGATTAGAACATACGGAGGGCTTTCCAAAAGTAAAATAGTTCGTTATTAATAGCTCGTTACTAATAGTTCGTAGATAATTGTTCATTACTAAAATTCATTACAAATAGTTCGTTACTAATAGTTCATTACTAATAGCTCGTTATCATTAGTAAATTACTAATAGCTCATTACTAATAGTCCATAATTAATAGCTTGTTCATTAAGTATAGCTCGTTACTAATAATTCATTACTAATAGCTCGTTATTAATTGTAAATTACTAGTAGCTCGTTACTAATAGTCCACAATTAATAGCTTGTTCTTATAGTTCATTAACTATAGCTCGTTACTAATAGAAAATTACTAATAGCTCGTTACTAATTGTTCATTAACTATCGCTCGCTACTAATAGTTAGTTAATAATAGCTCGTTACTAATAGTTCATTACTAATATGACATTGCTAATAGTTCGTTACAAATAGTTCATTACTGATAGTTTGTTGCTAATTGTTTATTGCTAATAGTTTATTACCAAAAGCTCATTACTAACAGCTTGTAACTAATAGTTCATTACTAAAAGTTAATTACTAATAGTTCATTACTAATAGTTCGTTATAATTAGTTTATAATAACAGCTGGTTACAAATAGATAATTTCTAATAATTCATTACAAATAGTTCATTACTAATAGCACGTTACTTATAGTTTATTACTAATAGTTAATTACTAATAGTTCGTTATGAATAGTTCATCATTAATATCTCATTACTAGCAGTTCGTTAGAAATAGGTTGTTACTAAAAGTTCATTATTAATAGCTCGTGACTAATAGTTCATTACTAATAGTTTGTTACTAACTGTCCATTACTAATAAGTTATAATTAATTATTCATTACTAATAGCTCGTTACTAAATTTTCGTTACTAATAGCTTGTCACTAATAATTTTCTATTTATAGTTTGTTACTAATACTTCATTTCTAATAGCTCGTTACTAGCAGTTCTATTATTAATAGCTCGATACTAATAGTTCATTATTAATACCTAGTCAGTAATAGTTTATTACTAATCGTTTATTAAAAATAATTTGTTGCTAATAATTCATTACTAATAGTTCGTTACTAATAGTTCATTATTAAAAGCTCGTTACTAATAGTTTATTACTAATAGTTCGTTGCTAATAGTTCGTTACTTAAAGTTCATTACTAGTAGTTCTTTAGTAATTGTTCATAACATATAGTTCGTGTTTTCTAATAGTTCGTTACTAACAGTTCATTTCTAATAGTTTATTACTAATAGTTGATTACATGATGCTCGTTACTAACAATTTATTACTTATAATTCAATACTAATAGTTCGTTACTAATAGTTAATTATTTATAGTTCATTATTAATAGTTTACTGCTAATAGTTCGTTACTAAATTTCCATTAATAATCGTTCGTTACTCATAGTTCAATAATAACTCCTCATTAATAATAGTTCGTTACTAATAATTCCTTACGGTAAGTTCGTTACAGATAGTTCGTTAACAATAGTTCATAATTAATAGTTCATTACTAATTATTCCTTACTAATCGTTTATTACTGATAGCTGATTTCTGATAGTTTGTTACAAATAGTTCGTTACTAATAATTCATTAGATTAAGCTCGTTACTAATTGTTCGTTGCCAATAGTTCATTACTTATAGTTCGTTATTAATACTTCGTAACTAATAGTTCGTTACTAATAGTTTTTTTTATTGTTGTTTCACCCTGAACAAGACACAACGGCATAAGAGGTTACTAATTTGAACCAGATTTGTGGGGATACTATGCAGAGAGATGGACAGCGAGAGGTCTGTTTATATTACACCTGAACTTCTACATGTCAGTACAGTTAGGGAAGTAGGGAGGGAATTCCAAAGTCTAGCAGTTTAGTAAGAAGCTATTTGAGCAGAAGACTTTAACGGTATTTAGGGGTGTAGTGGTAAAATTTTCCTGTTGGTCGGGTTTAGTCGGGAGTATTTACGTCGAGAAGTTTCTAGCGCTTTGAGTTCATCAGAAAACTTTCTATGAAAATACTTGTAGAACATGCACAGGTATACGACATTTCGGCGATGGGGCAGGTTGAATTTGCTTGATAGTGCGAGACCTATTATTCAGGATACTCTTAGGTGTGAGTGACCTTTTAGCACGATAGAGAGAGCCCACCTTCCTTACCTCAATCTATTTGTTCCACTTCATATTGTCGGTTAGGAGTTTGAGAGAATCAGTGTATCATTAACCATTGCAATTAGTGGTTGAGAAGATTTCGTTCGTTACTAATAGTTCATTAGTAATAGTTGATCAACGGCAAGTGCAGTATTCCTGTGAATGGGAGGGGGGCTTCCTTACATTTCGGTGTAACAGCTAATGAAAAGGAAATCTTCGTGTGGCTTCCAACTGTAGTCGGCCACTGAAACCTCGTGAAGACAATCACGATTACCTTTCCTTGACTACAAAATGAGCCCAAACTTATTTTATACAAGAGTAGTCAAGGGAAGATAACTGTGATTAGCTTCATCAGAAGCCCCTATGTAGAATCTTCATGAGACCACACACACATACAAATACATGTGTGCGCGTATGCGCACATACACACACACTTTAGGTTTAAATTGTATGACGATAAACTAGAGCTTGTTTAACTTTCTCTAGCATAAATCTAACTCTGACACGCGTTTCATCCACTCTAGAACTCTTCAGGCTTATGCGCATAAGCCTGAAGAGTTCTAGAGTGGATGAAACACGGAATATTCAGTGTAGCTTAATCGCCATATATATTTTATAACTTACTATATATATATATATATATATATATATATATATATATATATATATATATATATATATATATATAGGGGCGTGCAATAAGTAATGCCCCTGACCCACTTCCAGTTGTCTGATCTAGCTGACATTTTGCATGTGCAATGATTTATATCTCTACGGGTTATGTGGCAAATTACAGCTCTGAACTAATTGTGGTTTCTGTTTTATAGGTGTTTGAACTGAGTCAGGTGTGAAATGGAGCCTGTTGAATGTCGAGCAGTGATCCAGTTTTTGTATTTGAAAGGACGCACACCATAGGAGACTTTTGATGAAATGAAAGAAACTTATGGTGATAATACCCCATCATATGACCTTGTAAAACGTTGGCATCGTGAATTCAAACATGGCCGGAAGTCTGTGGAAACAGCTCTTAGACCTGATCGCTCACCTTCTGCCATTGATAAGGCATCTGTCCGTCAAGTTGAGGCTGCCATTTTGGAAGATCGGCGCATTACTATTCGCCAAATAGCCCAAGATGTCAAGATTAGTACAGGGTCTGTGGAAAATATCAGTCATGACCATTTGCATATGCATAAGGTGTCTGCCAGATGGATTCCCAGGTTGCTCATACCATTCCAGAAGCGAGAACGCGTCGAGTGCTCGAGGATGAATTTGGAGATGTGCTAAGAAGAGTAGTCAAAGTTTTTCAAAAGACTGATTACACAGGATGAAACCTGGGTCCATCACTATGATCCAGAGACCAAAGCCCAGTCAATGCAATGGAAGCTCTTGGACTCACCACCTCCAAAGAAGGCAAAGCTGCAGCCCTCTGCTAGCAAGGTCATGCTCACAGTCTTCTGGGACCAGGACGGAGTAGTGATGACAGATTTCCAGGCAAAGGATACCACAATTACAGGAGCCTATTATGCTTCACTTTTGAGGAAATTAAGGAAAGCTATCAAAATCAAGAGGCGGGACAGGATCAGCAAAGGTACCCTCCTCCTGCAGGACAATGCTCCGGTCTACAACTCGCATGTCGCCAGATCAGAAGCATGGGCGTGTGGTTATGAAATCCTTCCCCATCCTCCCTACTCTCCTGACCTTGCACCCTCTGACTTTCATCTCCTCCCAGCCATGAAGTTGTTTTTGAAAGTAAAGCGTTTCCCAGATGATGCAGCCTTGATTTCTGAAGCCACGTCGTGGTTGGAGGACCAACCTGGGGGGGTTCTACAAAAACGGTCTCCAGAGCTGCATCAAACGATGGGAGAAATGCATAACTCTGGGTGGTTCCTATGTAGAGAAAGACTAATAACTGTGTTAAGTTTCGTTGCTCTACTGCTATGGGAAGTGGGTCAGGGTCATTACTTATTGCACGCCCATCGTGTGTGTGTGTGTGTATATATATATATATATATATATATATATATATATATATATATAATAGTAATATCTAGAAGCAAAATTAACTTCAAGGCTGCTAAAAATTCGTATTATAATTATTTGCAAGGGCCCATGGCGCAGTGTACTGAGTAAAATTCAGTTGTAAAAGTTACATTTCTGGAGATTGATTGGCGACCCAAAAATGCAATTGCGAATTACTTAGGACCTTTATCCAATTATAGCTGACGGAACAAGTTCCGTTCGAAATTCCGTGCAGATTCCCGGGTTAGACAGAAAGATTTCCGAGTTCAACAAGATACACCTGAAGACGATCGGAAGTTACATCGTGCAAATAACACCTAAAATGAGAACAGTAGTCCGAAGAATTCATTTACAACGAATTCAGTTTCTTTTGGGAATTTTAAAGTGTTCTTAGATGACATAATATGATTACCACCTATCATTTTAAAATTCAATAATTTCAGATTTGCATTAAATGTTATCCATATACAGTAAACTACAATTAAGCAAGTTCATTTGAACTTTTAACTTCTTCTTTAATGCCCATTAAGCTTAAGCTTCTAATCTTACATATTGTCTAGAAACAAAATCATGGAATTGAATTTTGACAAGACAATATAAAAGATTGGACAAAATTTCCCAATCAAATGTTTCTAGATCTTTACTCACTAGTTCTGTGAGGACGAGCATTATCATGATGGAAGATGACGCCGTTGAATAAAGAAGATCGTTTTCGAGGCAACATGGATGAAAATATTGCCGAAAAATATGAATGATATTTTAATAATCTGAATGATAAAGTTATGAATTAATCATAGTGATATGTTTAAATAATAACAATATGCAGGAAATAAGTTACAATGATTTTAAAATGCACTTTCTACAAACCGGCAAAACTTTTGCACCGACCTGCGAATTTTACCTGTCCTGGGACAGGTATTTTGTTTTCGATCTTTTATAAAGCAGATGCGAATTTCCACAAATGCGTTATAACCATTTTTTCTTGTAATCTAGAAAGAGCTGTTTTATAAGCGTAATTGCAATTCTCTGCGAGACTTTGTCCGTCAAACTTTAAGTCGGTCATTTTCTGATAGTTCAGTTTAAAATATCATTTTCACTGTTAAAAGCACAGATTTTTTTTAGTAGAAAATCTATCCATCGATTCATTTCTCACGTGATGTATCCTATATTTCTCATGTGACGATGTACTTTTACACCAATATTTGGAAATACAGTGCACACACACGTATACGCGCGGAATCGGAATCGAAAAATTCGGAACATTTTGGAGTATCAGAAA
>NC_136482.1:138150255-138175255 GCF_053919585.1 Euprymna scolopes
TATATATATATATATATATATATATATATATATATACGCATTAACATCAATTCCATGCCTGTCAAATCCTCACGAGGATGAAACGCGGAAAATTCTGTGTAGCTTTACGGCCATATATATTTTCAAAACTAATATTTAGCTCTACTCACGTATTGAGGACTGCCGTTGTAAATATTGAAAATAAAAGCATAAAAATTATGTACATTCATTATATTATATAGATCTGTAACTGAAGCTTATATAAACCGCGATGTTTTTTGTCTGTCTGTCAATCACAATTTTTCTGTCAAACTATATTTTAAATGTAATAAAAAAGGTGGAATTTGTCTCATTTCAAACTGTCAGCAATTTTAACTAGTTTTAGAAATGGAAAATATTGCATTAAAAGTAAATAATAAATTCCTAGCAAACAAAGCGGACAGCATAACCGGAAATCGAACCTGAAACTATTTAGTTTTAGTTTCCACTAACTGAGCTGAAGTGTCGTTATATGTATGCATAAGAAACGTTCGGGAGTATATAACGTCCCGTTCGTGTCCCTGTGTTTGGTGGTGATTTCATAATCTTTTATTCTTCAGTTATTCTGTCGAGTTACAATTTCAACGTTCTCTAATTCTTTACTCCCACCCCTCACCCCTTCAATTTTTATCGAATGAATTTCCTCATTCCATGTCAGGACCGACACTGTTCAACCCAACTCATTAAACTTCACGTCTATGTCTAAAACTATTTTTCTAATTTCATAATCTTTCATGTCATCAAATGATGGTTTTCACAGAATGTATTTGTTATTATTCCCACATGCCAAACTGGCCTCTTTGTTCCAAATTCCTCTTCCAAGTGAAAATATAATTGTCAGAATAAAATTCCAGTCTATCAAGTTGACAATCCTCGCTAGCATTCCCGATACATATTTTCTAAACTAAATATTTTATTGTAAACATATCTTTCGCCTCGAATACATATTTTCTAAACATTCTATTTCCCTAATATCAACAACGATCATAATGATAATCATTCAGGTTACTTGGCATTTCTCAGCAGTGGTCTGTATAACAAGTGGAGATCGAAATCGAGACGTTGAGATTTCCAATCTGGTGTTCTACCAACTGAGGTACTTCTACTTTTTAATGAATAAAGCGTAAAACATTAACTTAACGAAATAATTATAGCTTTTTCGTTACGTCATAGATTTATGGTTTGCGTCATGGTTCAAAACATGAATTCAAATATAAGTGATAATAAAGAGTAACTAAATAAATGGCAAAACTATATCAATAGCGCTGGAAAATATCATAGTTCAAAACAATATTGCTTTGATCCCGTATTGGCGTTACAAACTAGTTAATCTCTTATTTAATAAAAGAGTCTCTGTGTGTGTGTTTGTGTGTGTGTGTGTGTGTGTGTGTGTGTTTGTGTATGTGTGTGTGTGTATGTGTGTGTGTGTGTTTGTGTGTGTGTGTGTGTGTGTGTGTATGTGTGTGTGTGTATGTGTGTGTGTGTGTGTTCATTCACCATGGATTCCTAAACGGCCGGGTTGATTTTTTTTTTAATTTCACACAAAGGTACTTTATGTGCCGGGCAGTGTTCTTAGACAGGTTTTGTATCGGAATGTCTTCGATAAGTATCGATTATCGAAAAAAATCCGATGAAATAAGGGGCAAGCGATTTTGACTAAAGTTAATGCCTCATACAGCATAAAATAACAAGTGTATTTGAGAAGCTTTATTACTGCACAAGCAGAAAGGCCCGGCATATAAAATAAACAGTAGGTTCTTTTATATGACAATGGCGCGTTCGAAAAGAATGTTTCTGTTTAGAGCACAATTAAATCATGATAGCTGAATTTGCCATTTAAAAATTTTATTCAAGCCATTATCATCGCCCAAGTAGAAAAGTCCGGTATATAATAGCTTGAGAAGAAAGTTCTTGCGGAATTTCTAATTTTGATTTCAAATGAGTTTTTGTTATACTTTTACTTTATATATCATTTTAAAGAACGTTTTCCGTTCTATCTAATCGTTTAAATTACAATCGTTTTAAAACAATTATGTCTTCTTTTCAGAACGTTGAATACCAAATGATAAAACGCAAATTGGCACAATTTTCTTATTTCAATTCAAGCTCGGTCAAAAAACTGCTGAAACAACTCGCGATGTCAACCAAGCGTTTGGCCCAGGAATCACTACTGAATGCAGAGATTAATGATTGTTTAAGAAATTTTGTGGCAGCGATGAGAGTCATGAAGATGAGAATAGCTGACAAACGCACACGGATGTTCGAGAATTTGCTTCTGAATTAGACGTAACGTATACAACGATTTCTAACCACTTGAGAAAGATTGGAAAGACAACAACAAAAATAAACTTGATAAATGGGTGCCTCACAGCTTTAACGATAACCAAAAGAAACGCCGTTATGAAGTGTCATCTTCCCTTTTTTACGCAACAAGAACGATCCGTTTCTCGACCGGGTTTTGACTTGCGATGAAAATTGGGTTCCTTACGACAACCGGCGATACTTAGTTGAGTGGTTAGACGCTAAGGAAGCTCCACGACACTTTCCGAAGCCAGAGTCTCACCAAAAGAAGGTCATGCTAACTGTTTGGTGGTCTGCAGCCAGTAACATACATACAGTTTTTTGAATGCAGGCGAATAAGTAAAGTCAATAAATAGATGAAATGCATCAGAAACTTCAACAACAAAACCCATTATTAGACAACAGAAAAGGCCCAATTCTCATCCACGACAATGCACGAAGGCACGTTGCTAAACCGACCCTGTAGAAATTGAACGAATTGGGCTACAAAACTCTGCCTCATCCGGCACACTTTCCAGATTTCTCACCTACCGATTGTCACTTTTTTCAAGCATCTCAACAACTTTTTAAATGAGAAATGCTTAAAAAACTTAAGCGATATCAAAAACTCCTTCAGCGACTTCATCTCCACCAGAACGCAAGATTTTTACGTTACTTGCTCTGCGTTGGAAAAAGTGTGTTGATTCTGATAGTGCTAATTTCGACCAATAAAATTTTTGTTTGAGCCAAGATATGTTCATCTGAATGTAAAAGTTAAAAACCACGAGAACTTTCTTGTCAACCTTATGAAATCAACAGTAGGCTCTTTGATGTGACATATTCAAAAGAAATATTTCTATTTACACCACAATTGAAGCGTGATACTTGACTTTTACATTTTAAACTTTTATTCACTGCACAAGCAAAAAGGCCCGACATATAAAATCAACAGTAAGTGTTTTGATGTGAAAGGGACGCGTTCGAAATGAATGTTTCTGTTTAGAGCACACTCGGACCATGATACTTGACTTCTGCATTGTAGATTTTAATTCAAGCCATTATGAAAAAAAATCATTTTATAAAATCAACAGCATCAGTATGTTCTCTACAGTGCAATGTAGACTACAAAGTATTGTGTACTAAGTAACTGCGGAGAGGAATGAAAAATGGGCGATTTTATCGATTTCGATGACAATAAAATATAGGAGGATGAAACATTCGTTGGACCTCATCCAATCCCGGGTAACATCATGTTTTCTTGCTAGTATTTAATATATACTAGAATTGGGTACCGTAGAGCTCAAAATTATAGCATTCATTTAGTGCAAGTAATAGTAAATGCTCCATTCTTTGCTACTAAAAGAAAAGAATGGTAATAAAAACAGATATTCGAAAAAATATTAAATGGGAGGGAGGTGATTGTGGTCAAGTGGTTAACGACCCAGACTGACAACCTGTGTGTTCCAGGTTCGAATACAGTTTTGTCCACAAAAATTAATTTCAGTTAGAATGTTGGAACTCTTCACAGTCCCTTCCGATGTCTTTCTAGAGAGAATTCTGACTAGAAAATTATCGGGGAAACCAATACCAACAATAGAATCTTCCGAGTCATACAATGTGATGATGATGATGATGATGATGATGATATACATGGATGTTTAAAATAAGGCCTTTTTTCAAAAAGAATGTGGCATATTTATTATTGAATGAGAGACAACTCAAAAACACCTGTTTCGACTGTAAATAACAAATGCCGAAAAGTTTATTCTTTTAATAATAAACTTGTTTTTGAGAGATTGTATTTCCAAGTCCGAGATGACAGCTGAGAAAAAGTATTCAATCGAATTGTGTTTACACTTTGAAAGCCTATGCTTAGGTTAAATCGACAACGAGATTAGATTATTTCCTTTCATAATTGATTTATGAAGGAATAATCTTCGAAAATCAATTCCTGTTGTCAAATTAAAAAGATATTTGATGAATAAAACCATATTCTAAACATATACTAGGACAGCGTGCTAATCTCTTCTCTATTATGATATAAAAGGAACTTTGTCTTTTTGTGTGTCTGCGTGTGTGTGAGTTCGTTCTCTATGGACTCGAAAACGGCTGTGCCAATTTTTATGAAGTTTCACCCGAAAGTACTTTATGTGTCAGGTACTTTTCTTAGATAGGTTTTGTGTCGGAATGTCTTCAATAAATACCATTAATTCATAGTCGAAAAAATCAGATGAAAGAAGAAACAGTCGATTTTGGACCAAAGTTAACATTTTACACAGCCTAACATCAGAAACGCATTTGAGAAGTTTTATTGCAACACAAGCCGAAAAGCCAGATATATAAAATCAATAGTTGGTTCTTTGGTATGATAGAGGCTTATTCGAAATAAATATTTCTGTTCCGAGCACAATTAAACCATGATACTTGATTGTACATTTTAAGCTTAAATTCAATCAATTATATATATAAGAAATAATTTTATAAAATTAACAGTAGGTTCTTTATATTTCAATATAGACTACAATGCATTGAAGACTGATTCACTGCGAGGAGGGCATATGAAGCTTCCTCCCGATCCACCTCGATGGGTCCCCAAATAGAGCTGACAATCAACTGATTTGATTGAAAAATAGACGATTTCGCCGATTTCGATGACAATGAAAATATGGGAGTGTGAAACATTCATTGATCATCATTCAATCCCAGGCAATGTCGGGTCTCTATGCTAGTTTTGAATAAAAACCTTACCTCCGTATTGTGGCATTATTCAAAGTCTATGATTTTCTAGGTAAAACACTAAAACAGAAAATGCAACTCGAATTTTCATTAGATATCGAATCAGACGTTTCAAGTACAAGTTTCCAATAAATCCCTTAAGAGTCAAAGAATTTATGAATCGATCTCAGCAGAAGACCGTCAGTTAGGCCGAGAGACAGAGACGGAGTAAGAGAGAGCCGAAATCGATAGCTGTTAGAAAACAGAAATCGTAAGTTTTAGAATGTTTCTTTCAAATCCGACCCCCTACAAGGGACAAACACACAAAGTAAATTTCAACGTCCCTTAACCAAGACTTAGCAAATCCCTCATCTTATCTTTTCTCCCAGTGGAAGCAACACTATTATTGTTACGGCCCAGTATGGTCCCGAATGATTCCGTTGACATGACCCGACATGATCCCGAACAACTCCGTCGATACGACCCAATACGGTTCTGAATAACTCTTTCGATACGACCAGACACGATCCTAAACAACTGGATCGATACGTGAAGAGGCAATGCTTAATTAACATTTCAGAAGCTGCTTTGATGTGTACTCTTATCAGATATCCACTGATATACATATGCACAGTCCATTCATAAATGAATGGTTTCGACTTTTCACTGCAATGCAAGGTTTACAGCTCGCAGCACAGCATCAGGCTCAACCAAGTTTATATGCTTGTTCTAGTACACCGCTCAGAGCCAGCTTGTGTCTTTTGCCATGGAACCATTGCTTTCCACAACTACGCTGGTGGCTACAGAACTAGCGTCATCCCACACTGTGACATCTTGTCCACAGATACACCAGTCAACTTTCACTGGATCGTCATGAATAACTCTCAAACAAATGTCTTTGATCATCTGTGCTAGAAGAAGGTCTTTCACTTCATCATCCCATCCAGTTGTAGCAGTGTTTGTTCTTTGTTTCACAAATGCTGTGGTGAAACATAACCAGCCACCCACCAGGAACTGATCAGTTTATTTCCTACAACACTGAAAATATAATTCCATGGATAAATCTATTGGGAACTACTGGAAGATCACTTCTATGCCACCATAGCAGCTTTTTTTCTCCTCCTGGACACGTAATCTCAGCATGCATGAGCCCAGTCTCAGTTATTCTGGGGTGTTGCTTGCCAGACCAAACTTCTTCAAATGTCTCTTGATATGGGCCGCAGAACACACACGCTCAGTCACAAAAATGTCATCAATATAAGAGACAAAACTGTGTTTATGATCTCATCCTGGCTTAGAACGGTATTAACAATAGTCTGCATTATTAAAGGGGCTACATTGGGCCCAAATACTAGGCGGGTAAGACAATATTGTCCCTTGGTCTCCTCTGTTTATTGTTGACATGCACTTGCAAAAAGTCTCAGCATAGATCTAACATGGCAAGGTTTGGTCCTTGCTGTCGCCATTCACTCAATTTTTGAAAGTAAGCTTCCATAATGGCCACATACTCCTTTAGCTTTTGATAATCCATAACAGGCCAAACCTATTTGTTTTCCTGTACAGCAGCTATGAAGAGATTAAACCTTTTTAGTAACCGAGCTCATCCTTTAGATATGGCAACAATTGTACTATATTAGTTTATATTGGAGGAGATGATATATTAAAACGTGTCATGTGTTATCTAGTGGATGTAAGATATTGTTCTTTTAACAGACAAATAATAAATGTATAAATCGTATGCATGTTGTATAGCTAGGGCCACATGATATTGACGTGTAAACTGAATAATGTATCAGACTTATCACACGGGATATTTTTACAGTTCATATGTAAGAAGAATAATATATGCCTCATACCTTTTGTTTTCTTGAAGAGTTCTTCTGTATCTTCCCGCTGCTCCGTGACGAACCATGAAGCGATCATCCGTCCAATTGAGACATCTGTTCTTATTTGTGAAACCATTAAAACAACACTTTATATTTTTATAATATAAATTTATTACAATTGTCTCAAATGGTTTTCACAGGATCTGCAGTTAGTCTACATTTTCTATTCTTACAGCCCGCTCCTAGCTGTCTGTCCACCCTTGTCTAGACGTCTGTCTGCCCTGGTGGTCAATCCTCAACTCTCTGAATCTCTCCAAAACTAACTGCATCACGTGTTCTCTTACGTCACCTAATTACGTGTCTCAGACCAACCTAATCCACAACTAGTTATTTGTTTATTCAAAACCCCAAAATAATGTTATATATATTTTCTATTTTCACATTCCTTTTGCGAGTCACACATCAATCATTTCTTCTGCAATTTAATTGTTTATCCTTCTAATCACAATAACTGATCCAGCGACCATCCGTTGCTCAAATCAATTAATAAGAATACAAAAACAATAATAATAATGTTTTGACCTTTGACACCGCTTGCCACAGTTAACAGATATTACGCTATGATCACAGCCTAAAAGATCATAACATTACACAACCAGACATTGTCGACTCACATTTGTGGTTCCCGATCATATTCCTCTTGAATGTGTGCTGAGACTGGATGTTCCACAAGTCTATTTTTTAATGTAATTGGAGGTTTGTCACCAGCCCATTTCCAAGATATGGTCTACTTCTGAGTTTTCTTTTCATATTCTGTAGTGAAATCAGGCTCGGTAATGGTGATGGCAGCAACATCTGGTTTACTGAATTGTGGAAACCTTACCTCATCGACACTAGACACAGCTACTCCTTCCAGCCACTTGATTGCATCCAGACCAAGCAACAAATCAAATCAAAGTAAGTCTCTATTCACAACTAAAACTTCTATGGGAATACTGAGCTCTGCACCAATGTTAACTTGCACCACTGAAGTGAATAGTATCAGTAAGTAAAGAATTGCCTTTTAGAAAGGTTTTATTAACTGTAAAATACACGTACACTCTTGAAAGGATCGAGCGGGAAAATGAAACAGAGGGCGCTTTTATTATGAATGTCAATCCCAAGGGAGATAACTCTTAACAACAAATTAAATCATAACATTTTCCCCGTCCTAAAGTATTCAAGTAAGGGGTAATTAATTATAGACAAATTTTTTTTTTTTTTTTTTTTTAATTTTTTTTTTACAATCACATAAGAATCATTTTATTTACAAATAACATATGAACCCAAACTGCAGTTTTTTCAGTATTTAGTCACAAAATCCTTATATTTACTAGGGAATTGTCGAACTCGGGACGACCTCCGCACAGATTGGCAGGAATGCTGATTTTCAGTATTATTTTTTAGTGAAATCTGATTTTCTTCAAGATCAGACGATTGATTTTTGTCTTCCTCATGACCAATGTTTTCATTAGTAGAAGGTTCAAATAAAGTCTCTGAAGTAGTAGGATTATTATTAGAGTTTTCTTCATTTGATGAGTTTGGAGCTAAGTCTCGAACGTTGACAGTGGTTTCAGTACCAGAAGGTAGTTGAACATAAGCGTAGTGGGGGTTGACATCTATTAGGGTGGCAGGCGTTACAGGAGGGTCATGTTTACTTGTTTTAGTGTGGTTTCTAATATATATTGGGCCTGGTTTAACCCAAGAAGGAATTGAAATTCCGGAAGCAGATTTACGACTATATTTAAAAAGTCTATCATGGGGAGTCATATTAGTGGCAGTACAAAGTAATGATCTAATTGAATGAAGTGCGTCCGGTAGTATGTCTTCCCAATAAGGTAGTTTCATTTGATTAGAATGTAATGTTGTTTGAATGGCCTTCCATAAGGTACCGTTGAGTTTTTCAATATGTCCATTACCTTCAGGATGATACCTACTTGTTTTAGAAGTAGCAATTCCTTTTTTGTGTAAAAAATCCTTTATTTCTCTTGCTAAGAAATCAGAAGCACGGTCAGTATGTATCATGTCAGGCAAACCAAAAATTGAAAAGAGTTTGTTTAGACAGTGGATAATGGTTTTGCTTGTCATATCTCTGCAAGGAAAAGCGAAAGGAAAACGGGAATACTCATCAATTAGAGTAAGTAGATATTTGTTGCCATGTATAGAAGTAGGTAGAGGGCCTTTAAAATCAAGATTTAATCGTTGAAAAGGTAATATGGCTTGAATGAGAGTCCCTCCATTGGTATTGGCGAATTTGGGTTTCAGTAATTGACAGGATGAGCAAGAGTAAGTAATATTCTTAATTTGATCCAAAGTAAAAGGGAGGTTCCTCGTTCTTATAAAATGGCTTAATCTTGAAACACCAGGATGACATAATTGTTTATGTAAATCACGAAGATCTTGTAGATTGTAAGTAAGAGCAGAGATGCGAGAGAATGTGTCAGCAGCAATATTTTCAGGTCCAGGTCGATAAACTATAGTGAAATTGTATTGGGATAATTCTATACGCCAACGACATATTTTGTCATTCTTAATTTTAGATTTTCTTTTATTGTCGAATATGAAGCTGATGCTCTTCTGATTTGTGATGACTTTAAAGTGCCTGCCGAGTAGAAAATGTCGCCACTTACGGAGAGCTTCTACAATAGCGGCTGCCTCTTTTTCTACTGCATGGTGCTTAATTTCGTTAGTATTGAGAGTTCTTGAAAAAAATGCAATAGGACGACCTTCTTGATTTAGGGTTGCAGCAATGCAATAGTTACTAGCGTCCGTTTCTACTTCAAATTCTTTATTTGGATCTACCGTTATTAAAGTGGCGTCTTTTAGATCATTTTTCAATGTTTGAAAAGATTTTAATACAGATGGAGGTAGTGGAAATTCTTTGTTTTGATTTAGTAATAAAATTTTATCAGAAAAATTTTTAATGAATTTGCAGTAATAGGAAAACATTCCAACTATTCTTTTTTGAGATTTAAGATTCAGCGGAGGTGGCATTTCGAGTAATGGTTTTAGTCTTTGATAATCGGGAGCTATTTGATTATTTTCTATGGTGTAGCCGAGTAGAGTAATAGAACTAGAAGAAATTATGCTTTTATTTTCATTTAAAGTGATGTTATATTGTTTAGCAATTTTGTAGAATTTTTGAAGATTGTAATCGTGTTCTTCTTGATTTTTCCCATATATAGTTACGTTATCAACATACACAAAGGTATCGGTTAGATTTTCTTTTTCTATAATATAGTCTATGCTCCTCTGGAAAGCACTTACTCCATTGGTGACGCCAAAAGGAAGACGAGTAAATTGAAAAAGTTTGCCACTTACTTCAAACGCAGTGAATTTACGATCAGCATGATTTATAGGTATTTGGTGATAAGCAGATTTTAGGTCGAGAGTAGAGAAGATGTTATATTGAGCGATGTCGTCTACCATCTTATTGATATTAGGCATTGGGTAAGCGTCTAGTTCCGTGAATCTATTGATGGTATCGCTGTAGTCGACTACCATTCTTTTCTTATGATTCTCATTCGAAGTTACAAGAACCTGCGCTCGCCACGGAGATATCGAAGGTTCAATTATGCCTTCTTTCAACATTCTAGCAGTCTCTTCTTTTATGAATTTGTTGGCGGCAAAAGTGTAACGTCGGGATTTTGTCGCAATAGGAGTAGTATGAGGAGAAAGATTAGAAAAGAGAGGAGGGGGTGGAACGTTTATGGTAGGAAAAAAATTATTCGTGTTTATAGCTCCAATTATAAGTTTGTCTCTAGGACCGTCGAATTTAAGTGTTACTTTTTTATATTTTTTTAAGATATCTTTTCCGATTATTAAATCAATGAAAAGGTTTTCAATGATTTCAATTGTTATTCCAGAATGGGTTTTATCTTTCAGTATTAAATCCACGACAGCTTCGCCAGTTATTTTAGCATGTTGATCGGAAGCAGCCAGAGCTATAGTTTTGTTTTTAGGTATTGTGAAGAGTTTAAGTTTTTTAGCAGTATTTTCATTAATGAATGTTTTTACACTGCCGGAGTCCACCATAGCGTTCACGAAGTGCCCGTTTAATTTGGCATTGAGTGAATGTGACATCTTTGGAGTTAGTTCCTAGTCAGGATAGAGAAGGTGAGGGGTAGTCAGAGTCGTCATAAAGAACAGCAGTATGAGTGTTAGAAATAGAAGATTTACACACTTTAGCCCAATGACCATTTTTTTTGCATTTTTTACATTCGGCGTTTCGTGCAGGACATAAATATCGAGGATGACGTGATTTTCCACAGAAAAAACAAACCCCTTTTGGATGCATATTTTCTTTAGTCACAGCTATACGATTGTAGCCCGAAGGATTATTTGTAGCTGCTACAGTAAAGTTATTTGCGTAGCTTATCTAATGCTTTTCTGCTTGTTCAAGAGATCTGGCCGTGGCATATGTGTCTTGTAAAGTCAGGATGGGTTTTTCTAACAGTCGTTGTCGGATGGACGAAGAAGAAATTCCGCCGATGAAAGCTTCCCGAATGTATTGATTTTTGTTTTCTTCAGCAGAAACCGCTTCGAAGTTACATGTTTTGGCAAGCATTTCCAATTGTAGTATGAAGGCATCTATATTTTGTGTTGTTTGTTGCTTCGTCGTCATCAATCGATATCTATTATAAACAATATTTTCAGGTTTTAAATAAGCGGCGTCCAATGTTCTTAATGCACTATCGTAGTCGGTTTTATCGCTTATTAAATCGAAAACAGAGGCTGAAATACAATTGATCAAGGCAAAGAAATTATCTGAAGTGTTTTCGATTAATCCGTTATTATGTGAGCGGATATAATTCTGGAGGGTTAATTTCCAATGCCTATAGGATTTTTCGGAATTAGGGCATGTAGGTTCCACCTCGAATCTGTCGGGACGTAAGATTCGATCCATTATTTTTTTTTTTTTTTTTTTTACAGTTAATAAAATTGAAGTGAATAGTATCAGTAAGTAAAGAATTGCCTTTTAGAAAGGTTTTATTAACTGTAAAATACACGTACACTCTTGAAAGGATCTAGCGGGAAAATGAAACAGAGGGCGCTTTTATTATGAATGTCAATCCCAAGGGGGATAACTCTTAACAACAAATTAAATCATAACAACCACTCTGATTCCACAGCAATTAAGTGTGCTTCTGTCTTCGGTAAGCACATGACTCACTTTCCTCATCCATTACTTGCAACGCAACTTGCGGATTAGTGACTGCGTGCATTCAGTATCCACCCGAGCTCTACGTGGTGTTCCATCGATACACACAGTTACAAACAACAATGCGACATTTGCAAGAGTTTAAGGAATGAAGTTGGCGCTGAATTCTCGCCCTTTTGCTCGTTTCCTGGACAAAATCAAGCAATGTGCCCATGCTGCTGACATCGATAACGCATGATATTTCTTTAGGGCTGAACACCAGCACCTTTGCATGTCTCACGATCCAGCAGACAGTCAATTGTCCTATAATTAGGCCATTACATTTATAACACCGCAGGAGAGTATCCATCCTTAGATGTGCATTGCTTTCTGATAGTCTTCAGATCTTGCGAAGTATCATGTTTGCCAAGTGCTTTATTTATTCTTGTTTAGGCAGTTCCCTGCTCTTCGCTCTCTCTCTCTCTCTCTCTCTCTCTCTCTCTCTCTCTCTCTCTCTCTCTCTCTCTCTCTAGTTTCCGCTAATTAATTTCCAGCAGTGCACACTTTTGAATTTTGAATTCCATCTGAATTTCTCAACTGAAGATTTTGGTTGCGTTTATCAGCTTTTCTAGTTTTGTATTGCATTTTGCAAATAGTTTCAGGTCATCCATATACATGAGATGGTTTATTCTTTATCCTATGTCAATAAATCTGTATCCTGTATCACAGTTTCTGAGTATGTTGTTTGAGTTCCATCCTCTCTATTATAGACAGTAATGATAAAGTTTCATTGGAATATACACCTCTGTATTCTTATCTCAGTTAGCTAGGCTAACTTCGGCTGTTAGTTCCAGTGTTTATGTTCCCATTGCTTTCTTGCTAAGATTGGCCATTTTGTCAGATATTTTGAACATCCTTTACAGCTTAATTATCTATACTTGTCGTAGGCTTTCTTGTAGTCGATCCATGTCATGGTTTTGTTCTTTTCCTTGGTTTCACTTGATCTATGTATGTATGTATGTATGTATGTATGTATTATTATTATTATTATTATTATTATTATTATTATTATTATTATTATTATTAAGCATTATCATTCTTATTAATCTTTTATAGATTAAAGAGCTATCTAATTATATGTTATTTAATTTGCATACGCATTTGTGGTATATACAGACAGGCATGTATAAATAAGCTGGAAAGAGAAAAGAAACCCATTCTGTCACTAAATGCGCACAAAGATGCTAAAGAGTGATTGAAGCAACATATACTGAGAAAGACATGGATAGTTTGGACAAATGTAGATTGAAAATCAAAAAGAAAAACACTGTTGTTTATTCTAACAATTGAGATGAAAATGAGTGCTTATCACCTTCGAAGCGTATGGGATTTTCTGCATGTCAGGCATTCATTTTTCAGTGAAGGAAAACTCTGTGTCTGGTTATTTTTTTTTTTATATATAAATGACATTAATATGCATGTGTGGAGCGCAATTACTTAAAGAAGAGAGAACTAGAGAATACAGACAGTTGGATTTTGGACAGTTGCAATAGCGGGTTTGAGAGTTATTTTTGTTTGAGAGTTATTTTTGTTTGAGAGTTATTTTTGTTTGAGAGTTATCTTTTTATATGAAAAGAAGTAACCGTTTTTTGTTTTTTAATTTTTTCTTAACACACTCGATAGATGTTTAAGAAATAAACAGATGATTGTTTGCTGTTTAACACATTTTTTCAGCTGAAAGTAAGAGATGTTGTTAAGAACAACAATAATAAATAGAAGAGAAGGAGACGAATAGGATGATGATGATGAAGAAGAAGAATTTATCTATTGATTTGGTTTCATCATGATCGCTTTACTCATACAAACTCGAGTTATAGAGTCAAAAGACCGTTACCAGTGTATATTGAAAAAGCGTATCTTATTAATTTTGTTCTGATATCTGTCAGGAGAGTAAGAGTACATCTGAATTAGTAAAGAAAATCTTCTCTGTTTTTCTTTATGACACAAAAATATTGATCAGGAATAAATATTAAAGTCAACAAAATCGATTAAAAATAACATTTTTTTAAAACACGGACCAATAATTGCTCTAGATAATTGACGGAACAGATTATTTTTGTTTCTTTTATTATTAACTAGCGGGGGTATCCGGCGTTGCCCGGGTGTGTGGAGGTGTACTAAGGACCCCCGGGGGAGGGGGGATTAAAAGGTGTTTTAAAAAAACGTGGTATAGTAGCAGGCTTCCCCGGCATCGCTTGGGTCGAGTAAGGAACCCCAGGCGGCGGGATTAAAAAAAAATTGGTAGTAGTGTGTGTGGGGGGCGGCGAAACAACAGTAGGCAGTTTTGGTGGAGTGAGAGAAAAAAAGTGGTAGTAGGCAGACAGGCTCAAACCTGTAACGCGAAGGAGGAAAAAAAAACGTGACGTGCTTGCTGATGTCTCCGTTGTCCGACTGGAGATTGGGAACGTTGAAATTAAGCGAAGTCAACCCAACCGATACAATAACTAGCAAAAATAGCGACGCAAAGAAAAACTGACCTTCCTTGGAGAAAATTGCCCAGTTTAGGGTGAAGGAATTAATGTTTTGGGCCAATTCTTCGATATTTGTTGTCTGTAGGGTCGAGCTTTAAAATGATACTGATCTCGTGAGGATCCGCTGCCTCTGTCGAACGTTTTTGCGAGACATACAAACATATACACACATTTTGCTTTTCATATATAAGACTAGCGGGAGTACCCGGCGTTTGGAGGTGTGTGTAGGGGGGTAAAGAATAAGCGAAGTAATAACTCTGTTAAAACTTCTTAAAAAATCAGAAAAACCAAAACAAAAAAAACAGCAAACGAACGTAAAACTTCTTTTGAAAAATCGGAAAAAAAACAAAAAACAAAAAAAAAATGAACGTGTTCAGAAAAAAACACAGCAGACAGCGAAAAAAAATGGTATAAATAGTTTTGTTTCAATATTAAACGTTTAAAAATCGAAAAAATATATATCTGATTACTCGGATTGAACCTGCAATCTTGAGATAACGACATTGTCACTTTATCGATTGTGCTAAGGATGCGTGGGTGAATGTAAGTCGGTTTTTTTAATATTTAAACGAATTCAAGGTACAACGTCTTTTGCGCGTGTTGACGCATGCGTAGAAGCCATCTTGTCATGAAGGAACGATTTTTTTCCACCCCTCCTTATAGAAAAGGGTCTGGTTGAGAGTGAAAGAATGAATGTTTTGGGCCAATTTTTCGATATTTGTCGTCGGAAGGTTCGAGCTTGAAAATGATACCGATCTGGCGAAAATCTGTGGCCTACGTCGAAAGTTTTTGCGAGACATAAAAACACATACACACATTTTCGCTTTTATATATATATATAGATAGATAGAAGATGAAATAAACAGATTCTAACTTTATATATAAGATGTGCGTTTATGTATAAGATGTGCGTTTTTTAGTTTGAACCACATATCCAGCACACAAGAACGGATACTGTTGAGTGCGGAAGATGACAGCCACACCGTCTTCTAAAGATGCGGTCGTTCAGTGTGCTTAGCTATGATCATGCTGTTGCAGAGTGAAGCGCAGCTGCCTGATTTACGGACAGAACGTCGTATGGAGATGCTTAGATGCATCTAAGATGCATGAAAGAAAAGTCCATCCGGTCTGAACATTTAGCGATAAAGATGCTATTTAAAACCAAACTGACCGACCGACAGAGCTTAGATATGAATGGACGCATCTAACAAGTCAGCTTACTTGTGATAATTGATATTCTTGAGCTGGGCGTGAATTCTGCAAAGTAAACATAAAATGAATATTTGTACATGTGCTGATATCAAAAACTAATTCGTTAATTTCAAATGAATTAATGCGTGGAATTTCCATGAGTACTCTTCATACTCCTCCTCTCCCTCCTCTTCATCACCATTATCTTCATCCAAATCAAATTACATGCTCAAACCCTAATATTATTGTAGTGAACAGGAAAGCGAGGAGAAAATAGAAAGAAATGCTGAATACTTATGACATTGCACGTCCCGGTGACACCAACGTGGAAGAGAAAGAAGGGAAAACATGGACGTGTATGTCGAATTAACGTGGGAAAATGTGCGACCTGTGAGTAGCAAAGAAAGTGAATTTGTTAATAATGATAATTAACGCACTTAGTGTATCACTGACCATCTACAAACACCGTTTAAAAAAGATCGGAATAAATGAAAAGCTAAAACATTTATAAAAAGTATCATTCTTTGGAACTACTACTACTACTACTACTACTACTACTACTACTACTACTACTAGTAGTAGTAGTAGTAGTAGTACAATAACGTCAATAATAATAATAATAATAATAATAATAATAATAATAATAATAATAATAATTCTGGACAAAGAAACCACAAAATAAGTGAATGCAGCAAACTATCCCCAAAAGAGTATAAAATCAAGTGGGGGAAATAGCATCCTGGGAATACAAACAAAACTAGAATCAGACGACCAGGCCTTTATATGCATTAGATTTGACATGCAACATAACATCAGCTACTTATATTTTCTCTACCGCTTTCCCTTGATGCAGGACTGTACCCCAATAAACAAAGTCTCTGACAGCATGGATACAGCACTCTCCCTTGATACTAGCGCACAAGTACATGTATTTGGTGACCTCAATGTCCACCACAGTAATTAGCTTGGATTCTCTACTTACACAGACACAGCTGGTAGCATAGCACATAGATGATTGCGTAACAAATGCTGATTGTGCTGTGATAGTGGTAGAAATCGCCATAAATTCTCGACCCTAAACTAAAGGGTCATTGTTCAAAACAAATAAAAAGCCTGACTAAGAAGCCATCAGAATGATTCAAAACGGCATTAAAGCACATGTTTCCACACAGAAATTCTATAGCAAGCCTCACTCTCCCCAATAGTTTACTTTTACTTGTGCAGCTGCCATTGATCAAAGGCAGCATGTGTACCACAGGTTTAACCGACGTAAGTCCAGTTCAAACAGATAGAAGTTTATAGACGTTAGAAGTAATTGTAAGAGAGAAATAGTAACAGCTAAGAGAGAATATATCGAAGCAACCAGAAACCCCATGGAAGCACAGAAATTAGGAAACTGTAATTTTTGGAAAATCTACAACAATGTAGTAAATAATGGGCAATCAACAATTCCTCCACTATCCAACAATCATGAGGTTGTTTGCATGGCAACCGAGAAGGTTAACATTCTGGCTCCATTAGTCCCCTCCTGCTTTTTGCCAAAATATTTGAGTCCATAATTAACCAAGCTCTAGTCCATGATCTTACAGTTGCTAAACTTCTGGCCGACCTACAAGCCCATTCTACAGCAGATATCCTGGCTATAATCTCTGAACAATGGTATAACCATTCACTGGACGAAGCAGGGAAGAGTAGAGTGGGAGCCCTAGATATATCTAAGGCTTTTGACAGAGTATGGCACGATGGTCTTCTTAGGAAAATCAGATCATATGGTATCACTGGACAAATAGTCAACATAATTAAATCTTTCTTAAGTAAGAGAAGAATCCAGGTTGTCCTCGACAGTCGTACATCTAAACAATATGATATAAATGCAGGTGTACCTCAGGGGTCTTTCCTTGGACCTTTATTATTCCTAATATTCTTAAATGACCTCCCTGATAGAATTGTCTCCGAGATGGGTATATTTGCTGATGACACCATGCTCTATAACAGGCACAAGGAGAAAACAAATGAACACATATCTAAGGAAATGACAGAAACACTAGAGGAAGACCTCCAATGTGTAGTGGAATGGGGACATAAATGGATGGTCACATTTAATGCTGCCAAGTCTAAGTTTGTTTCCTTCAATAAGAAACCTTCTCTACCACCTATAGCAATGGCCAAAGACACATTACCTGAAAGTACTTCTTTTAAACTCCTCAGTCTAACGTTTACAAAGACTATGAGTTGGGATAGATTCATTGAGAGCATTGCCAAGGCCACTGCGGAGAAGGTGGGCTCTCTCTACCGTTCTAAAATGCTACTTATGCCTGAAAATATCCTGTACCTCTATAAGGCCACCATTCGCCCATGTATGGAGTATTGTTGTCATATTTGAGCTGGTGCATCTGCTACTAGTCTCTCACTCCTAGACAAGGTTCAAAAGAGAGTCGCCAATCTGATAGGTCCTGAACTGTCATCTAAACTTCAACCTTTGTCCCATCGACAAAATGTTGCATTCCTCTGCCTGTTCTACAAATATTTTAATGGTGAATGCTTCAACGAACTACAAGCACTTGTACCACTTTGACGTAATTACCCCTGATAAACTGGACAAGCATCTAAATCCCACCCCTACACAGTAGAGATCACCACATGAAAGAAAGCCTTCTACTCCAATAATTTCTTCCTCAGAACTGCTTGACTTTTGAACTCCCTTCCGGGAATTTGCTGCCCCAACTGTACTGACATGCAGAAGTTCAAGTGTAATGTGAACAGACATCTTGCTGCTTATCCACCTACATAATCTCCCTGCAACTTATGTCCCCAATAGCACCACCCTACATCAAAGTGGCACTGAGCCTCGTTTGGAGTGAGAATGAAAAAAAAAAACCAAAACAACAACTGAGAACACAAAATGATTTGCAATGATTATTGAAAAAGACGGAGAATCCTGGAAATTTTAGGAGACCTACTGTCACTCAGACTCCAGGAAACACTGCTTGTTATCACCAATGAAGAATAATTGATAATGACTCATGTGAGCATCCCTAGTGAGTAAATTATTAAAAAACGGTAAATCACAACATAAATTAATGCAGAAAAGATACGGATATAAAAGACTATAAAAAAAAAACTGTTGAACGACACCAAATGTAATTATCCCACCTCACAGTATCAAAAAAAATCTTGATAAAGGTGAGTTTCCACCGAAATATATCGTTTCAAATTAGATAAACATTCTTTTATATTTTTTATTTAATAATCTTTGCGTTGGATAGCTTCCTAAGCGTATTTTACATATGTGTTTCTACTTAATTTTCAATTCACCAACGTTTCAAAAACAGGCAACTAATCAAATAGAGTATACAATATATACATGACACAGTCGGAAATCTAGTCCATTGGAAACTGTGCAAGCGACTCTGCCTTAAACATGTAAACAAATGATACAAGCACAAACCGGATATTGTATTGGAAACGAAACGTATGGCATCATCTACGACATTGAAATAGAAACTTTTTTTTTATTTTTTTTTATTACATTTTCACCCCAAACAAGGCACATTGCCACTTTAATGTAGGGGGCTACTATCAGGGGAAACATCTACTGGGGTACTATGTAGGGATTAGGGCAGCGAGATGTTGGTTCACGTTGCACTTGAACTTATGCATGTCAGTACAGTTGGAGAAGCAGTGACCTGGAATGGAATTCCAAAGTCTAGCAGTTCTGGGGAAGAAACTACTCGAGTAGAAAGATCTTTTACATCTAGGGATCTCTACAGTGTGGGGGTGGGATTTAGCAGCTTGTCGGGTCTGTCGAGGGTGTTCACGTCGTGGGGGTACAAGTGCTTGCAGTTCTTCAGAGCATTCACCATTATAATACTTGTAGAACAGGCAGAGGGATGCAACGTTTCGACGATGGGACAGAGGCTGAAGTTTTGATGCCAGTTTAGGGCCTATCAGATTTGCGACTCTCTTTTGAACCCTGTCAAGGAGCGAGAGACTAGTAGCTGATGAACCGGCCCAAATATGACAACAATACTCCATACATGGGCGAATAGTGGCGTTATAGAGGTACAGGATACTTTCGGTTGTTAGAAGTTTTCTAGCACGGTAGAGAGAGCCCACCTTCCTCGCAGCGGCCCTGGCAATGCCCTCGATGTAATTGTTCCAACTCATGTTTCCTGTGAACGTTAGGCCAAGGAGCTTGAAAGAGATACTCTCAGCTAAAGAGTTGTTGGCCATTGCTATAGGTGGTAGAGAAGGTTTCTTGTAATTATTGAATGAAACCAGTTTTGTCTTGGTGGCATTGAACGTTACCATCCATTTTTGTCCCCATTCCACTACTGATTGGAGGTCATCCTCTAGTGTTTCTGCCATTACTTTAGATATATGTTCATTTGTTTTCCTGTCGTGCCTGCTATAGAGTGTGGTGTCATCAGCATATATACCCATCTCAGAGGCAATTTTGTTGGGGAGGTCATTTATGAATATCAGGAACAGCAGAGGACCAAGGATAGATCCCTGGGGCACTCCCGCATTTATATCATATTGTTTAGACGTACGACCGTCGAGGACAACCTGGATTTTTCTCTTATCTAAGAAGGATTTAATTATGTTAAGTATTCTACCAGTGATACCGTAAGATCTAATCTTCCTGAGGAGACCCTCATGCCATACCCTGTCAAAAGCCTTAGATATATCTAGAGCTACCGCTCTGCCCTCTCCCGCTTTGTCCAGTGAATGGTATATGCGTTCAGAGATTACAGTGAGGATGTCTGCCATGGAACGGGCTTGTCTAAATCCATATTGATGGTCGGTCAGAAGTTTAGCATCTGTAAGGTGCCAATTATCCAAATTAGAAGACCGGATATGATAACAGTCAATAAAACCTGAAATAGTAGATGTCGCTGCCTTAACTGATAAAATCAAATGTTTTAGTTGTCTTTTTTTTAAATTTATTACTACCGATCAAATTATCAAGGCCAAACACCACTCAAGGAAAAGGGTTAATAAAATGGATACATTGTGAGTTGAATAATAAATGAGAAAAATAGATTTTCAAACGTGCAAAAAGACGTGTTCATGCGCACACTCTTTTTCTGTGATAATTTAACAATATAAATGAATGACAAAATGGCTTTATATCAAAGAATTCCAAATTTATTGGAAATAAAGAGAAAAAATGATAGACCTACATATTTGTCCACATGTCAATAAAAAATGAGGTAACCGATACTCACAGTTAAAAAATTTACAATTGCACACACATGCATACATATATATATACGGAGGGGTGTGCAATAAGTAATGACCCTGACCCACTTCCCATAGCAGTAGAGCAACGAAACTTAACACAGTTATTAGTCTTTCTCTACATAGGAACCACCTAGAGTTAGGCATTTCTCCCATCGTTTGATGCAGATCTGGAGACCATTTTTGTAGAACCCCCCAGGTTGGTCCTCCAACCACGACGTGACTTCAGAAATCAAGGCTGCATCATCTGGGAAACGCTTTACTTTCAAAAACAAATTCATGGCTGGAAAGAGGTGAAAGTCAGAGGGTGCAAGGTCAGGAGCGTAGAAGGATTCAATAACCACACGCCCATGCTTCTGATCTGGCGGCATGCGAGTTGTGGACCGGAGCATTGTCCTGCAGGAGGAGGGTACCTTTGCTGATCTTGCCCCGCCTCATAATTTTGATAGCTTCCCTTAATTTCCTCAAAAGTGAAGCATAATAGGATCCTGTAATTGTGCTACCCTTTGCCAAGAAATCTGTCATCACTACTCCGTCTTGGTTTCAGAAGACTGTTAGCATGATGACCTTGCCAGCAGAGGGCTGCACCCTTGCCTTCTTTGGGGGTGGTGAGTCCAAGTGCTTCCACTGGGCTTCGGTCTCTGGATCATAGTGATGGACCCAGGTTTTATCCTGTGTAATCAGTCTTTTGAAAAACTTGGACTACTCTTCTTGGCACATCTCCAAATTCATCCTCGAGCACTCGACGCATTCTCGCTTCTGGAATGGTGTGAGCAACTTGGGAATCCATCTGGCAGACACCTTATGCATATGCAAATGGTCATGAATGATACTTTCCACATACCCTGTGCTAATCTTGACATCTTGGGCTATTTGGCAAATAGTAATGCGCCGATCTTCTAAAATGGCAGCCTCAACTTGACGGACAGATGCCTTATCAATGGCAGAAGGTGGCCGACCAGGTCTGTGAGCTGTTTCCACAGACTTCCGGCCATGTTTTAATTCACGATGCCAGCGTTTTACAAGGTCATATGATGGAGCATTATCACCATCAGTTTCTTTCATTTCATCAAAAGTCTCCTGTGGTGTGCGTACACAAACATACATACAAAAACCGGATCACTGCTCGACATTCAATAGGCTCCATTTCATACCTGACTCAGTTCAAACACCTGTAAAACAGAAACCACAATTAGTTCAGAGCTGTAATTTGCTACATAACCCGTAGATATATAAATCATTGCACACGCAAAATTTCAGCGAGATCAGGCAACTGGAAGTGGGTCAGGAGCATTTGCTTGTGTGTTTTTTTAAATTCACTTATAAGTTCTTATCAGCAGACGATAAGTATCTTTGAAAAGAGTTTTTTAGACAAATCCTTAAAGACTGAGGACAAAACTTCAGTAAAAACGGTTCATTTTTCTTTTTGTTGAAATATCTCAAGACTGATGACAAACATTGAAAACGCTCTTAATAGACAAAGCTACTTGGAGAACCAAGCTCATGCCGTTGTTGTCTTTTCTTGTTTCTCAAGTAATAAAGCATAAAATATTGCTTCATATTTGGAAAATGAAAAATATTTATATTCTAATCTTATTCTAATAATGATATTATTTTTTTTTTTTTAATAATTTGACCTTTTCTTCTTTAGTAGAGTACTAAAAATTTCTGGACTGCAGACGTAAATTAGATATACAATGATTTATACATATATGTTTGTTTATATTTTATTTTATATTCAATTATTGCTTCGATAAAAGACATTAATTTCAATGGCACTTTTAAATAATTAGTCGTTCGGACTAAAATTTGGATTATTTTCTGATATGTTCCATAAATTTAGGATACGTTTGGATTCAATTTTCCAAATATACCATTCGTTAAATATTAACATCTCGTTGTAACTTTTTTGCTGTGTAAAATAGTTATTATTTGGGGTTTTCCAACTATTCCAAATCGATGCCGCCATTCAATCATAAGAGACAATGGATAGTCACTGTAAGAGTAATTGCGCGTGTAAATATGGGCCAAGGATTGCATAATCCCCGACAACACCTGGATCAGCATTGTTTGAGTCCAGTGGCAAGGAGAAGTGCTAGACGATTAGAAACAATGCCAAGATAAGCAAAGAGTACATACAACACCCGAAATTCACAAATAGTCCCCCATTTTAGCACTGACCAGTCTCAACGTTGCTTAATTTTGTCAACGCGATTATGCCATGTATCAAATAATATTCAAATATCAAATGAAAATCAAATATTCAAATATTCCAAATATAAATTTGAATAATGACCTTACGTTAAAAATCTTTTCCAATTCTCAGATATTTCCCAAGAAAAAAAATTTAAAGTGTCGCCAACTTCTCAAAACTAAACAACGACTCTCAGTCAACATTTTTATATATTTTTTTCATTCTCGGATATTTTCCAAGAAAATGAATTTAACGTCTTTTCAGTTTCACATAAATGGCTGCAGCCGAAAAATAAATTAATGCTAAATTTACATATGACTTAAGAGCTCAATGCCTCATTTTAATATTTTAGAAGTAAAGTAAAGTGTATTTATATTTCTTCTCGATATTCTTATATCGAGTTTTTATAAAAAGAAGAATAAACACAATTTTCATCACAAAAGAAAACCGTATCAACGGAGATAAAAAAAAATTCAGCACCAAAATATCATAGGCTTTGTGAAAGGTCGATCTAGGCCAACTTAAGGAACTTGAGATGAGAACTGCTAGGCCGTGAAATGGATACGATGTCATATGACATCTCTCAGTGGAAAACAGAAAACAGTCCGTTTGGGAGCACATAAAAATGATATGGGCTGCCAGAATATGATTAAACAGTGATCATTAATCTTTCCGTCTCCGCCTCACTGACTGATTGATATGATTTGGATTATCGGATTTTAATTTTGAGTGTTATTTTCAAAACGTTTCAGTTGATGTAACCTCTGACCTTATTCATGTGTATCTTGTTGAACTCATGAATCTTTCCAGAGTTCAGTTGCAAGTTGCCAAGGGTTCTGTTCGAAATTCCGTGCAAATTCCCGGGTTCGACAATATACACCAAACAAGGTCGGTGACTACATCTACCGAAACGTTGTGAGTGTAACACTCAAGATGAAACCAGTAGTCCGAATAATCGAATTATCAATCCTCATTTTAAAAATTCAGAAACAAGGAGCTTTCATTCTAATACGGTAAGACCCCCTAGTCTGGAAGGATCACAGAAGAGCGCTTACAAGGAGAACAAACTGTTATCGATTTGTTAACAAGAATGTAATGATTGCGGTAGCTGGGTTTTCTGCATGTATGATACAAGGTTGAAGCGCAACACTTCGTCATTCTACTTTCCCCTTACGCCTCCTTTGTTTCCTGTTCTCTTTTCTTTACCTCATCTTCTTACACCCCTTCTCTTACTCTGATGATACTCCTACTACTCATTCCCACCTTGCCTGTCTTCCCACCTTCTAAAATATGTAATATGCAAATAGCCAAGCAAGCAATGAACGTAATCTATTTATATATCTATATATTTATAAAAGTGAAAGTATGTGTGTGTGAGAACACTTCTAACCATATATACTCAACGAATTTTTTATCTACAAACTTGAAATTTGGTATATAGGGTATTCAGACACGTGGAAAAATTTTAATCCGTTTTCACCAGGAAAAAAGTGCTGTTAAAGGGAAAAATTGATAAATTAGTACTTGGATGTTTATGTTTGTCAACTGTTTCATGAGGTTTGAAAACAGTTTTAAATATTGTGGAAAGCTTGCCTAATGATTATCGTACTTGACTCACTGTCTTAAGATTTTGGTTTCAATCAGCTCGAGTATTTTTTTTTTTTTTACAAAAAATGAACTATTTAAAAATAAATAAAATAATACTCGCATGCACTTGTCTCAGTTTCTTTCCGTTTTTTACTTATTTTTTTAAAAAAGGAATTTAACGTCACGTTTAATACCGAGCAACGCCGGGTAATCTTCTAGTATATCTATAAAAGTG
>NC_136482.1:138180255-138242755 GCF_053919585.1 Euprymna scolopes
ATTGGCAAAAAAAGTGACCCCTCCCTGGTGTCCAGTTGAGAGTGAAGAAATTAATGTTTTTATCCAATTTTTCGGTATTTCTCGTCTGAAGGGGCAAGCTTCAAAACGATACTGATATTGTGAAAATCCGTCGCCCTGTCGAAAGTTTTAGGCAAACATACAGACATACGTACATGCATTTATATATTGGTAGCTCAAATTTTCGACCCATACCGGTTAAAAAGCTTGCCCTATCTCTGAATACCCTTTATGTAAAATTTCAAATGTATATACCAGAAATTGTCTGAGTAATTTTGTAGAGATCGAAGAGGTCCAATTTTTTTTTTTAACTTTGACCCCTATTATGACCCCTTAGCATTTATTGTTTTGGGCTCAAATCAAGTTATTAAGTTATATCTATGTCTGAGAAACCTATATCTAAAATTTCAATTGTTTATACCCAAAATTGGCGGAGGAGTTTGGTAGAATTCTCAAAGGTAAAATCGTTGAACTTTAACCCCTTAACAGCTAAATTTCTGGCCGAAAATGGATTACAAATCTCAATAACCTGCCTATAAAATTTCGAGTCTGTAGACTGAAAATTGACAGAGTTATTGTGTAGCGAAATGTACACAGACAGACAGACAGACAGGCAGACACTTTCACTTTTATAGACTAGCAGTTCAGCCGGGCTTTGCTCGAGCCCTATGTACTGTTAATAACTTTATATGCCTTTGTATATATATTAACAAGTTTGTACTCGTGTACAGGTGGCCTACATTTAAATTTTCAAGTGTTTGGACAAAAAATTGGCGGAAGAGTTTGGTAAAGTTTTCAAAGGACAAATTGTTAAACTTTGACCCCTTGACAGCCAAATTTTTGGCCAAGAACCAATTAAAAAGATTTTCCCAAATCTCAATAACCCTTGTGTCTCGAGTCTGTAGACTAAAAATTAACAGAGTAGTTTGCTTGGAAAATGTACACGCAGACAATATTACTTTAATAGATGTGATAGATAGATTAATTCACTATTAATCTTAAATCCAAAATTATTTGCTACTAAGTTACTATTATTCTTAAAACCAAACTTATTTACTATTAATTCACTAATAATCTGAACCCAAAATTATTTGCTATTTATTTACTATTAATCTCAACTCCAAAATTATTCACTATTAATCTCAAACCAAAAATTATTTGCTATAATTTACTATTTTTTCAACTCCAAACTTATTGTAGTGAAAATTGAATGTGACTGCAGTCACGGAGGTGGGCTGCAGTGCGAACTCGAAACCCGAGCGATGGAAGACGAGAAGGCGACGAATCAGCAGGTTCCAATGCGCATTAATTTGCATAAATGAGATTATATAAGGCCGGGAGTTAAGATATTTGGCGGAGTTGAGCCGTTGAGTTCTCGAGAACCGGATGGAACCTGGTTAGAGCGGATAATGTCGCTGAGAATCAAGTCCCAGGTTTTTTTTTTTGGGGGGGGGGGTGCGATATGGAACCAATGCGGCCGAGACGAAATGGGAAATTTTAAATGATTCGCGTCGAACCTGGAAAATTAAAAGTCGCGTTGAAAATTGAAAAGCGTTGTCACAAGAGAGAATTGAAGGAGTCGTGTCAAACTGCGAAGGTTGAAGATATGAAGTGAGTCGGACTTTTGTCTTTTTGTTTGTTAATCCCAGTGGGATTCGTTGGATTTCTGTATCTATCGCCGTTAAAGGAACGTGGAATTTGGAATGAAATTCGCTTATATTTGTTGAAAAAAAGTCGCCGCTGTTAACAGAACTTAAAATGCGATTTGGACGACTTGTGCATTTAAATTCGTTTTTCACCGAGGAATTTAAAATGAGATCCTGTTGTGTTAAAAAAAAGTTATCGTTTTTTTTTTTTAAACGAAAATGATTTTATAAAAGTACAATTCAATTCGGATATTATTGTTTGAAAAAAGTCATCGTTGTTAAAAGAACTTGCAATGCGATTCGGATGACTTGTATGTATAGAAGTCCTATTTCAATGTGGAATTTAAAATGAGATCCTCTTGTGCTGACAAGGGAGCAGGGTGTCGTTTTTAAACGATGGATTTATTTTATAAAAGTACAGTTCTAGTCGGATTGTACTGTTTGAAAAAAAGAAAATCATCGCTGTAAAAAGAATTTAAGATGCGGTACGAATAGCTTGTATGCATTGAATTCGGTTTTCAACGAGGAATTTAAAATGAAGTCCTGTTGTGTTAAAAAGGTGTCATTTTTGAACGATAGTTGTTTTGGTGAGAATACAATTAAAGTCGTGTCGATATTTCCTACCGACGAGTGGGGGGGGAAGGAAAGACGTTTAGCTTGCAACGAAAAATTACCTCGTTGCTTACAAGCAAACGTATTCTTGTAAATATAACGCGCTGTTAACAGTTGTCGTACCATACAAAGGTGACTCTTTTTATAGTCTCAATCTCTCGTTCAGCGAGATTGAAACGAGACTGGAATGTCTATTTAAGCTATAAGGAATAGACATCCTATTTTCTTCATTAACAAACACCAGGCCGGGCCGTCTTTCCCTTCCCACCGAGCCACCCTCGGTAAGTCAATCAATTTAATTATCACACATTCCCCACAAAAAAAAAAAAAATCTTGATTAAGGGAATAAAAGTTCATTTAGACTCCCGATAAACTGGGTCTACTAGGTACAACACCTTGAGGGTCACAAGTCGAACAGAACCAGTGCTTCAGTTAGACCCACACAGCTGAAGTGGAACCAGTCATTACATCTATCGCTATCATAGGTCTGCTATCCTCAGGTCTGTTACAGGTAGGACAGATCCAAGTTGTAGTACTCTCTCTCTCTCCGTTGTGGGTCCTGGCTCATATCCTGTGAATTCGGAGGTTCCATGCTTATATGGTACTTGTATGAAGTGTAAAAAATATAATGCCGTTTCCTTCTCAGTACCAAATTCGACCAACTTACCAGCCCCTCGAGTGAATTTTGTCAGGCCTTATTTACATACTGGTGTGGATTTTACCAGTCATATCTATGTTAAAGGACAAGAAAGAGATTACAAAATGTACATTCTTCTTTTTATATGTATGAGTATTAGGGCTGTGCATTTGGAATTGGTTCCAGATATGACTGTGAAATCATTTATTCAAGCATTCATTAGGTTCACGAACGCGAATGGAATACCCACGCACCTTTATTCGGATAACGCTCGCACATTCAATGCTGCTGCCAGAATAATTAACCGGGGGATGCTAGCGGACGAATTCAAAGAAAGATTCAGTTCTTATGACTTGAAGCATTGTACGATTCCACTGTTTTCACCTTGGTATGGTGGTAGTTGGGAAAGGTCTATCAAGACCATAAGATCCTGCCTATATAAAACAATAGGAAGAGGTAAAATAGACTAGAGGCTGTGGAGAGAATTCCAGAGGAAAGATGTTTAATAGAATGTCTATAACTCCATTACCTTTCCTCACTTTCACCATACGCACCAAATTGTCACTTCCTTGGATTAACTGCAGAACTTCACCTAGAGACCAGAAAGGTCTCGTCTTCAGAGTGCTTTTTATGAGCACTGTCCCCTGGTTTTACTTGTTCTTCAAAAGAACAATCAGCTAGGCTCAGAGCCCTTTCTCTGAGACTCAACAAAAAGTCCTCATTCCAAACCTTCCTAAATTTAGTTAGGCTTTCTTCCCGGGAACGCAGGGTTTGAATCAATTCACTTCGACTTAGAGGGTCCATTGTTTCCAGGTCCTGGTTTTCAACCCTCATCATTATTTCCTGACCAATATTTGCATTCATGAGAGAGTTAGGGGTTAAGATATTTAGCTCAGAGTCCTCAGAGCTCCTATATGTCAGGGGGGGGGGCTATTTACTGCCCTTTGCACGTCAGACAAAATTGTAAGTAGGCCAAAATAGTCTATTTTACCTCTTCCTATTGTTTTATATAGGCAGGATCTTATGGTCTTGATAGACCTTTCCGAACTACCACCATACCAAGGTGAAAACAGTGGAATCGTACAATGCTTCAAGTCATAAGAACTGAATCTTTCTTTGAATTCGTCCGCTAGCATCCCCCAGTTAATTATTCTGGCAGCAGCATTGAATGTGCGAGCATTATCCGAATAAAGGTGCGTGGGTATTCCATTCGCGTTCGTGAACCTAATGAATGCTTGAATAAATGATTTCACAGTCATATCTGGAACCAGTTCCAAATGCACAGCCCTAATACTCATACATGTAAAAAGAAGAATGTACATTTTGTAATCTCTTTCTTGTCCTTTAACATAGATATGACTGGTAAAATCCACACCAGTATGTAAATAAGGCCTGACAAAATTCACTCGAGGGGCTGGTAAGTTGGTCGAATTTGGTACTGAGAAGGAAACGGCATTATATTTTTTACACTTCATACAAGTACCAACCACATTTTTAATAGCCTGTCTGGCTTGTGTTATCCAATAACCGCCTAACCTTATTTCATTCAGAGTAGTGGCTAAGCCTAAGTGTTGGCTTCTCTGGTGGTATTCTTGAATGATCAATTTTGTTAGGTAATGTTCTTTTCCTAATAAAATAGGATTCTGTATTTCATATGGGTGATATTCAGTTTCCTATTCTTCCTTTTGATCTTATGATGCCTTTGGGGTCCAGAAAGAGATTCAAGTTCTTGACCAGTTTCGGCATGCTCTTTCCTCCAGGGTCTAGCAAGAAGTCTAACTCTCTTGAAAGGGATTGTTTTTGCATAGTCTTGATCAGGTAGGCTTTTGCCTGTAACTCGGGATCCATCTCCCTCTTTCTTAACCTGTTGATGAATTTAAATACCAGTGAAGTCACTGATCAACTTACTCAAACTAGAAAAACTTTCCAGTTTGATTCCTGATATAGCCACCTCATTCTCTGCGGCATAATTTACTGGCGCACTAATCCGTTTCATTTGACCCTTAGATAAGCAGCCCAATTCACGATGGCACCAGGAGGATTCTTCTTGCTTTATCCATTTAGATCCCTCATACCAAAGAGTTTTTCCTTAAATTTTCTGATGGTCAAACCTCTGATGTAATCCGCTGGGTTTTCAATTGTCGATGCATACTTAAAGTTGACTTTTATGTTGAAATCACATTTGATTTTCTCTGTCATTTGAGCTATGTCCTGTAATCTATGTTGTACAAACACATTTTTCGTTTGGACGAAATCGGACAGAACCATCTGAGCATCCGTGATTACATAGACATCCTTAATAGTAATGTCCTTTAGTGACTCCTTTATAAAAGGGAGGCACTTCACGGCTAAAAATACCGCTAGAAGTTCTAACGTCGGGAGGGATTTTCCCTGAAGAGGAGACATTTTTGCCTTTGCAAAGACCAAGGATGAGTTCCCATCCTGTACAGCGTACACCACAAACCCATATGCGACTTTAGATGCGTCACAAAAGAAAAATAATTTGGTATCCTTTCCTTCATCTAAAGCTCTCCTTGGAAATGATAGTGTTTAACGCGGACAGATCCTTTGCCAGCGTTCTCCAAACTGAACTCATACTTTGAGGAACCACATCATCCCAATTTAATTTTTGTTTCCATATTTCTCATCAAGAGACGACCTTGCACTGTCTCAGGTAGATAAAGAGACAAAGGATCAAATACCTTAGAGGTCTCAGACAATATTTTCCTCTTAGTAGATGCCTCCACCTCGCATGATGGTGGGCAAACACTTATTGAATCTTGGACAGGGTCATATTGATATCCCAACACTTTTTCCCAACCAGAGTCGAATCCTGACAATGTTCCATCTGCCTCCATTTTCTTTTGGAGTGTTACACAGTTGGAATTGCAAGATTGCAAATCAAAATTTCCTTTCTGTAAACGTTCTCTCACAGTAGTATACAAGGCAGATAGGTTTTCTGCATTATTCGCAGTTTTCACCAAGTTATCCATATAAAAATTGGATTTCAATGTTTCTGAACAGTCATCCAAAGGAAACTTATCCGCATGAAACTTTAATACATAATTTAAGATAAAGGGGCTTGCATTGAAGCCAAATATAATGGTTTTGTACCGGTAGCAATGCAAGTTTTTACCTTTCTTTAGAAAAAAGCAAAATCGATTACGATCCCTTTCAGATGCCAGCCGAATCATCGGAAATGCTAGCAATACGTATCGGTTTGTTCTGAATCGGATCATCAATTTTATCATGTCTGTCATTAGGTTTACTCCAGGATATGCTGCTTCGTTCAATGATACTGAGTCCTTATTCTTATATGAACAATTAAACACTGGTCTCACTTTGGTAGTAGTCTGGTCAGCCAGTTTTAACACTGGCCTATGAGGTATCCATATATAATCTTTAAATTGTTCAGGTGGCACAATTATCTTTTCGATAATGCCCTCATCTTGTTGTTGAAAAACTTGCAGATATTGATTATACAAGTTTTTCTTCTCCAGATCTTTGGTAACCCTTTCTAGAACTCGAATAGCAGCATTGTGATTCGAAGATACTGATTTTATTTTATCTTCATACCACTGAAGTTGCACATGATAAAGACCATCTTTAAATGTGATGGAATCTCGGAATTGCTTAACTTTCTCTTCATCCAAGGTGGAGAATTTCTCGTCAGTGGGTAATCCAATGGATTCAAGGTTGAACATGTTCTCCAACTCTCGCTGGACATTACTTTCTTCGAACCAATTTTTTAAAGGGTCTGGGTAGGATTCCTTTGGGTGAACCACATAATTGATTCTGGCAGGTGGAAGTTCAGGAGTTCTAGCCAACACTTCTGCATAATTAATTTGTTCTTTTTTGGTTTTTAATCTGGTGTTTATAGAGAAAAGAACACCTGTTTCCAAAGGGGATTAATCCTTTTTGTGTCTCGAATGCCACTCCATACATGCAAGGGATTACCTTTAAAGGTTCCAGGTACTGGATTGCGTCGAGTCCTAGTAACCCATCTATTATAATCAAATCCCTCTTGGCATCAAACTTTGCAGCCAGCCTGCGATTTTTTAAATTCCCAAGAATCTGAGTATAAGTCCTTCAAGGCGATACGATAAGTTCAACTGGGTTGCTAGAATTGGGAGAGTATGAGTTCTCCCAGTAACCAAATTTAATCCCACAGAGATTTCCTTAAAATTTTTAGGACTAGTGCCTAAAAAGGTTTTTACCTCCATTCTTTTATCCTTGGCTAAGGAGAGGCAATTCAGCTTTTTTAAAATTAAAGTGTCAAAATAAGTCTGATTGCCAGTGTCCAACAGGCAGTTCACCTTCACCTTTTTTTCGCCTCTTTTCACTATTATGCCAATTATAGGTGACAGGAAAGCATCATTATAGCCCTTTGTATGCAGGCAAGTATCAACCTGCATACTTCTTGTAATGGTTGAGCACATAGCAGTTATGTGTCCCTTTGAGTTGCAATGATGACAACAAATTTTTCTTGATGTGTTTAATGGACACATATTCCCCAAGTGAGACCTCTTTAGGCACCGAAAACAGACGCAACTCTCTACACCTTGTTATCCTTGCTTCATGAGTAGAATAGCTGTCACAATCTTCGGACAAATGTTTATTTGTTTTGCAAAATTCACATTTTGCCTCGGATATTAACTTAGTATTAAAGGTCTTGAGAGACGAGGTTTCAATTGTCTGCTCTGGCTTAAACTTAGGTTGGAGTTGAGTTTTGGCCATTAGTATCTTGGTCGGCTTTCTGGCAACCAGCATCCGTTTTACTATACTTAGGGTTTCCTTCAACAGTGTAGACCATGTTGGGTATGAACTCCCGGAAATTCGTAACAGTTCTTCCCTTATTTCAGGAGGGAATTTCGTAAATAACACTTGTGATATTATTATCGCTCCAGCTAACTTATCGTCATATAAGTCACAATTATAAGAGGCCCTTAGTTCCCACATATCTGCCTGGGTCTTGATCATAAAATTTTTTAATCCTTCCAGGTTTTTGGGATTGTCCAACTGAAAATCTAATATTTCCTGAATTATTTCCCCTCTTATCTCCTCCTCGTCCAAATACTGGTCCTTCAGTAGCTTCAGGGCCATCAAGTAACTTTCGTCAGAGGGTGAAAGATGATTTATAAGTTGGAGTGCTCTGCCTTCCAAGGAACATCTAAAAAAATAGTTTTTCAGTGTTAGACGTAATGGACTTGGCACAATTTTCAAATTTTGTTAAAAAAGTCCTTGAAGCTCCTCTTGTTGGTCTCAAAGTCCTTCTCATCAAAGCGTTGTCCCTTCAATTTTAATTTGAATGGCTCCACTGCAAATGAAGAATGGGCTTTTGGTTCGAAGGGTGGTAATCTTTCAGTGTTTGGAGTAACCGGGTTCTCCTGACTTGGAGTAGAGTCAATATCTTCTTCCATTGAAGTGGCTGCTGGGTTCTCACTCTGGTCAGCTTTGTGGAGAAAACTTAAACGTTGCCTGGCTTCATATTTGAAGCGGAAGGAAGCTAGACTTAAGCTTGCCAAAGCTTCTGCTTCTCCCCTTGCAGCAAAGTGTTCCTCCATGCCAAAGGAGACTCCTTCCAGCTCTTCTAACCAGTCCTCTATTTCACGTTTAAATAGAGAAACCACTTCTTCAGAACTCTTCTCCTCCTTTTCTAACCCTTCCAGGGTAGTCTGTATTTTTCGTTGAATAAGTTTGTTTCAGCTTCAGTTCTTCCATCGAGACTGAATCCTCCATGTTGTTAATTCCGACTTATCTCGAGAATAATTAAATTCTTGGTTGAAATTCGCAGCCGGATTTTTTCGTTGCAATGTGTCGATATTTCCTACCGACGAGTGGGGGGGGGGGAAGAAAAGACGTTTAGCTTGCAACGAAAAATTACCTCGTTGCTTACAAGCAAACGTATTCTTGTAAATATAATGCGCTGTTAACAGTTGTCGTACCGGTCTGATAGATCTCTAATAACGACAAGAACAAACTACAACAACAACAAGCCTACAAAGGTGACTCTTTTTATAGTCTCAATCTCGTTCAGCGAGATTGAAACGAGACTGGAATGTCTATTTAAGCTATAAGGAATAGACATCCTATTTTCTTCATTAACAAACACCAGGCCGGGCCGTTCACAGCCATGAGTCTTTTCCTTCCCACCGAGCCACCCTCGGTAAGTCAATCAATTTAATTATCACAGTCGTTTTTAAATGAGAAATTTTGTGTCTAGCCGTGTAGCCCCATATTGCTAAGTAGTATCTGTCTTTGTCGGAGTGTAGAGAGCGCTAGCTGTGTCTAGCAAAAACAGATACTACTTCACTACCCAGTTTATGATCATGAGATCGGGGAGGCGTGTAGTGAAAATTGAATGTGACTGCAGTCACGGAGGTGGGCTGCATGTTCGAACTCGAAACCCGAGCGATGGAAGACAAGGCAACGAACCAGCAGGTTCCAATGCGCATTAATTTGCATAAATAAGATTATATGAGCCGGGAGTTAAGATGTTTGGCGGAGTTGAGTCGTTGAGTTCTCGAGAACCGGATGGAACCTGGTTAGAGCGGATAATGTCGCTGAGAATCGAGTCCCATTTTTTTTTTTTTTTTTTGCGATTAGAGAATATTATTACTAATAATTCACTATTAATCTCAACCCCAAAATTATTTGCTTATTTACTATTAATTCACTATTAATCTCAAACCCAAAATTATTTCCTATTAATTTACTATTACTCTCAACACCAACCTTATTTACTACTTGCATTTCTGTCCGGCTTTGCTTGAGCCCTTTGTACCGTTCATAACTTGCCCCATGTGTGAATACACTTTTATGCAAAATTTCAAATGTTTAGACCAATAATTTTCTGAGTAATTTCGTAGAGGCAGCGGAGATAAATTTGTTAAAACTTTGACCCCAATTTTGATCCCTTAACATTTATTGTTTTGGTTTCAAATCAGAATAAAATGTTTAACCCATGTCCAAGTTACCTTCGTTTAAAATTTCAAGGTTTTAGACCCAAAATTAGCGGAGGAGTTTAGTAGAATCTGCAAAGGTCAACTCTTTCAACTTTGACTTTTTGCCAGCCAAATCTTTGCCCCAAAACATATTAAAATTCTTTGCAGCATGTCTGAATACCCGTTATATAAAATTTCAAAAGTTTAGACCCAAAATTTACTGAGTAGTTTGCTAGACACCGCAAAGGTCAAATCTTTAACACTTTGACACCATGGCAGCTCAAATATTCGACTCAAGCCGATTAAAAAGCTTGCTCTATCTCTGAATACCCTTTATGTAAAATTTCAGATGTTTAAACCAGAAATTGACTGAGTAATTTGATAGACCGCAGAGGTCAACTTTTTTTTAAACTTTGAAACCAATTTGACCCCTTAACATTTATTTTTTTGGCTCAAATCAAATTATAAAGTTAGATCCATGTCAAAGTAACCTACATTTAAAATTTCAAGTGTTTAGACCCAAAATTGACAGGAGTTTGGTAGAGTTCTCAAAAGTCAAATGAACCCTTGACAGACAAATTTCTTGCCGACAACCGATTAAAACGATTTTCTCAAATCTCAGTACCCCTTATGTCAAATGCCGATTCTGTAGACCGAAAATTGACAGTTATTTGGTATGGAAATGTACAGACAGACATTTTCAATTTTATAGATATATAGATTTTTTAAATCTAAACTTAATTACTCTTTATTCATTATTGATCACAAACCCAAAATTATTTGTTATTAATTTCCTATTACTCTCAAAACCAACCTTATTTACTACTTGCATTTCTGCCCGGCTTTGCTTCAGCCCTTTGTACCGTTCATAACTTGCCCCATGTGTGAATATACTTTTATGTAAAATTTCAAATGTTTAGACCAATAATTGAGTAATTTGGTAGAGACCGCAGAGGTCAATTTTTTTTTTAAATTTTGACCCCTTAACATTTTTTGGGCTCAAATTAAAAAAGTTAGATCCATGTCCAAGTAACCTACATTTAAAATTTCAAGTGTTTAGACCCAAAATTGACGGAGTTTGGTAGAGTTCTCACACGTCAAATCGTTGAACTTTGACCCCTTGACAGCCAAATTTCTAGCCGACAACCGATTAAAACGATTTCCCAAATCTCAGTACCCCTTGTGTCAAATGCCGAATCTGTAGACCGAAAATTAACAGTTATTTGGTAGGGAAAAGTACACACAGACATTTTCACCCGTGACATTAGCAAGTCACGTTATTTTCAGTGGACAGACCTATTATTGCGAAATCCACGATTTAACTCCTGATTTTTAAGAAAGGATTGTATCTATTCTATATGAGAAGACCATCCTCTCAAACATTACCTCATTTGAAGCCGACAAAACTAATATTCCCACACCTCTTCGTCCACTCTCCTAGGAAGAGGGAATAGTTTATTGCTCGATGTACTTTCATTCGTTTAAAAATACTGGCATTGCTATACGGCTACTTTTTGTTCCCGTCCAAAGTGCCCAATTTGAAGTAGACATTTTCACATTGAAAACCGATCTTGTCTTTAAGTTTGCTGTCTTGGAAGCATGTAAAGTTAGATCATTGTCCAGAATTCCATATATATATATATATATATATATATATATATATATATATATATATAAACTAGCATTTCAGACCGGCTTGGCCCGGGTGTTTGGATGTGTATGTTGAGCAAAAAAAAAAAGTGCTAGTAGGAAGGGAGGCTCGAACCCGTGCCGTGAAGAAGGAAAAGAACGGGGAAAAACCGACGTCTTTGCCGTTATGATCACCGTCAAACTGGAAGCGACTTGTATTTAAATTAAGGCTAGACAATCGAAATTAGAGGATGACTTTCAAAAATATCGGCGAAAAAAGCGACCCCGCCCCTGTAGAAAAGTACCCGGTTTTAGGTGAATATATTAATGTTTTTAGCCAATTTTTCGATAATTGTCGTCTGAAAGGTCGAAATTAAAAATGGTACTGATCTTGGTAAAATCCATCGTCTCCGACAGTTTTAGAAAGACATGCAAACATATATATACACACACATTTATATATTGGTAACTAAAAATTTTCAATCCAAACCGATTAAAATGCTTGCCCTATCTCTGAATACCCTTTATGTAAAATTTCAAATGTTTAGACAAGAAATTGTAGAGACCGCAAAGGTCAATTTTTTTAAATTTTGACCCCTATTATGACCCCTTATGATTGTTTGGGGATCAAATCAAATGATTCAGTTTGATCTCTATCCAAAGAACCTATAACTAAAATTTCAAGTGTAGACCAAAATTTTCAGTTTGGTAGAATTCTCAAAGGTCAAATCGTTGAACTTTGACCCCCTTAACAGCCAAATTTCTGGCCGAAAACCGATCACAAAGATTTTCCCAAATCTCAGTACCCTGTATATCAAATTTCGAGTCTGTAGACTAAAAATTGACAGTCATTGTATAAGGAAATGTGTGCGCACATGCACACGCACACACACACACACACACACACACGTACGTTCACTTTTATAGATATACCTGCATGGGTGCCCGGCGTTGCCCGGGTGTTTGGGGGTGTATGCTGAGCAAAAAAAGTCAATTTTTTTAACTTTGACCCCTTTTATGACCCCTTAATCTTTATTGTTTTGGGCTCAACTCAAGGTATTAAGTTAGATCCATGTCCAAGGAACCTATATCTAAAATTTCAAGTATTTATACCCCAAATTGTCGGACGAGTTTGGTAGAGTTCTCAAAGGTCAAATTGAACTTTGACCCTTTCACAGCCAAATTTCTGGCCGAAAACTGATCAGATTCCCCAAATCTCAGTACCTTGTATATCAAATTTCGAGTCTGTAGACTAAAAATTAAGTTATTGTGAAGGAAAACACACACACACACACACACACACACACACGTTCACTTTTATAGATATACTAGCATGGGTGCCCGGCGTTGCCCAGGTATTTGGAGGTGTATGTTGAGCCAAAAAAAGCGGTCAATTTTTTTAATTTTGACCCCTTAAAATTTATTGTTTTGGGCTCAAATCAGGTTATTAATCAATGTCCAACGAACCTATATCTAAAATTTCAAGTGTCTAGACCTAAAATTATCGGAGGAGTTTGGTAGAATTCTCAAAGGTCAAATCGTTGAAATTTGACCCCTTAATCCCCAAATTTCTGGCCGAAAACAGATCACATCGATTTTCCCAAATCTCAGTACTCTGTATATCAAATTTCGAGTCTGTAGACTTAAAATTGAGTTATTGCATAGGGAAATGTACAGACAGATTAAACAAAAATATATAAGTATACATATATATATATGAAAAAAATATTGTGTGTCCTGTAAACTTTTTACGCAAATATTATTCAAGTATAAATCATGTAGAATATCTGCATGAATATAATTACACTTAGTTAACTAAAGATAAGAAAACTGAAAACTAATAGGGAATTAATTAAAATGTTTAAATGAATAAGCAAATTAGATCTTTTGCAGATGATTTCAATTCCATGACTCATACATAAGAAAATTGTATTTTCTTTTTAAATAAATAGAAAAGAGGGTTTTAATATGAATATCAATGCACACAAAAGAAACGCGAATTTATAGGAGTATAGATATACTAGCATTTCAGCCCGGCGTTGCCCGGACGTTTGGATGTGTCTGTTGAGCAAAAAACAAGTGCTTGTTGGAAGGCAGGCTCGAACCCGTACCGTGGAGGAGGAAAAGAACGGAGAAAAAAACTTGACATCTATGCTCTTAAGACCACCGCCAAACCGAAAGTTTAATTTTTTAAATTAAGGCTAGACAATGGAAAGGAGAGGATAACTTTCAAAAATATCGGTGAAAAAAGCAACCCCCCCTCCCCGTAGAAAAGTTCCCAGTTGAAGGTGAAGATATTTGTTTTTAGCCAATTTTTCGATATTTGTCGTCTGAAAGGTCGGACTTTAAAACGATACTGATCTTGGTAAAATCCGTTGCCTCTGTCGAATTTTAGGCACACCTGCAAACACACATACATACATACATACATTTATATATTTGTAACTAAAAATTTTCGACCCAAAACCGATTAAAATGCTTGCCCTATCTCTGAATGCCCTTTATGTAAAATTTCAAATGTTTAGACCATAAATTGTCTGAGTAATTTGTGAGACAGCAGAGGTCAATGTTTTTACTTTGACCCCTATTATGACCCCTTAACATTTGTTTTGAGCTCAACTCAAGTTATTAAGTTAAACCCATGACCAAGGAACCTATATCTAAAATTTCAAGTGTTTAGACCCAAAATTGGCGGGAGTTTGTGAAGTTCCTAAAGGTCAAATCGTTGAACATTGACCCCTTAATAGCCAAATTTCTGGACAAAAACCAATCACTAAGATTTTCCCAAATCTCAGTACCCTGTATATAAAATTTCGAGACTGTAGACTTTAAATTGACAGTTATTGCATAGGGAAATGTACGCGCGCACACACACACACACACACGTTCACTTTTATAGATAGATATATAGATAGATTAAACAGAAATATATATGTATACATAAATATATATATATGGAAACAATTTTGTGTTTACTATAAACTTTTTTCGCAAATATTATGCAAGTATAAATCGTGTAGAATATCTGCATGAATATAATTACACGTAATAATTAACTAAAGATGATCATTCCATTAAAAAACCGAAGCAACTAATAGGTAATTAATTAAAATGAATGTTTAAAAGAATATGCAAATTTTGCTAGTGAATGCAATTCTTTTTAAATAAATAGAAAAGGTTTTTAATACGAATATCAATGCACACAAAATAAAAACGAATTTATAGGAGTATAGATAAATAATGGTGCCACGCCCCCTCACAAACACACATACATACGCATATATATATATATATATATATATATATATGATGCTCAACATCTCTACAGATTATTGCCGGTTCAAATTTCATGCTCGGCATGAAGTAGCCCCTTAACTGTACTCAGGAGGATTTGAAGGCTGGCAGCTGATTTACAAGGACGATGGCATACAAAAGTCAAGGTCTTAACAGGGTTTTATATATATATATATATATATATATATATATATATACTAGCATGGGTACCCTGGGTTGACATTAAGTTCCGTCTGCTTTACTAATCATTTTCATCATGAGTAACGTGGATACCACCACAACAATTTCAAAAATAAAAGAACGGATAAAAACATGTAAATGTAATCGCCTCCAAAAAGAAGTATCTCATACCCTCTCCACCAGATATTTCAGCAGAAGGGATCATTATCCTAAGAAAATTACGCACTGCAATCAAAGCGCACGTTCCCATGCGGAAATTTTCTAGCAAGCCCCACTCTCCCTGACTTGTGCAACTGCCATTGATCAAAGGCAGCATGCATACCGCAGATTTAACCGACATAAGTCCAGTTCAAACAGACAGAAGTACATAGAAGCTAGAAGAAAGAAATATCGATAGCTAAGAGAAAATTTGTGGAAACCACTAAAAAACGCATCGAAGCACAAAAACTAGGAACTCGAGACTTCTGGAAAATCTACAACAGTTTAGTAAATAATGGGCAATCAACAATTCCCCCACTAGCCAAAAATCACGAGGTTGTTTGCTCAGCAACCGAGAAGGCTAACATGCTTGCCAGTCAGTTGACCTCAAACCCCACACTGGACCCTCCCAACCACCCTCTACCTGAATTTCCTATGCGGACAGACGCCACGCTAGATGATCTGAAAATCACACCTGTGCAGGTGCATGCTATCATAAAAAACCTTGACACTTCAAAAGCATATGGCCCGATCTCATCCCAGCTGTGCTATTAAAAAAAGTGCTCAGCTGAAGTAGCTCCAGTTCTCTCCAAACTCTACAACAAATGCCTTAATGAATCTTGTTTCTGGGCTGTTGGAAAACTGCTTCTGTGGTACCAGTATTCAAGAATTCTGGCAAAAGAACTGACCCATTAAATTATCGCCCCATTAGCCTCCTCCCCACTTTTTGCCAAAATATTTGAGACCTTAATTAACCATGCTCTAGTTCATCACCTTACAGATGCTAAACTTCTGACTGACAAACAATATGGACTTAGACAAGCCTGTTCCACAGCAGACATCCTCACTAATCTCTGAACGTATATACCATTCACTGGACAAAGCGGTGGAGAGCAGAGCGGTAGCTCTAGATATATCTAAGGCTTTTGACAGGGTATGGCATGAGGGTCTCCTCAGGAAAATTAGATCATATGGTATCACTGGTAGAATACTTAACATAATTAAATCCTTCTTAGATAAGAGTAAAATCCAGGTTGTCCTCGACGGTCATACATCTAAACAATATGATATAAATGCGGAAGTGCCTCAGGGGTCTATCCTTGGATCTCTACTGCTCCTGATATTCATAAATGATCTCCCCGACAAAATTGCCTCTGAGATGGGTATATATGCTGATGACACCACACTCTATAACGGACACAACAGGAAAACAAATGAACATATATCTAAAGAAATGGCAGAAACACTAGAAAATGACCTCCATTCTGTAGTGGAATGGGGACAAAAATGGATGGTCACGTTCAATACTGCCTAGACTAAACTAGTTTCATTCAATAATTACAAGAAACCTTCTCTACCACCTATAGCAATGGCCAACGACTCTTTATCTGAGAGTACATCTTTCAAACTCCTTGGCCTAACGTTCACAGAAAACATGAGTTGGAACAATTACATTGAAGGCATTGCCAGGGCTGCTGCAAGGAAGGTGGCCTCTCTCTACCGTGCTAGAAAACTACTAACACCCAAAAGTATCCTGTACCTCTATAAGGCCACCATTCGCCCATGTATGGAGTATTGCTGTCATATTTGGGCTCGTACATCTGCTACTAGTCTCTCGCTCCTTGACAAGGTTCAAAAGAGTCACGAATCTGATAGGCCCTGAACTGGCATCTAAGCTTCAGCCTCTGTCCCATCGACGAAACGTTGCATCCCTCTGCCTGTTCTACAAGTATTTTAATGGTGAATGCTCTGACAAACTGCAAGCACTTGTGCCCCCACGACGTGAACACTCTCGACAAACCCAATAGGCAGCTAAATCCTACCCCCACACAGTAGAGATCCCTAGATGTAAAAGATCTTTCTACTCCAGTAGTTTCTTCCCCAGAACCGCTAGACTTTGGAATTCCATTCCAGGTCCCTGCTTCCCCAACTGTACTGACGTGCAGAAGTTCAAATGCAATGTGAACAGACATCTTGCTGCCCAAATCCCTACATAATACTCCAGTAGTTGTTGCCCCTGATAGTAGCCTCCTACACCAAAGTGGCAATGTACCTTGTTTGGGGTGAAAATGTAAAAAAAAAAAAAAATACCCAAAGGCTGAAATATAACCAGAAAAAAATTTTCATGTTTATTTCTTTATCATTTATATTTATTCGAGGCTGCTATATTGCTTTTAAAATTTGGCCTTTTTAAGGTTTGGCAGATTGGCCTTTTTAAGCTTTCATGAACTGTTTTTGACCGCCATATTTTTTTTCTAATGAAAGAGCGTGAAAAGGCTAAATTTGGCCTTAAAAAAGCCAATCTACCGAACCTAAAAAAGGCCAAATTGTAAACGTAAAGCGTGCACATTTAGTCTAATAAAAAAAATGATAAAAAAACATAAAAATGAATTTTTGTTTTTATTTCAGCCTTTGGGTTTAATAATGTTTTATATAAAATAAATAGTTTTTATAATTTTTTTGTCTGTCAAATAATTTACGCCGCTAAGCTACACATTTACCTTTATTTTTTGTAAGGGCACTTTTTTTGGATTTGCTTTTTTTTTTGGGGGGGGGGCTTTTCGATTTGCTTTTTATTTGTTTTATGTTTCTAATGTAATCCCCACCCCCCGCAAAAAATTGAATTTGTCATATTTTGGGGTTTGTTTTGTTTATTAAATTGTTAGGTGAAAGAGAATGGTCTCATAAAAAAATAATTAAATTTATCGTTATTTTATGTTTCCAATGTTATTCTCCCCCCCCCCCCGTTTTTCCCTCCCCCTCACTCGCCAAACTTAAAAAAAATGACATGTTTCATTGAACCCTCGTTGCCAAAAAGTGGGTGCTCATTTTACGTTAAATTTACATAAAAAAGTGATCCCCCACTCTAACATGTTATTTTTTTTTTCAAATTTCTAATTTTTTGCCCTTATTTGCACTTCTGCAAACTAATATTTATAAAGGCTGTTTAAATGTATTAGGCTGAAAAAAAGTAGATCTCAATGTTTTTAGGGGTTAACCGTCGTTGGGTCACGTCGTATAAAGTTACCTTTTTAATTAGAAAATTTAAGTTTGTAATCGATTACATTAACGTGAAAAAAGTCTAAATTGTGGAATTTAGAGGCGGGGCAGTAGATCTTCATTTTTTTAGGTATTAAACGACGCTGAATTGTGGTAAAAATTTACCGATTGCTGTATTGCCGTTTAAGCAATAAAATAAAACAAATGAAATCTTTTCAGTTTTTTTTCATAAGTGTTTTTTTTTTTTTTTTTTTTTTTTGTATATATATTTAAAGAAAACAAAAGCCAAACATTTTTTCTATCTACACGGAATTATTTTTCCAGATAGAAATTAATGAAATTACCAAATGATATTGGGTAAACGTTTGTTTTTTTTTATGGATAGCATCTAGGGGCAAATAACTCTAAAAAAATTAAAGGTCGCTGTTGGAAATGTTATAAATTGAATTAAATATATTATCAATATTGTTTAAAATTTATTAAAAACAATTTTAAATAGCATACTTAAAATAATTATCTCGCTAAAACATTAACTAAGATACCGCTAATTAAATCAATTTTTCTTAATGTCATATACAAATAAGGTGATCTCTTAATTGTATATTTTTGCAAGTTCATAGTATATATAGAAATAAATGAAAGATTAATGTAAGACACGTTTTGTATATAGTAATCAGATTGTAAGCAAACAGACAGGAATACAAATGTGTGTGTGTATATATATATATATATAATATTAATACATACATACTTATATAAACACATATACATAGTAATACATATATATATATATATATATATATATATATATATATATATATATATATATATATTATATAAGGCAATAGGTTGTGTAATATAATTATTTTTAAAACTGTACCATTACGATGGTGTCACTGAAACAGTATCAGGATCTCTAAAGGAAAATGCTACATATTTATTGCTTATACTTGTTTTGAGACTGATAGTCTACTAGTACACACACGCGCGCGCGCACATATATATATATGTGTGTGACAGCTGCTTCTCCGTATGTCAATTACATCATGTTCCTGATTTACGATTGAACCAAACCCAATATAATAAAGCACTTTCTATGTAGGCATACACATGCATATGTCAAGTCTATTATGAAGTGTCACCGATACTACTTTGCACTACATGCCACACGGTCCACCCACTAGGCTTATTTTTTTAGATGAGGGTGACTAGATTCACAGCAGGATTAAAAATAAAGCTTGACAAACTGCGGAGGAATACTCTTGCATGATTGGTAACTATTTTCACACGTTGATAACGTCCGACATTGTTTTCGATTCATCATGTATGTTGATGCGTATACCAAGTGGCCGATGTTATTAACTCTGATGAAAAGCAACAAATTAGAGGAAAATTCTACATCAAAGCCCAACTTGACAATAGTAACTACTCTCATTTTTATGAGATGAGCATTTATTATTCGTATTATTTCGATTCTTTGAACTGTTATTCTCATATTGAATGTTATTTTCACAATGTTCGATCGAGGTAACCTCCGATCTTCTTCAGGTGTACCTTGTCGAACAGAACCCTTTATTCCATCTAACGGGCTAGAAGTGTAACATAGCACGGATGCGCGTAGGCAAATGCGGAATGATGTCACCATTTAAGGAAAAAAAAATTTTGAAAAAAGATCACATGTGAGGAGTGTTACACGTAAGCCTCCATAACGTTAGAGGGAGACTAACAGGTACTACACATTTCCCAAGGTTGACCTGGAAATATGCAGGGCAGAGGCATTCATCTCCCTGAGGAATTACGCATACCCAAAAATTGAGTAACCAGATGAGGTGGCCTGAACATTTAATAAGGACTGTTTTACGGCGAAATTATGCAAGAAAAACGACACAAACAAAATAAATGCTTCAAGGACAACATGAAAGTAATCTGAAAGCTCTCGATATTGAAATGTCTAGCTGGTAGAGTGCTTCCAGTGATCGTCAAAAGTGGCACTCCATGGTTTATCACGGCTATGATAGCTTTAAGAAAAAATGACTATTCGAAAATAAAGCGCGATATCCAGACGAAAAATCTGTCAGATCAGTCGGACATTTCTGCTGAATCACGTTTGTGATTTATGCGGTAAAATGACTTTATTTGGAACTAATGGAAATCAGTCTTTCTTTGACGGGAAAAGAACTGCGGGGCATAGATGTCCTATTTGCTATGATCTGCAAATCAAGCGGGGTCTGTAGCGTTATATGAATGTCCACAGTGAAGCAGCACCAATTGGCGTCCCTCCATCTTAGTATAAATGTGACTTCTGCAACAAACAGGTCTTAAGTCACCTTCGTTCCCACAGAAGACAGAAATTGCATCTTGATCACATCTCCACATAAATAAATTATAAAAATGAATAAAATAAAATAACATGCATATATATATTAAAAAGTAAATAGAAACAGATGAATAATCTATATTAAAGAAGTGACAATCAGCGAGTATGTGTGTGTGTGCATATAGATCTATATAGTAGAAAAGAGCGTTCCGTATTTGTTTCAAATAGTTAAAATTGTAAGCGATGTTTTTGCTCCTTTTTCGAACGAAAAAAATAGCCCTTGGCTTACAAGGAATTTACAGCGTCTCTCCTCCAAACGCTTCTTTATCTTTATTTACTGTTTAACTTAATTTCTTTTCATGTACATTTACATTTTATGTGTATTGTGTGTCTTTGTGTATTTATATGTATTTAAGGCTGACATGGCACCTCATTGGTTATAACTTCTCCTTCTTCTCCTTTCTTCATCCTTTCCCCCCGTGCATGCACATCTCTTGACGACACGGAGTAAAAACGGAAGGTACGGTCAAAATTGTTCTTAAAGTAAAAAATTTTTTTCATAATATTTTGTATTCCTGCACGTCACCAATAGAAAACAAAGAAAAGTTATAAACTTTTATACTTTTCATATTCATTATATATATATATATATATATATATATATATATATATATATATGAGAAAGAAAATTATAACTGTAAGTTGAACTTTACAATTAAAATTTATTGTTCGACTGAATACTCAAAAAAACAATTTACAAAGTTCTTATTCCGCAGTTTCAAAGAATGCTATTTTTATTATTCTCATCAGAGGACATAAAGAAATCAGCAAATTATATTTGTAGCAATGCTAGAATTTGCTAGTTAAGGCATTAAGTGAAACCGCAATTTATTGTAGTTATAAATTGCCAAATAAAAAATGAAAAAATATTGGATATGTAAAAAAACTAATATAAAACAAACTGCGCATAATATTTCAGCTTGAATGAACTTCCTCTAGAGTTGATGCAAAATAGTTGTTTAGCTAGAATGTATTCCAAAATTAGTCCAGCGTAACGATGCATATAATCCGATTGGAAAGTTTACAAAACAGCTAAAATAATAAATTGTTTTTTTTTTTTCCGGACAGTGCAGTAGTTTAAAGAGAAGTCTGTCCCTAGTCAAATTGGACTTAGTAGTAGGAAGAGAGAAATCCAAAATGAGAACCTTCATCATTGGCTTAAAAAGAAATATATATAAAAATGTAACTCTTGGTTCGTTCGTAATTAAGTCTAAATAACCACTGGACGGATGGCTTCCACATTTTGGTATATGTTTACGGTACGCATGCGTGTTTCTATATTTCTCTTTGTAATTATAACATTATACGTAATTTTTCTATAATAAATATTTGGTTTTCTTTGTAAGGATGGGACATTTTTTTTTGGGGGGGGGACAATTATTTCACACTACGTAACATCACTAAACGGAACTTTTATATACCAAATTGACGTTTTTCGTTTAAAAATGGAATTATTTCTCTTTCGTTAATATATATATATATATATATATATATATATATATATATATATATATATATATATATATTAAGTACAATTGCGGAATGTTATTTTATTGATTATATTTGTTTGGGAGAAGCACGATTAAAAAAAAAAAAAATTAAAACGGAGCGAAATTTAAATTTCCATTCTATTTTTACTCTTTATGAATATTAAAAGAAAAATTACTTAACATTTATTAATAATGCCTCACTTTTACAGACATTTGTTTTTAAATTTCTTAAATGACGACTTTTATCGACTTTTTTTTAAATAGCATTTGGGGATGCTGACATTTGTTTTAATTTCTTTTTAAATGACTTTTTATCGACTTTCTTTTTTTAATAGCATTTGCGGATGGGTAAAAAACAAAAAAAAAAATGAACCATTTATTGATAATTCTCACTTTTAAAAATATTTTTAACAAATAAATGTTATCAAAGTCAAGATACCGAGGAATTGCAGTAAATGGCTTACTTATTTTTTTCGTTTTCCGCAAATGCTATTAAAATAAAAGTCATTTAAAAAGAAATTAAAAAACAAATGTCAGCATACCCATCCGCAAATGCTATTAAAAGAAGTCGATAAAAGTCGTCATTTAAAAAGAAATTTAAAAACAAATGTCTGTAAAAGTGAGGCATTATTAATAAATGTTTAGTAATTTTTCTTTTAATATTCATAAAGAATAAAACGTTTTTCAAAATAAATGTGACAAATAATCGTTTGTCAGCAAATAAAAAAAAAGTGTTACGTGCGCTTGCGTCAGAAAGGGAGCGATGCGTGTTTTTTATGCTGGTCACCATTGAACTCAACGCCCTAGGAGTACCAAATTCTGTTTTCCAAAAGAAACGTTTACTACCAACTTTCTTTAAAAAAAAAGTGCAAGTTTTTCGAAAAAAAAAAACAAACTTTCACCTAACAATTTATGGAAAAAATAGCGACCCATAAAAATCTGGGGTGCTTCTACACTTTATTGCCGAAATTGGAGACGCCATTTTTTTTTCACGCACTTGCTATCCAAATCTAGGGGGGACATCATTATATGGCCGAACGATTTCTTCCGGAAAGGGAAAGAATAAATTTACCAAAATTAACATTTATTACTTCCAGAAACTTGGTTAACGGATATTACTAGAGAAAATGAATCTTGGCAATTCAAAAAAATGTTTAAAATTATTTATTTGTTTGAAAAAAAAAAACAAAAAAAAAACTATTTTATAAAAGTCCAATGTTGCTTTAAAAGTAAATAAAGAAAGTGAACATATATCCGTAATTGTTTAATTGAAAATGTTTCGATTTAATTGATGAGAACGGGAAAGTTTTTCATGGAACTTTTTTTATTATTATTATTAAAAACAGAAAATTGAAACGACATATTCATAATAGTTTAACCTGGGCGAGTGCCATTTGAAAACAAAACCAAAACATTTATTAGTTTGTTTGTTTATTTTTTCGTTTGTATGTGTGTTTTTTTGTGTTTTTTTTTCGTTTTCTTTTCGAACAAATAATTTTAAATATTTTTTGAATCCTTTTATTTAAAAAATACATGAAATTTAAAATTAGTCTCGCAAGTAACTGCGAGACAAACAAAATGTTACTTATTAGTCTCGTTAGTCTCGCAAGTAACTGCGAGACAAACAAAATGTTACTTAGAGAATACTATTACTTAGAGACTACTATTGTGTAATCCAGCGTAGAGTACCGGTAGAAAAAATACAAAATTAATTTACTTGAGACATACTTATTGAACATTTTCTGAAATAGTACAATAATTACCTTGACATTCTTCTGTTTAGTTTAAGATATCATTTTCAGATATTTTGATACTAATACCGTTATTAAAAAAATAAAAATTGCCGGATTTTAGTTTCATCAGAGTTTTCCACTATAACGTAAACAAACCACTATTCGTACTACCATAATAACAGCGACAGAGAGAGAGAGGGAGAGAGACAGAGAGACAGACAGACAGACAGAGAGGGGGGCTACTGTTCAGTATTTGTGTAAAATATTACATAACTGATTTTTCCCCTATTTTTGATTATCCGTTACATTAATACCATTGCTAAATTAATTTAGTTTAAATCCCGCATTTCCATCCATGCTCACCACCGCCCACCGAAAATTACCGACTATTACCGAATGAGCAGACGTTAAATTGTAACAAACACACATCCGTAAAGTTGTTTATTTATGTCTGCGTTGCAGCTCCTTACATGAAACATTTTCTTGCATTATTTAAAACACGTAAGCGTACTATTTTTTTTTGTTTACAAATGCTGTGTCAATAAAATTCTTATTATGAATATATTATTATTATTATCATTTTTAATTTTGTAACTGGCTGTAACATTTTCTTGCATTATTTACAACTTTTTGTAAATAATGCAAGATATATTTTCCACTACAACGTAAACAAACCACTATTCGTACTACCATAATAACAGCAACAGAGAGAGAGAGAGAGGGAGAGAGAGAGACAGACAGACAGACAGAGAGGGGAGGGCTACTGTTCAGTATTTGTGTAAAATATTACATGTAACATTTTCTTGCATTATTTTCAACACGTAAGCGTACTATTTTTTTTTTGTTGTTGTTTATTTACAAATACTGTGTCAATAAAATTCTTACTTTCTTTTATATTATTAAGAAAATAATAGCGTGTTACAATTAGTGCATGAGCACCAACATTTTTACTATAAGGGACTTACGTAGGACTCCTGGGACTTACGTAGTACCCCCCCCCCGGAGTAAATGTGGTATTGCGGTGATTTTGTGGCCTGTCAAGAATATATTATGAATATATTATTATCATTTTTAATTTTGTAACTGGCTGTAACATTTTCTTGCATTATTTACAACTTTTTGTAAATAATGCAAGATATATTTTCCACTACAACGTAAACAAACCACTATTCGTACTACCATAATAACAGCAACGCAGAGAGAGAGGGAAAGAGAGAGACAGACAGACAGAGAGGGGAGGGCTACTGTTCAGTATTTGTGTAAAATATTACATGTAACATTTTCTTGCATTATTTTCAACACGTAAGCGTACTATTTTTTTGTTGTTGTTTGTTTACAAATACTGTGTCAATAAAATTCTTACTTTCTTTTATATTATTAAGAAAATAATAGCGTGTTACAATTAGTGCATGAGCACCAACATTTTTACTATAAGGGACTTACGTAGGACTCCTGGGACTTACATAGTACCCCCCCTGGAGTAAATGTGGTATTGCGATGATTTTGTGGCCTGTCAAGAATATATTATGAATGATGGCAATAAAAAAGTATATGATAAAATTGCTGAAAAAGCTAGAAAAGCTGAATATTATTGAAAAAATAAAGATAAAATAAAACAAAGAGTTCAGAATTAAAAAAAAAAAAACTCAAAGCGTAAATAATGATACTTATAAAAAAAAGCAAAAAGAGTCAAATAAAAAATATTTCAATAAAAATAGAGAAAAAATGCATGCGAAAATGGCCCAGTATTATAAAAAAAATAGAGAAAAAATTTGTGCAAAAGCATATTATAACAAATATAAAAATAAACATAGAAAAAAAGCATCTAAATTTACTTACAAATTCGAAATGTCAAGCAAAGATGCTAATTTTCATCGACACAATGAAAATCAAATTAATAACAGTGACTACAGAATATCAATGACTTGTCTGTGTAGAATCGAAGATGGCTGTCCAGACTCAGCTCAGAAATTGGAATATGCTAAAAGATTGCATAACAATTTGTCTGATTTGAGTCCGAATTTGACAATTGCTCAAATGAGGAAGAAATTGGATAGTTTCCAAAGTTGCAAAGGTTTGCATTCTGATAGAATTTATTGCTGTGGCCAAAGTGATTGGACGGACAAGCTGGCCCTGCTGAAACTCTTGTCACCACACTCGCAACACCTGAGAACAGTGATCAGAAAAATATATCGATTATTGTCGATTGGAACATGGCTTAACAAATATGACATCGCAATACTTGAAGGGGACTGTTCAATATATAGTGAGTTAATTTACCAGGTTAGCAGGGATGCTACTATTTCTGACCTTTACAATGAATCCTTTTCAAATGAAAATGAATTTCACACTGAGGTTTATGTTACAACAAAATATGCCAATTTGTAATCTGTAAATCATATGAGCAATCATTACATCAAAATGCTCCATATTTGTCTGAAATGACAAATTATGAAAGTATTAAGAAAAAAATTAAAGATGCTATTGAAATAAGCAAAAAAATAGAGCAAAAATCTAAAAATTATGAAAATGAAAATAACGCTGATGATGATCAAATTGATTGCGATCCTAATATGGCTAAAGAGGCAGATAAAAATGAAGCTGATTTGAATATGCCTCAAATCAGACATGTCACTGAAGTTCAAGTTTTAGAAAATGAGCAAAAATTGAATTTCATTCAAAAAGAAATTTATAATGAAATTATTTCCAAACTTGAGCAACAAAATCTTCATTGGAATGAGGAAAACCCTATTCACAGGTGCAATTGTGACGATTGTCCACAAATTCTCAAATTTATTAATGGTTTTGTGGATGTGGGCAAATCTTTTCTGATCAATGCACTGGCAGATAAAATTACTCTCACATATCCTGCCATCAATGGACCCAGTGTAGTTATTTGTGCTCCTACTGGTGTCAGTGCTTACATTTTGAAAGGATCTACATGCCATAGAGTCTTTCAACTAAATGTGCAGCATGGTTCTACACCTAAATATGAACCATTATCAAAGGATAAAATAAAAAGTTTGAGAACCATGCTTGGATATGCGAGATTATTCATTATTGATGAAATAAGCATGGTTAGTCACTTGCAATTAGCATTTATTCACCAACGTTTGCAAGATGTTTTTGGTGATATTAGGAAACAAGTGTATCCATTTGCAAACATGTCAATTGTTGCATTTGGTGATTTATTTCAGCTTCCACCTGTTAATGAAAAACCTGTATTTTCCAAAATATCTATTCAAGATGCTAGAAAATCAAATTTGGGAATTGCTGGTATAAATTTGTGGTCATATTTCGATTATGATGAATTGACCATAAATGTGCGACAAAAAGATGACAATGAAAACTTTGTTAATATTCTTAACAGAATAAGACTTGGGTCACCAACTGATCAGGATATTGAGATCTTGAAAAGGCATCGAATCAATCCTAAACAAAAAGCAAATATTGATCAAGTTACTGATCTTTTGCAAAATTTGCAAAAGAAAATGCATATTATTTGCATTGTACCCACAAATGAATCTGCTGAGGAAGTGAATTATAAAATGTTGAAAAAAAATAATATTCATATCATTGAAATTTCAGCAACTGATTCCAACTTAAGACAAAAAACCGTAACAAAAAAAAAAATCAAAACAGACACCAAAAACTTCTAAACTTAAAAAGATTTCTGACACAGCTGGACTTGAAACTGTGCTTAAAATTGGAATTGGTGCTAGGTGCATGTTGCGTCGAAATATTGATATTGAAAAAGGACTTTGCAATGGTACAATGGATACAGTCACTGAAATACAAATGAAAGATGGCAAAGTTGTTGCTGTGACTGTAAAATTTGATCATATGGATTATGCAGTCAATGTTGAATTTGTGCAAGCTGACTATGAACTTTCTCCTGGACTCTTTGTGACTAGATCTCAAATACCTTTGTCACTCAGCTATGCTTTAACTGTCCACAAAACCCAAGGTATTTCAGTCGATGGTATCATTGTTGACTTGGGATCTGATGTCTTTTCAGATGGAATGGCCTATGTAGCTTTGTCACGTGCTAGAAAGCTGTGCAATGTCTATTTGATTGACCTTGACCCTCATAAATTGACCATGTGTAACAAAAGTGCATGGACTGAATATAATAGATTGAGGGCCAAAAGAGACAGGGTTGATTTGCCACCGCTTCCTCCTTGTTCTGTTATGCCTCAAAGTTTGTCATTGTACAAACAGACTTATAAACGAAAAAAAACAATCGTTATAGATCATGATTTGAAGCAAAAACATAATAGTCCAAATAGAAAATGGCTGAAAATAGACAATTCAATTTCTCAAAATAATTTGGACCTCAAATTGATCAATGAAAGAAATGCTTGTTTTGCTAACAGTATTGTTCAGACAATTTACCACCTTCCTTTGTTGTCTAACATCATTAAAAGCATTCCAAACATTGATTTGCCAATTTATCAATTAAAAAGATTGCTTGTCCCTGGCACTCACAGTGTTGCTGATCTTAGAGAATCAATCGGAGGCGTTTTTAATAGTGGCCAACAAGAATGTGCTATTGCATTTTGGGAATTTTTGATAAACAAGTGCCCTGACAGTGCCAAACAATTATTCACTTTTGAAGAAAGTAAAGTGATGAAATGTCTTAGAATACACAAACAAAACTGCCAAAGACTACAAGATAGTGAATGTAATTGCACCTTTAAAGTTGGCTGTGGGTTCCAAACCTTGCAGATTGCTGGAATACCACAGAGATTAGTTATTCAACTTCATCCTACTGATGGTCGACAGCAATTTAAAAGTTTGCTCAAAACTGATGCTTCAGTGCTCAAACATTGTATCAAATGTCAGCAAAATACTGAGCACTTGGAAAATGTCACTAGAACGTTTCCTATTGCAATGAAATATTTGTGTGTTCAAATAAATAGATTTATGTTTGAAAATTATAATCCTCGACGAATTAATGCTGAAATTATGAATTTCAGTACAAAAAAACAAAATATTTTTGGAACAAATTTCAAAGTAAAAACAGCTATTCTGCACACTTTGAATAGAGTCGATTTTGGGCATTATACTTGCATTGTTAGAAATAATATTAAGTGGAATATTGTCAGTGACACTAACTTTTCTAATAATGTCAATTTTCCTTCCAAAATGTCCAATATTGTTGGCATTTTTTTTGAAAAAATATAAAGGAAGCAAACATTTGATAAAAACAAGGTCATACATTCAATAGAAATAAATAGTGGTGGTTTTCGCTTTTAAAATTCAACCATCACCTAGGCATGGCATGGGGCTGTAACTGTTACTTTGCAGGCGAACAATAGCACTGTTATGAATCATAACTAAACTGGAGACACGATTTCTGCTTCAAGAGATAAATGTAATATAAAATTTTAACCGGAAAATTATTTTACTGAAAACTATTGATCAGTATTACACTCTAAAAAGGAAGATACTAGAGTTTAAAAAACAACAATTTTATTTACACTCAAGCAATTCAAAATTTATCCCAAAACTGACTCTTCAATTCGCAAATGTTGTCAACAAAATACTGAGCATTTGCAAAAAGCCACTAGAAATAGAATTTTTCTACTGCAATGGAATATGTGTGTTCAAACAAATAGATTTTTATTTTAAAATTAATTCCGAAATTATATATTTCAATAAATTTTTTTGCAGAAATTTCATTGTAAAACCAGATATTCTTCACTTTTATGAAAGTCGATTTGGGCATTTTACTTGCATTATTTAGAATAATAACAAGTGAAATATTATCAGTGACACCAATATTTCATATAATTTTAATTTTCATTCCAAAATGTCGTCCATCAATATTGGCATTTCTTTTGAAAAATATAAAAGAAACAAATAATTGAGAAAAATCAGACCATATATCCAATCGAAATAGCAAAAACTTGAGTGCTAACCTCCCAATCAGCGTGGTATGGGGCTATAACTGTATCTATGTATATATGTATATAACTATTGGCATTTTGTTGAACTTTTTAAGATTTTAAATATTTATAAATTTTCTCATTATAAAAAACGATTATTATATTGATTATAATTTTTTGACAGAAATAAAATGAATTGCATAAAAAACATTAGAAGACAAATTTTTAAATCATAAGATAAATCTAAAGTCACTAAATTATCAATAAAGTTTGTCATAATAATACATTTATTAGATTAATTTTAATTTGGAAAGATAGAAGTACAGTTAAAACATCCAGAATCAGCGAATTCATTAAATTTTATCATAACAAAAACGATTGTTTTATTTCAATGCTATTGATAAGAAAATATTTGTTTTACTTGATTAAAATTAATTAAACATAGATTATATCTGTAGTATATAAATATTTTTTTATAATGAAACAATTTATTAATTTTTGCTGATTTACGATTTTTTCATTGCCGGTTTTTATTTTGCAAATTAAAAATAATCCAATAATCTTTTTTGATAATGAAAAAATGTGCTGACAGTTAAGTGATTTAAAATATTTGAATATTTTTTTAAATGAACAATAAATTAAAATCAATTTACTAAATAATCATTTTTTTTTCAAGATTTATTTACACAATTTACTAATATTTATTGATATAATTGGATAATTTTGCATTGTTCTTCTAATGTTTTATATTCATTTTATTTCTTCTGTCAAAAAATTATAATCAATATAATAATCGTTTTTTATAATGAGAAAATTTATAAATATTTAAAATCTTAAAAAGTTCAACAAAATGCCAATTGCATTTTTATTAGTGCATAAGGCACATCTGATTGAGTTGAAATAAAATATTTTTTGCTTAAATTCTAGTATCTTTCTTTTTATAGTTTAATATTAATAGTTTTTGGTAAATTTTATGGTTAAACATTTTGTTGAACATCTTTCTGTTGAGGCCGAAATCCTTTTTCAAGAAAATATAAATATGGATAAATTCTTAACAATGAAGAATGGAACTACCCATTTAATATTTTTTTAGGTAAGTGATTTTTTTTGGCATATATATACATATATTTATAAACAAGTCAAAATATATTGATTTTCTTTATATTTTTTTAAAAGAAAACCGCTTAAAAGAAACAAATATTGCATAATTTGCTATTAAACCTGGTATTTTAAAATTTGGTCTTTGCTCCTTTAATTGAAAAAAAAAATAGGGTTTGAATTATATTTTCAAGTAGTTAGAAGCTTCAAAATATAGTAAGTTAAATTAAGGTTCTGATCATTTTTAATGGCCACTTATAGAATCTCCTCCAAACATACTGGCAATAATTTGTTTTCGTCCTTCCTTTCAGTGTTTCCAATAAGGGGGATTGATTTACTAGAATTTGTATTAGGAGCTGGGCACTTATTAAAATTATTTAATTGTTGAATTTTTTGCATTTTGGTTAAATTTGTTAGTTTGCTAGCGCTAAAAGCCCCCACAAAAAATTGAACAAAAGACAAAATTATAAAGAATGGTACTCATGCAGAATTTACTCCCCCCTCCCCGCACCGGATTCCAATTAGTTTAAGGTTCGACCGGCAATCACCGGATTCAGCCGAGCGTTGTTCAAATGTTGAAACACTAAACCAACATTTTATTTTTTTTGCAGAATTAATTAATGATGGGAGTATTTTTTCCGTTTATTTTCTTAACATCTATTGACAAAAAAAATTTGTACAATCTCTTGAAAAAAGAATCTAACTTTTCTCTACTTTCACCTAATTATTTACAGTGTTCATATAAAACATTCATCTTTTCTTTTTATAATAAAAATTCTGTTTTCAAAAAGAAATGTTTACTGCCAACTTTCTTTTAAAAATTTTCCTGAAAAACAAACAAAACTTTCACTTAACAATTTATGGTAAAAAAATTCACCTTTTCTTGGGGGGGGGGGAACAACTTTTATTGATAAAAAAAAATTGCAAAAATAATAAAATAAATAAACAATACAAAATGCAATGTTTTATGAGGAATGTGTTCCATTTTAACAAACTGAGCCACAGCAACGCGTGGCCGGGTACGGCTAGTATATATATATATATATATACTAGCATGGAGACCCGACGTTGCCCGGGATTGAATGATGATCAACGAGTGTTTCATACTTCTATATTTTTGTTATCGAATCGGTCACCATCTATTATTCAATCAAATCGATTGATTACCTGCTCTAGTTGTGGACCGGAAGGAAGATTCAAATGCCTGCCTTTAGTAACAGTAACATTGTAGTTCACATCGCACTGTAGAGAATCTGACTTGAATTAAAGTTTAAAATGCAAAAGTCAAGTATCATACTTTAATTGTGCTATAAACAGAAACATTCATTTCGAACGCACCCCTATCACATTAAAGAACCCACTGTTTACAATGAAAAAATCAAGTATCATGCTTCAATTGTGCTTTAAACAGAAAAATTCATTTGTGTAAGGTATTAACTTTGGTCAAAATCGTGAATTTCTTCAATCGAATTTTATCGATTATTCATACTCACGAAGGCAGTTTGATACAAAACATTTCTAAGAACACAGCCAGGCACATAAAGTGCCTTCATGTGAAATTTCATAAATATCGGCTCAGCCGTTTTCGAGTCCATAGAGAACAAACTTACACACAAAGTTTCTTTTATATAATAGTAGATATTAGCATGACCGTACAAATTGATGTCAGACTTTTGCATTGTTTTGCAACTTATCATTAAAGTTACATTGAAAAACTATACTAATACGAAGTAGCTTTTAGGGAGGATGAAGACAGAGTATGAGTTGTCATTGAATAAAATGGTTTAAGATTGATAGGCTTAGACACAGGTAAACGTATGAGGGAAAAAAACAGCGGAAGTGTCATTTAGCATTCTGGGTGCTGGAAATTTATTTGGAAGGGGATACTAGAATGTCTCGAGACTATCATAAAGTTAACCAGCAGATTTTACAAGGCGACAGATGATTCGACTGCTTTAGAGGAGTTAGTAATGTTATCACGCATTTTTATCCATGTAAATCAAGTCTGTGCGGATCAATGTGTTTTATGACTTACTAGCAGGCACCCGTTTCTCGGCGTTGCCCGCGGGAATTTAAAAAAAAATGCTAAAGGAAAACGATGGAGCCAATTAAGTTTTCATCTTATTTTCCCTTTCAAGAAGTTATCAGACCATCTTCGTCGCCATATCAAGCCTCGCAGAAGCTATTCTGTATGCGACAATACTTGACACATATAAACAGAAAGATTTTTCTACTGTAAATCCTACATGCTTGAATAATTAATTTTCTCTATCTACTCCAAAAGCAATCCTCGTTTCTTCTACCACATTTGCTTTCTAATTTACCCACAACTTTTCTAATAGAATTTGGTAAAACAACTGTCATGTTTACATTATAAGCAATACTAATATTACAATTAGCTGCTGATGATTCTTAAGTTTGTTATGTATAATAATGTAAGGAATTATCTCTGTTAGTTTTACACTTTTCTATCCCTGCTTAACACTCGCTTAGTAAGTTGCAACCATGGGATCTCATGAGGCTTAATAGACATACTTTTCTTTAAACCTTACCACTAACCTTAAGCCTAGAAAATCCGGGAAAACGAATCAGAACAGAAAGACTAGCTTATACAAGTTAGTATCTTTTCGAGAAAGAGCATCGAAACCAGAACTTAGGGTTATTAGTGAAGTTAAGAAAGAATTTTTTAAGTTGTTGAAAGATGTTAATTTATAATCATGATTCTGGATATTTACAAAATAAAAAAATAAAAAATAAAGGAATCCACAAAAATCCGAAAACAAAGTAAAACATTTTGAATTATCATGGTTTATGAAATGGACGCCTATTGCCAAAGAAAGTGTCCTTTAGAAGACAGACTTTTACACGGTGGACTGATTTGACTTGTCACCACTACGGAAAAAAAAAGAAACAAAAAACTAATCAATAAAAAAAAATGGCAGCTTCTTTCGTATATAAACGCTTCAAGATAGCCCGCCAAATTGTATCGGTTAGCTTTACTTAGCTTGGTAATATATTTTGTTGTTTTATCGTTTTTTTTTTTTTTTAATTTTTTTAAAGTTTTTTTTTAAAAATCTTCATGAGTGTGGAGAATCAGTTAAACCAATTATTTTTGTTAAAGTTTTAATTGTGTAAAGTAAGAATGCATATTTAAAACGAAGAAACGTTAGTGACTGAAAGAAACGTATTGTACGATGGACGCTCCAAAAGTAAAACCTCCTATTTTTTAATTACAAAAGTTGAAGAGCTACAAAGACGAACGGAACCATTAAAATGAGCATTAAATGCTCCAGAATGTATTTTTCTACATTGTCACAACGATTCTTATCCCACATTTACCAGCGATAAACCATGACTGTATGTGGGCGTCCGGATCTTGCTTTGTCCGAAAGTTGTTCCAAAAAGTAAAGTCTCCTATTTTTTTTACTAAAAACGTTGAAGAGCTACGAAGACGGATACCATTAAAACGAACGACCTTTTGTGCCCCAGAATTTATTTTTCTACCTAGTCACCATTCTCAATGCACATTTGCCAGGGATCGATGATGCTTTGCTTCTGACGCACGTCTATGACAGAGGTTGCTTTCTTGGAGTCTCAAACCGTCAATATTTGCAACAGAGGGATGAAACTTTGTATGAATGCATAAGTTCAGTCATCATAACAATGCAATTTGCAATCCACTCTGATCAATCTAGACACAATTTTTTTGTTTTTTTTACATGGGGATCACCACTTATCAAGACCCAGAAGCCACTCGGATAAGGGTTATTTTGTGTACAATAATCAATGGGATAATATCGTAGTAATAGTTGGAATTGGAGATTTGATAAAATGTCTTACTTAAGAGGGCGATTAATCAGGAATTTGTTTATGTTGGACTTGAAGGCGTCCAAGTTATAATCAGGTGGGAAACAGGCAAACGGGAGAGAATTCCACAGGCGTGCACTTCTAAGAAAGAAGCTTCATGGAATCTACGTTTTGATTTAGGCACAGATAAAGAGTGGGGAAAATTACTGACAGTGTTTTTAGCTAGACGGGTGTTTATCATGAAGGATTGGCGAGGGGGGCGGAGACTGGAGCTCGGACGAGCACTTGCGATGGAAATAACAATAAAACAAAGATAGGCTCGCAACGTCTCTTCTGTGGGAGAGAGGTTGCAGGGAAGAGAAGAAAGCATCCCCCACTAAGCCACAAAGTCTATTTTATACTTTATCAAGGCAGGATAGGCTGTTTTTGAAGCTCCAGCCCAGATGTGGCAGCGTACTCCATCTTTGGACGTACTTGGCTTTTATAGAGATAGAGAATTGCATCAGTAGTGTGATATCTTCTGGAGCGGTAGAAGGATCCTACCATTTTCCCAGCGGCACAGGCAACAGACTTGATGTATGTGTTCCATTTCAAAAATCAGAAGTAAAGGTCAAACGTAGGAGCTTGTCAAAACATGAAGCCTCCCCAAGACGAGAGCCATCCATTTCAATTGATGCTAGATAAGGACCAGGGCATTGATGATGTAAAGTTAGGAGCTTGGTTTTGGATGCATTAAAAGTAACCAGCAATCTCTTCCCCCACAGAACGACGCGCTCAAGATCAGAGGAGAGGGAATCAGAGAATTTTGTCATTTACAGCCTTTGATGTGTTGCCGTAGATGGTCGTGTCATCAGCATAGATGTCAACGAATGACTTAATTATGTGTTTTGGTAGATTATTGATGTAGATCAGGAAGAGAGTTGGACCCAGGATGGACCCCTGGGGCACTCCAGCATTAATACTGTGGGCCACTGATTGCTGCCCATCAACCACTACTTTTATGAACCTATCAGAGAGAAATGATTTAATTATTGAGAAAACATTTCCAGTTATACCGTAGCTGGAAATCTTGTGAAGTAGGCCCTTATGCCAAACCTTATCGAAGGCCTTTGATATGTCAAGAGCAATTGCGCTATAAAGGAAGCCTTTGTCAAGAGATTCACTAATCCTATGGGATATAACTGTTAGCACATCAGCCATAGATCTAGCAGAACGGAAACCATATTGCATGTCACTAAGAAAGTTATTTCTGCTGAGGTCGTTGACGACGACTTAATTTAATATGGATTCCAGTAACTTACACATGACACACAAGAGACTTATTGGTCTGTACTGAGAGGGAGATGACTTATCACCTGAATTCTTAAATACAGGGCATAATGATGAGGTTTTCCAGGGCGTTGGAAAGCACTTCTCCTTAAGGCAACGCTTAAACAGTTTTGTAAGTATAGGGGCAAGTTCTAGTTGAAGCTTTTTCAACACTATAATTTGAATGCCGTCTGGGCCAGTTGCTTTACTGGAATCAAGGTTCTTGATTAGTTTGGCAACCTCGTGCACAAATATTTGTATGTTGGATAGTGTGTTGTTTGTTGTAGGAGGAAATGCGGGGAGTTGATGCCCTTCGTTGCAGAGGGTAGAGTTAGCTGCAAAGTTCTTGGCAAATAGTTTGGCCTTGTCTGATGCTGATGAGATGACCTCGGGTCCATTGATGATGGTTGGGATAGAACGCATGCATCTGTTCAGGATGCTGTTTGCTATTTGCCAAAACTGGTGAGAACCAAGCCGCTGCTCAGCTACTTTGGATTTTACAGACTGAGCATATAGCTCTCTTGCATTTTTTCTTACTCTTCTACAGTGGTTGCTGGCAGTTTTGAAGGCAGCTTTAGTCTCAGTACATCTATTACTTTGGTAGCTATGGAAAAAGTGATTTCTGTGCTCAATGGCCGCAGCACATTCTGGGGAGAACCATGGCTGGCTATTAGCTTTTTGTTGGAATTTTTTGGATGGTATGAATCGGTCTATACCTACAATTAACCATTCGGTCGGATGTGATACTATAGAGGACACATCTTTTTTAAACATAGAATGCAGAGGTAGATCAGATATGAATGTACGGAAGCTATCCCAGTCAGCCATAGAGTATCGATATACAGAACGGTGGAGAGGGACATCTGAAGACTTATTGTATTTCATTTTTATCTTAACTGATACAACTGTGTGATTGGAGAATCCCAGGGGCGATAGGACGGAACATGAACATAGCTCAGGGGAAGTTGTGAGAAAAAGGTCTAGAAGGCTTGCATACTGACCAGTAATATCGGGCATACGGGTGGGTTCGTGAACAATCTGAGTGAGGTCATAGGCAATGGCAAAATCATGACAGAACCTCTCCTCATCATCTGTCTTATTTAAGTGGGTCAGCCATTCCACATTATGGACATTGAAGTCACCGCAAATGTTAATGGTAGCTGAAGGATGAGCAGACAGGATGAGGTAAAAATTCTTAAGGACAGTAACCCGCTGTTGTGGAGGCGATAGAGAGCAACTATCAATGCAGTGATGTAAGCAAGTGCAACCCGGAAGCACATATGAGGTAAATTAGGGTATTCTCTGCAGATATCGCTACCACACGGGACGCGATCTTTATTAAAAAAAAAAAAAATAGGTTTTCCTATTGAAACGCCCATCGTAGTGTAGAAGAAAGTATGTAGCGAACTTATTTGAAATATGATTATAACAAAAAATAGACCTATTTTAAATAGGCATATATAAAAAATTGATTATATTTGAAATATGAATATACAAAAAAATGAACATATTTGAAATATGAATATACTTCAAATATGAATATACACAAAAATGAATATAAAAAAATGAATATATTTGAAATATGAATATACAGAAAAATGAAGATATTGTAAATATGAACATAAAAAATGAACATATTTGAAAAAAGAATAGAGAAAAAAAATGAATATATTTGAAATATGAATACACAAAAAATGAACATATTTGAAATATGAATATACAAAAAAATGAATATATTTGAAATATGAATATACAAAAAAATTAAGATATTTGAAATATGAATATACAAAAAAATGAACATATTTTAAATATGAATATATAAAAAATGAATATATTTGAAATATGAATATACAAAAAAATGAACATATTTTAAATATGAATATACAAAAAATGAACATATTTGAAATATGAATACACAAAAAATGAACATATTTGAAATATGAATATACAAAAAATGAATATATTTGAAATATAAATATACAAAAGAATATATTTGAAATATCAATATACAAAAAATGAATATATTTGAAATATGAATATACAAAAAAATGAATATATTTTAAATATGAATATACAAAAAAAATGAATATATTTTAAATATGAATATACAAAAAATGAATATATTTTAAATATGAATATACAAAAAATGAATATATTTGAAATATGAATATACAAAAAATGAATATATTTGAAATATGAATATACTAAAATGAATATATTTTAAATATGAATATACAAAAAATGAATATATTTGAAATATGAATATACAAAAAATGAATATATTTGAAATATGAATATACAAAAAATGAATATATTTGAAATATCAATATATAAAAAATGAATATATTTGAAATATGAATATATAAAAAATGAATATATTTGAAATATGAATATATAAAAAATGAATATATTTGAAATATGAATATACAAAAAAATTAATATACTTTAAATATGAATATACAAAAAATGCACATATTTGAAATATGAATATACAAAAAAATGAACATATTTGAAATATGAATATACAAAAAATGAATATTTTTGAAATATGAATATACCAAAAAATGAATATATTTGAAATATGAATATACCAAAAAATGAATATATTTGAAATATGAATATACCAAAAAATGAATATATTTTAAATATGAATATATTAAAAATGAATATATTTTAAATATGAATATACAAAAAGTGAATATATTTCAAGTATGAATATACAAAAAAATGAATATATTTGAAAAATGAATATATTTGAAATATGAATATACAAAAAATGAATATATTAGAAATATGAATATACAAAAAATGAATATATTTGAAATATGAATATACAAAAAAATGAATATATTTGAAATATGAATATACAAAAAATGAATATATTTGAAATATGAATATAACAAAATGAATATATTTGAAATATGAATATATAAAAAATGAATATATTTGAAATATGAATATACCAAAAAATTAATATATTTGAAATATGAATATACAAAAAATTAATATATTTGAAATATGAATATACAAAAAAATGAATATATTTGGAATATGAATATACAAGAAAATGAATATATTTGAAATATAAATATACAAAAAAATGAATATATTTTAAATATAAATATAAAAAAAATGAATATATTTGAAATATGAATATACAAAAAAATGAATATATTTGAAATAGTAATATACAAAAAATGAATATATTTGAAATATGAATTCACAAAAAATTATTATATTAGAAATATAAATATACAAAAAATGAATATATTTTAAATATAAATATAAAAAAATGAATATATTTGAAATATGAATATACAAAAAAATGAATATATTTGAAATAGTAATATACAAAAAAATGAATATATTTGAAATATGAATTCACAAAAAATTAATATATTAGAAATATGAATATACAAAAAAGCATGAATTAAATATATGTGCATCTTCTATGTGTAAAAAAATGAATCATAATTAATGTTATTATTTTAGTCAATTAGGAAAGAATGACTTCAACGCGTTGGTAGAGACAATTTGCCACACTCTCTATCTGTGCCTAAATTTTTACACAGATTCTACGAAGAAAGATTCCAAAGGCGGGCAGTTCTAGGAAAGATTCTTTTCTAGAACGGCCCGCCTTGTAATACTGTTCCGCTGGCCTGCATTCCGGCCAATTACAATCTTCAAGTCCAATGTAAAGAAGTTCTTATTGAATCGTCTCCTTAAATAAACAAATCCTACCCAACTTACTCCATTAACGATTACCACACTATCATCTTAAATTCATTAACCCTTATGGTCGAGTAGCCTTCGGGCCTTGATAAGTGGTGAATCGTTTGTAAAAAAATAAAAATAATAACGGAATGATTAAAATAAAGTTTCAATCGTACTAGCATTTCACTTTTTTTATGTAAACGATCATTTAGAACAGCAAACTATGATTGTCTTAATATAACAGTAAATTAATATTTTTGAGGCGTGACCTAGATGAACGGGATAATTTCAAAAATCACCGTAAAACAAAGTAAATAAAAAATGGCGACTGTATACGCATACAACAGATTTATATTACCCTTCGATGTACATAACCCCGACTAATCTGTCAAGCAACAAAATTTCACCCCTTTAATGTTGAGATCTCGAAATATCGGAAAACTTTCTACTCTAATAGTTTCTTCACTCGGGCTGTTTGACTTTGGAATTCCCTCCCTGTTTCATGCTTCTCTGACAGCACTAACCTGTGGAAGTTTAAATGTATTGTGAACATACATCTCGCTGCTCAACTCATAAAAAAACAAAACACAAGCCATTTTTAATGTTTGTCTCTGTAACAAACTCAATCGCCCCGATTTACATTGTATTAGTGTTGGTTGTGTAAACCAAGAAGTGTGTCTTAATAATAAATATGTAGCGAGTTGGGAAAAACATGTAATCGACAAAAAGGTTTGAATTTTAAAGATTCATCTAAATAACATGGCCGTAACTGTACATAAATGTCTAACTAGTAAGAATAAAATAGCGATTTGCCATCTGCAATGCTATGTAGGTTTAACAACGATAATCCAACTGCTTGATCCTTATATGTTAGATAAGGAAGTATTAACAAAAATCGTAATTTTAGCTGAGAGGATGTTTTACGTATTTAATTTAGTTTATGTTACGAGTTTCGCTCGCCATTTTGTGTGCGGTAATTGAGTTGCGATTCCCACAGCAGAAATATAATTTGATTTGGAATGGACTCATTTAAGAATGAAACGAAACTCTTTCTTGTCGTAAAAAAATGTTGTTTATTTTTTTCTTTTTATTCGACGATTTCAAAACATTTTTCCATCAATAAATCTGATGAAGAAAAAAATTTCAGTCCATATTCACCACATTCGTTCATAGAAAGTAAATATTTCATTTTTTATACGAATATATTCACTTATAATATAAGCGGCAATTATTCTGTTTGTTGTATTTTGAATTTTTCAAGGGAGATAAATTCATGAAAACGTCCGGTGTCAAATGGCGCTGATGTTGTGAAGAACAGATATTACACTTTGATCCTAACCAAAATGTCAGCTCCTATCTTTACATCATCAACGTTCTGATCCCCATCTGGCATCAATTGAAATGAATGGCTCTCGTTTTGGGGAGGCCCTATGTTTTGGCAAGCTTCTGGGCTTGACCTTTACCCCTGATCTGAAATGGAACATCAAATCCGTTGCCAAAGTCGGTGGTAAAATAGTGGGATCCTTCTATCAATCCAGTGGATATCTACCTGCCGATACAATACTATACCTGTATAAGAGCCAAGTACGTCCAACATCTGGGCAGGAGTTTCTAGGAAAACTTATCCTGCCTTGACAGAGTTCAAAATAGATTTCATAGTCAAGTGGGGGATGCTCGTTTCTCTTCCTTGCAGCCTTTTTCTTACAGAAGAGACGTTGCGAGTTTCTGTTTTATCGTTATTTTCACGGCAAATGCTCCTCTGGGCTCTATGGTCACCCCCTCGCCAAACATTCACGAGAAACACACGCCTAGCTGAAAACACTATCAATAATTTCCTCTACTCTTTATCTGTGCTTAAAACTAAACATAGATTCCATGAACAAAGCTTCTTTCTTAGAACTGCACACCTGTGGAACTCTCTTCCGTTTACCTGCTTTCCAGTTGACTACAATATGGTCGTCTTCAAGACCAATGTAAACAAGTTCTTGATGAGCCGTTCCCCTTAAATAATCCAATTTACCAAATTTACACTTCTAACAATTACTATATTGTCCTTTTGACTACTGTACACTCTTTAACCCTTATCCTCGAGTGGCCTCTGGACCTTGATATGTGGTGATTCCTTTGTAAAAAAGCCATAAAATATTGTTTTATTAATGAATATATAGGTAACAATTTGGAATTAAATTCTGTAAATTAAAATTCCAACAAATTTATTTTTCGAAAAGGAATACAAAAATTAAAAGTTTTTCCCTTATTCCATGGAGTTTCATTCTTTATATATCCACATACAGTACTGTTTCGCTGTATCACAGCTCACTAGTACGGTTAGACAAGCACCCATTTGATAGTTCTAACCTCGGACCCATGGGATGAGTGCCAATAACCGACCTCATGAGATGTTCATTTATTCAGACACTTGCCCACTGCTTATACAGTGCTCGACCTGCTTGTTTATTTACAGACAAACGAAGAGAGAGAGAGAGAGAGAGAGAGAGAGAGAGAGAGAGAGAGAGAGCTTCGTATAGCGCTAATTAGGCAACGAGTGAAATCATTTTACGACAGTGCTCTACCAAAGGAGGGGGGCTTAAAATATAGTCATTCACGTACAGTACTCTTTCGTTGTATCACAGCTCATCAGTGAAGCTAAATTAGTACCCATCCCTAACCAGGGACTGAACATACAACCATCTAGTTAATAGTTCTAACCTCCAGTCCATGGGATCGGTGCTCGTAAACGACTTCATCAAATACCTATATATATATATATATATATATATATATATATATAGACTTGCCCACCGCTTTTGCAATGCTCGATTTGCTTGTTTATTTACAGACAAACAGACGGAGAGCTTCGCATCACACACACACACACACACACACACACACACACACACACACACACATATATATATATATATATATATATATATATATATATATATATATATGGGAAAATAGGTTTATTCAATTATATTTCATTTATATAAATCCTTTCATTTATAAAGCTCGATATAACTACAGCGCATACACAAATAAATGGCAAACATCTATATTATAAATTTCAAGATGTTGACGATCTTACCGTTTATTTCTTCAAGTATGTTGAAATGTTCAGTTCTTAACAGCACCTGTTTTGTAGCGTAGAATCAATCATGTAATTATTATATCAATTTTTTTTTAATTTATTCTGCCCTTAGCTCATCAAAAAAATAGGAACTCATTTACTTTAAAAGAAAGTAAAGAAATATGGGCATGATTACAAAATCCGAAAATCGGAAGAGAAGTTAAAAATTTTCTTTTTGTTACACCATCTTAGAATTTTGATGCAGAGTCACCAACGCTTAATCCACGTATTAATAAATTGTATTCATATTGATATAAATTAACATAAAATTATCTTATTTATTATTTCATTAATTCATTATTTATAATTAGTCTATTTTTATTTAATTAGATTTTTTTTTTATCTCTAAGGAAGCCTATGCGAAAAATAATATTACATTAGATTGTGACGGTTTCAGTATTACTGTTTACGTAAAAATACGTTTCTTTGTAACTCATGCAATTCACATTTACGGTTAAACATCATATAATCGGCACTTTTTTTATTTTTGGAATTATCTATTATAACAAAGCCATATTTCTGTGTGTCTGTTCACAATGTGAATTGTTATATATTAAACACACTGCTCCTACTTATTTGCCTCACCACGAGGCCAGAGTTAGAGACGGGGTCGGTTTTTAATGCAGGGAAAATTCAGCTCCCAAAAAGGCACTCTGGATAGGAACAAAAATAAAAATGGTATCAGTCATGAACGATTTCTCCTTCACTGATCGAGGACAGTAAAGGTGAAGTGTAGCATCAGAACAGATACTACACTGTGATCTTGGCCTGAAGGCCAAGGAACAATCACAAATAGATTTATTTTAATGCTGAAAACGGACTCATAATTTTCTTCCTTGCATGATATATATATATATATATATATATATATATATATATATATATATATATATATACTATTTATTCAAAAGAAATCAACATTCAAAAGGTTATCTCATTTGCATACATTAAAGAAAATCTGTTTTAATAATTAGCTCTAAATTTGTAATAGAAATTAGTAATAGAAATGTTTCAAGTATTTTGTTTAGAAATATTATATAAAATTGATTCATGTAATTTATTTTTAATTATTAATATAACCAGCATCAGCTGCGTTTAAACACGGAAGTAAGTTTTCATTTAATCTGTGAGTTATTTTCCTTTAATATATGAGATTTTTTCCCCGTTTGAATGTATTAGATGAAGATCACTATGTTTTATGCTTCCAAAAAAATCCAAAATATGGTCAACTTTCAGGAAAATCGAGAATATTTGGTGTATCTTATATAGTATGTGAATAAAACCTCCGCCCGGCAATGTTTTTTACCTGGCAACGCTGGGTATGTACAGCTAGTTATTCAAATAAAATTTCAAGTCCTGAAAAGAAAGTAAATACTCAATTCAGTTTGTGTATTGGTTTGATTGCACACGAAATAAATTACTTTCGAAACGAACCGATGTGTGAGATTTTGTCTTCAAATGCGAAAGAAAATGGAATCAAGAAAGAAGAAAAAATGTCTTCTTTTTCTCTTTCACACGCTGCAAATGGAATATACTTCTCGTTGGAAATTTTTGAAACAAAACGTTTTTATATTTTAAACAAAGAAACGACGATTGTTACACAAGTAGGTTTTTCTGGTCCATTAATTGTTAAGTGTTCGTGAAAAGAAAGTATGGATAAGTAATCGATCGTAAATTGAAGAATACTTTGAGGAACTGTTTCGTTTTCATTATATTTTCTGCTATGCCACATGCCATTGAAATTCTTTAATGGCAGCTGTTTAAAACAACATCGTTTCATGACAACACGCGGAACAGGGAATAGCTAGTGTGACAAAATAACTTTGCTGACGAACTGTGATTATTGGTTTTGCTAATGCAACAGAAGTACATGTTATACTTTAAACTAACAGAAATACCGGCTTCCCTCCCCCATATGATCAAACACTCTTTATCTCCACCCAGCCCGTTCATGTTTAGAGTATACACGCGCACATACATGAAGACAACTCATTTTCATAGATTCTTTATGAAATGAGTCGGCATAAGTAAATAAACCCCTTGATTTAAAAAAAATCGAAGGTACTCCCCCTTTAATCAGTACAAGAGCTTAAGAGAAACCCGACTCTCTTTACGAAACCTGCACTAGTTTAGAGGGAAGCAAAATCAAGGCTTTCCTAAAATTTAGGTATTATTCATAACGCATATCAAGAAAATACTGATTTTGTAATTGTCTATATAAACACACATACAAACACACAGACGACTGGCCTTAATTTAATAGGTGTAAATACAAGTAATTAGATTGTAACGAGGTTTGAATCTTCTGAAGGAAGAGAACCTCGCAACGTGACAAACTTAAAATCTTCCATTTAATTTCTCTTCAGCCACTCAATTAATCGGAGCATAATGAGTATTTTTTAATAAATATGTAAAAATCCACAGACATTAGGTTTACTGTTCCTACACTCGTATATATATGAATGGCGTAAACAAACGTACCACCAGTTGGACATTTCGAACTTCCAATCCAATTATCATGTACCCTGGTTTCTTATCGTTCAAAAAAGCAACAAAATACATTTTATAGTTTTAGTGCAGCATGTTGGTGCAAAAATAATGTCGTTTTTAGACGTTCAACTTCGAAAGATCATAACTCCTTTCATAATAAACTTTCTGGGTGCTAATGCACTTACTGATCCGCGCTATTTTTTTTAAATCGTATTTCCAAGTTTAATTAAAGTTTTATGATATGTGTTTTTTTATTCAATTGTAAGGTTAAAGTACAGAATATGTACAAAATACCCTCTCCTCCCCATGTTAAGAATGGCTTTTTAAATAATAACGTTATTATTTCAGCACGGATCGATAAGTGCATGAGAACCACTTTACTAATCAAAATAAAAACCATTAGAATCGACATATTTTTGCTAACGATAAACAACTTCATCCCATTAGCACAGAAATCTGGAGTTCTGGAAGCGATGAAGTTACTGAAGGCTGATTCGGCATCCTCTCGGCTTTTGAAGCATTTTTCGCGCACAAAGTTGTTGAGATACTTGAAAAAGTGATAATCGGTAGACGAGAGGTCCAGTGAATATGATGGATGAGGCAGAGTCTCGTAGTCCTATTTGTTCAGCTTCTACAGAGTCAGTTGATCAACATGCAGGCGAGTGTTGTCATGGAGGAAATTTGATCCCTTCATATTGACCAATCTTGGGCACATACGTTGGAGTTTCTGGTGTATTTTGTCAATTTGTCGACAGTACTTCTCCGCTGTAATCGTTTCGCTCGGATGTAAGAAGCTGTGATGGATGAGACCGACTGCAGACCATCAAACAGTCACTATAACCTTTTTTTTGTGCAATTTTGGCTTCGGGAAGTGTTGTAGAGCTTCTTCGGCATACAACCACTGTGCCGAACGTCGCCGGTTGTTGCAGTGGATCCACTTCTCATCACACGTCACAATCCGCTCGAGAACTGGCCCGTTTTTGTTGCGTAGAAGGAGCGTAGAAGACACCTAAAAACGACAATTTTTTGATTATCGTTTACTTCATGCAGCACCCATTTATCCAACTTTCTTGACTTCCCTATTTGCTTTAAATAGTGAACGACTGTTGAGTAGTATACACATATGATGATTGCAACGTCTTGTCAGACGAGTGCCACTCCCTCAGACATTTAAAATCCATGAGCCCAAATGTCTGAGGGAGTATCTATACAAATATGATGTTACAGAGTCTTAGCTTTGTACGACAGCTAAGTCTCTCTCTCGGTTCAAAATGTTGAGATCCAGCAACAAGCAAGAGCAAGATAGCCAGCAACAAATTAAACTGCAGACCAGCTTAATGCGAGTACTGGTCTTCCGCTTTATGGTTTTTTAAATCAGAGATTTGCTTCTCCTAGAAAGGTTGCCTTCACCATGGCTTACGGGAGCCCTCTCCACCCCATTACACATATACACACACACACAAATATACACGGTGCTAGTTGGCCGTGGACCCCGAAAAAGGGTTCATTCGCCCTTTGAAAGGTCTTGTTTTTAATCCTTCAGGGAGACTAGCCGCCCTCCTCACCAAACAAGTCTGATGGGGGAACCAGTTTAGTCGCCGATGACCCGACCATGAGGCAGGTAGTACTGGGTTACATGGTACCAGTAGCATATGACATGACCTGACACAATACACATATACACATACACAATATACACATATACATACACACATACATACATATACACACATACATTAATACATATGCGCATATAAATACATCGATGCCTCCGTTCAGTCTCGAAAGACAAAGGATACCCCCTGTCGGGCCAGCTGCGTATGTAATTGTGTGGCAAGGGTTGCGCAATCTTCAACCATACCTCTCCTGAATCGGCACTGCTTGAAAGAGAAGTCCAGAACGACTGGAAACAATGCCGAGATAAGCGGAGAGCACATATAATACCTGGAAGTCCCAAATAGTCACCCATCTGATACTGGCCAGGCTCATAGTTGCTTAATTTCGTGATTATGCCATATATAAAAAATAAATACATACATACACATACATATATATACATACACATATATATATATACACATATATATATACACATGCATATATAACTACACACACACATATATATATACAATACGGATTTCCTGTGAACTCTGCCCTACGCTTGGTTTTTCACATTAACGAATTCAAGTATTTAAAGTTTTCTTTAATATATATTTATAAATTTTATATGCTATTGATTTCCTCCAAAGAGAGTGCATGAATGTTTGATACCCCATGGATAAAGGAAAAACGTTTACTGCGTTCTGAACATTGGATGATCTAATAAAGTTTGTCACTACACACACACACACACACACACACACACACACACACACACACACACACACACACACACACATATATATATATATATATATATATATATATATATACGTACATACATATACATACATATATGTGTATCTGTACACAAATAAAGTTGAGTTGTTTTCGTCTTTACCTTGATATTAAAAGTTTACTTTTTCTATTAAAAAATTATCAAAACGAATATCCTAATATACTCAGTCATGAATATGCGGGCGACTTCATAAAGACTAACTAATTTGCATATAACCTTGAAAATCTACCATTCATTTATTATTGATTGTTTTATTGTTTCTTATCGAATTACTGGTTTCACTTAACTATTACACTCAGTTCTATTTATGCATATTTTCTATATTCTGCTTAATAGTCATGACCGTTATATCTTAAGTCAGATATGGTAAACAACTACTGTTTTTCAAGGCATACACAAGGTCAACACTATCCAACATATATTACCATATAAAACTTAGATCAGCATGCTGGCTTGCTCGTAAAGTCTTTCCGGGTTTTCAAGTTCCAGTTTAAAATTTCACATTTTTACTTCTTTCTGATAATAAAACGTAGAAAATAAAAACGAGCAATGGTGGCCATTGTTTCCAAACGAATTACTTTGGTCTAAATAGTGTTTTTTTTTTGTTTGTTTTTTTTAGTCAAAAACAACTACTTGAAGTATTTAACTAAAATAAAATTTGGTCATTTTTTTAACGTATGTCGTAAAAGAAATAGTAAAAAAAAAAAAACAAATATATCGACTAACGTATTTCGTTCACTGGTGCTTTCATTGAAAAGCAATATATGCTGACCCGCCGCGTCACAGCTACTCTCTGTGTGTTTCTCTCTCTCTCTTTCTCTCTCTCTCTTTCTCTGTCTGTCTGTCTGTCTGTCTGTCTGTCTGTCTCTGTGTGTGTGTGTATATATATATATATATATATATGTGTGTGTGTGTGTGTGTGTGTGTGTGTGTGTGTAGAGAGAGAGAGAGAGAGAGAGAGAGAGAGAGAGAGAGAGAGAGAGACTGGTTTGGCTTTGGGTACATGTGTGATACCATCACGGAAAACGATACTCTGGATGCTAAAATTGACATCTACATGTCGAGGCCTGTTTATCGTCGGTTGACGTCAGCCCATTTCGATCTGCTCCGAGCCACAACTTACGCTGCAATTGTAAACACGCAACTGTCCTAAATTCAAAACTTTCCTCAAAACTAACAAACCCAAAACTGTATGTCAACTGCTCCTAACTGTCGTAAACTGTCGTAAAACTCATTGCCATTCCTAAAACTACCTGTAAACTAATTCTAAATATATCAACCTTTATGTCAGGTCTTTTGATCGCCACATCTTGATTTTTTTTTTTTTGCTTTCTTTATGTTCCTTTGTGAATAACTTCTACTCCATTGTTCTGCTGATAAACTTATTTCCTCTTTTTTATATTCTTTCCTATATTTTACTTTCCAAGACTTGAGGAGATGAATGTAGTATCACACGCGCGCGCACACACACACTTTTCATGAGACTAAGTATTTTTTATAAATTAAAACATACCTCTCTGTAGGCTTTTATCATTTATGCTATCGATACGACCAGGTCCTCTGGTGCTACCAGATCCGACTGCCTGAAGATACTTGATCTCTTATCTAAAATACTCACCAAAAATACATCGACATTAGCGTTATTTTTCTTTCCCTTTGCAAAACTCAATCATGCTCTACAAAGTCAAAAAACAAAAAACCCAAAAACCAAAATTCTTCACTACAAAACAACTAAACTATCAATAAATATTTGATATACATACCTAAAAGCCTTCTCCAAAATTAATGGACTCAACATCCATTAATTCAAAAAGGATTGATATGACGTAAAACAAAAGAATCAGACCATATCCATTAGCGCGACAACTGTTGCTGCTCTCAATGATTCTCTATTGCTATTTGCATTCGGGTAGTTTCTGCCTGCTGGCCCAAACTATTTGAAACATTTCCTGCGTTATTATGTGAAAAAAAAAATTAAGATTTAATTAGTCACAACTTTCAGTTGTAAAGATGGTTTGAGAGAAAGACTATTGAATTTTACAAGATACATCTAAAGAATGTCTAAGTTTGCATCGACCAAAATGTTGTGAGAATAATGCTCAAAATGAGAACAATAGCCTGAAGAATCCAAATAATATGAAAAATCAATCGTCACTTTAAAAATTCAGAAACACAATACCCAAATATTTACCCAAATAAATTCTCGATTTTGCAAGAAATTCAATGATTCCTTGACAAGAGTTGCTTTATTAGAGTCTCAAACAGTTAATATCTGCAACAGAGAGATGAAAATTTCAAATTATGAATGAATAACTTCAGGCATTAGAACAATGCAAACTCAAACTACAACCCCTTTTGAGCTATTCGAGCGAAATAAAAAAGTAAGAGGCATTATTCTGGAACGTGCCTCATGTATGAGAACTTGAATACCACTGGAGAAAACTTGAATGCCTTCTAAGCCGACTATCCTCGAATATCTAAAGTCTCTCTGTACAGGTGTTTGTCAGGATTACCTTGCATGAGTATACTTTTCCCTACAAGTAAACCCTGATTAAATATTTAAAATAACATAGTATTCACAGCACAAATAAGATCTCCTTGCTATGACTAACCTACACTGGCTTTTATGAGGAATAGTACATGCCCAAGTGATGTGACCTCAAATAACAGCACGAAGTTGGATACTCCACCAGACTAGATGTATGCTTGTCCTGGAATCCAATAAGACTACGAGAAAGATATACTATAACAAAATGGTCAATTGAGGATAGGAAAATTATGTTCTCAACTCCTTTACTAACTTAGTATTTGAGAGATAAAAAACTTTAATGGACCATTCGAATATTTATATATCTCATAGAATTCAGATGTTACCTCAAGTAGCGAGGCCCTTGATTTCTGAGAACTTCGACTGAATGAAAATGAAACCAAAAAAGGATATCATGTTGACACACCCGCCCTTGCCAGATCACCGAAGTTAAGCTACAATGAGCCTAGATGAGTGACCATTTGGGGTGGCTAAGCGCTGTATGTACTGCACCGAGTTGTAGAAATTTCCAGGTTGGTATCTGAGGGCGCAGTTATTCACCAGGAGAGATACACCCCTGTCTTCATTAAGAAGGAAAACTCTGATGTAAAAATCTGCAGTCTGCTGTATGCTTTGTCTTGAGATAGTCATCTGCATCAACAAAGATTAGCAGTAATACCAAAGTGTGTGGTTGGTTCCACACAAAGCCTTCAACACAATAAACAAATCATCTTTCCAAACAACTTAGTTGTTGTGGCGGCACCTCATACATTGAAATCGATGAGAGACTCCATATATATATATATATATATATATATATATTATATTATATGGGAGAGGGTTAAAGAATAAGAATAAGATCGATTCTTTAAGAGGAGACTTATCAGGATGATGCAAATCCCCTTTTCATATAAAAACATCCCCACTCCCTCTCGAAAATACGAAATATCCAAACTAATTGCAACAGTTAATAAATTTATAATTGATATAAGATGGAAAGCCTATCACCATGATCGTAACCTTAGTTTAAAGCAAGCTCAAGTTATTACCTCCCGGTAGGTCCCTTACACCTCAGTAACTCAACACCTTCTCGCCTTCCACTGAATAGTATACCTTAACTGAAAAAGCAGGAAAGTTTAGCAGCCCACGTTACAGTTTAAAATCAACCTCTTTTCCTAAGGCATGAGCACCTAAAGGAATTTGAACGCAACATAATCAACCTAATAAAAAAATAAAATTCAAGAAGCACACCAGCCCAATAGTTAAAAAAATAAATGGGGTTGCATGTAAGAATTCTGTGTCCCTACTGATAAAAGTAAAAATTATTACAAACTAAATTACCAAACTTACAAATATTTAATATACAACGAACTAAAGAAATCCTATGAAGTAGTACCCCCTAATTCAGTACATATCATTAATGATCAAGAAATGAGTTTGCTAACCATCATATATTTAAATAACCACACAGAAATTCTAACCCCAGCTACTCTAAGATTTTCTTTAAAAGACCATAAACCAAACTTCAAAAGTAACCCATCTATCAGACTAATTTGCTCTTCTAAATCCGACTTAAACGAAATAAGTAAAAATATCCTAAAAAAAGAAAATAAGCTTCTGACAATGTTAAAGAATGGTTTCTAAATCTAAAAAAGCAAATCTAGATTAAGCTTCATAACATTTGACATAGATAACTATTACCAATCTATCTCTACTATCCTATTAAACAAGGCACTCATCCTAGCAAAAAAAAATACAAAACAAAAAACAATTCAGACCTCTCCAAATTAGAAATTAGGCTAATATTACTAGCCAGAAAAGACACTAATACAATTTGATAATAAGCTTTGGCAAGAAAAGACACCTCAGATTACTTTGATATAGCTATGGGTTCACAGATTCTGCCCAGGTGACTGGTTTGATTTGACTCTTCCTATTAAATGAACTTAAATGTAAATTTAAAAATACCGATTTACAAGACGGCCTACATAGGGCCGACGCTCCTTTAGTAACCAGGCTATATAATAAAGCCATTATTAAATTGAAAGAATTCTTTGATAACTTAACATAGAAAATGAAAAAAAAATACATTAAACTTCCTAGACATGTCTCTAAACCTAATAACCCATAACATGACCAAATGCAAATATAGACAAAAATGCAATAAAACCAAATTTTAATTATCATAAGCAAAATTAACAAACAATAATTAAGAAAAAGAGCAAATCCCGTCAAAAAAAAAAAAGAAAAGAAATAACAACATTTGGTTCAACCCATCCTGCAACAATAGTAAAAACCAATATCCCTTAAGAATTCTTCAAGATAATAGAAAACTCATTTAAACACCCACATAAATACAGCAAAATTAAAATTCCATCAAAACCTCTTTCTCTACTATGACTAACCTAGCGCAAACAACTATAAATTCTAATAATAAAAAAATAAAATCTGCACAGTAAAATATTATCAACATATCAAACTCAACCTATCTTATCTGTGACTGCAATGCCCCCAAAAAGAGAATGAATGTGTACACTCAAACGTCATCTACTCATGCACAGTAACAGAATTGCCGAATACCACAACAGACAACCCCACGACCAATCAAATCCAAATAACTAGAACTACCAACAATGATGCTCATAACTAGAATAATGACGAATGTTCCAAACAACCAATCCTGCAGCCAGTTGGAATAGACATAACTAAATCATGCAATGGACAATCTTCGGCGCACTTGAACTCAAATATTTTCCTCATAAACATTAGGCCTCCGAATATACCGCATTCCAACAAAAAAATACATGCATACATAGAACTATCTTCCTATTTGATTACTGGAATCTCCAAGCACCTGCAATCGTTTTCTAGTGAGACGCCTAAGACAAAAACTACCTTTTGTAACCTAGTAAGAAACCTAAAAGAAAAAACAAACAAATTTCTTCTTAAAATGGAAAATATTAAGAAAGTCTAAATCGTATAGCCCAGGTTCGCAATAAACTGCCTCCTCTGCAATGCAGAGGCCATATAGATTATTACGATACCAAAAAGCTTAAACATCCTAAACTCTATATCAGAAATATCCAGATGCAGGCACAAAAGAAAATGTAAATATGGAAAGACTTTAAACTCTGTCAGTAAACCTCCTCTAATCCAGGACTTATATCTGTGGCCCCTGAGATCAGCCGTCCTACATAAACCCTACCTGCCTCCCTAATTACAATTCCTCTCTATTTCTATAAACAGTTGACCAACCTCTCTTATATGGCAAAGCTAGCACCAAGTATATGACACTAGATATACCCTCATAACTTTTTCTTTTTTAGGAATTCTCCTGCCTATCAATACTACCTATACTTTACTTATTATCTCACTAAACCTCAGCTATAAGGAATTTCTCCCAACTCGCCATTACATTTATTTTAAATGACAGAATAGAAATATCAGCAGAGCACTCTTAGACCACCGCTGAATACACCCTTCCCATCCTCTTGACTAATACATCTATCTTGCAACTACTTTGTTCTTCATCTCTACCTAATATTTTATATTAACTGCCTAACCCTCTTTTACTTCAATTCAGAACTGTACTACAATTATATTCCCAACATTCTGGTATAACCAAGGATTATTCCTAGAAGTAATTATATCATTACTTGGGGTTTTTTTTGAGGGGGGGGGGGTTAATACACAACCCAAACTCAGGAATACTTACACCATCCACTACGATCCAACATATTTTCACTCCGGACATAAGAAATTTGGAATCACAAACTACATCTCGAATTTAATTGCTGATTCAAACCATTTTCTCCCTAAAAGGTGAGGTAATATCAATTCATTATATTCACCGTGACTCACCATTTAAACTGGATAGAGACTGTTATTCTAACAGCGGCGCTTCTGTTTATTTATTAATAATTTAAAAAATATTTCGACACTGCTTTGAACTCAAGAAGAACCTAAAAACTTTGGATAACATCTAGACTCCTTTGCCTTTTAAGAATTTTCTCCTACAGTAAATTTTTCCTTACTGTCGTACTTTCATTTTATTTTATTTCGTTTTTTTATATTACTGATTATATTTTTTATACTTATATTTTTTATATCTACTTTTTTATTCTTTTATATTTAATAATTTTGTATTTCTGATACCTTTATTATTTATTATTTTTTAATAATTTTAATTCTTTTTTATACATTTTTATCCCATATTACTTTGAATTTTTATTTATCCTTTGTCTTATTCACTGAAAATTGTTTTTATATTGTATCCTTTAGAATTTTTACTCTCACCTTTATTATTTTATTATGAGGGGCGTGCAATAAGTAATGCCCCTGACCCACTCCCAGTTGTCTGATCTAGCTGACATTTTGCATGTGCAATGATTTATATCTCTACGAGTTATGTGGCAAATTACAGCTTTGAACGAATTGTGGTTTCTGTTTTACAGGTGTTTGAACTGAGTCAGGTGTGAAATGGGGCCTGTTGAATGTCGAGCAGTGATCCGGTTTTTGTATTGGAAAGGACGCACACCACAGGAGATTTTGATGAAATGAAAGAAACTTATGGTGATAATGCCTCATCATATGACCTTGTAAAACGCTGGGATCGTGAATTCAAACATGGTCAGAAGTCTGTGGAAACAGCTCCCAGACGTGGTCGCCCCCTTCTGCCATTGATGAGGCATCTGTCCGTCAAGTTGAGGTTGCCATTTTTGGAAGATCGGTGCATTACTATTCGCCAAATAGACCAAGATGTCAAGATTAGTACAAGGCTGTGGAAACTATCATTCATGACCATTTGCATATGCATAAGGTGTCTGCCATATGGATTCCCAGGTTGCTCACTCATACCATTCCAGAAGCGAGAATGCATCAAGTGCTCTAGGGTGAATTTGGAGATGTGCCAAGAAGATGAGTCAAAGTTTTTCGAAAGACTGATTACAGGGTGAAACCTGGGTCCATCACTATGATCCAGAGACCAAAGCCCAGTCAATGCGGTAGAAGCACTCGGACTCACCACCTCCAAAGAAGGCAAGGGTGCAGCCCTCCGCTGGCAAGGTCATACTCACAGTCTTCTGGGACCAGAACGGAATAGTGATGACAGATTTCCTGACAAAGGGTAACACCATTACAGGAGCCTATTATGCTTCACTTTTGAGGAAATTAAGGGAAACTATCAAAATCAAGAGGCGGGGCAAGTTCAGCAAAGGTACCCTCCTCCTGCACGACAACGCTCCGGTTCACAACTCACATGTCGCCAGATCAGAAGTATGGGCGTTTGGTTATGAAATCCTTTCCCATCCTCCCTACTCACCTGACCTTGCACCCTCTGACTTTAACCTCTTCCCAGCCATGAAATTGTTTTTGAAAGGAAAGCGTTTCCCAGATTATACAGCCTTGATTTCTGAAGTCACGTTGTGGTTGTGTTATATATTGTTATCATTGAGAGGCACCATTTACATTTTATTGTATAACATAAAAAGGATTCCGTGTGCGTATGATTGTCTCTGATATAAAGGGTTGCGTGTTTGATTATCATAAAGGGAATCGTGTGTGTGACATGTATTTTCAGAACCTACCTCTGCTTCTTCGATGTTGGACCATCTGGAAATTTCTCATCCTGGAGGGAGACTTGATACCTATTTGACGAAGATTTATCACTTCAAGACGATGAATGAGTTTTATAGTTTTTATTTCACTTTCCCCAGAGGTCCTGCAGAAGGTGGAAGTGAAATCGGCCTGTGTGGGGGTTCTTCTTCTACACACGTCAGCGTTCGTCTCCCCCCCTCCCCAGTTAAGAGGGGGAGACAATGGAAAGCCGTCCGTCTTCTTCAAAGCCCAAATCAAATCTCACAGATCTAGCCAACCTGACCACGTCACATACGTAATCTGGTCAGCTGACCTTCGGTTCTGGTAAACGTGTCTACCTCCACGTTTACTCACCTCTCTCTCTCTCTCTCTCTCTCTCTCTCTCTCTCTCTCTCTCTCTCTCTCTGTAACATTCCTTCCCCCCTTTTTATCAAAATGTATGGCGAAGGCATACATTTTCTACTTCCCACATTTACTAAGAATGGGATATATATGCTCACCCCACTGGCAAAGAAAACTGTCATACCTTTATTCAATATACTAAGTAAAATAATATCAACAAATAATACCATGTGGCGCTAATCCTTGCGCCCTCGAAGGTCAACAACTCCCTGTGACCCCATGGTCTCTTCATAATTTAAATCAGAATTTCAGGAGCATCCTTTACTCCCGTCGACACTACGCATGATCGATAAATTCTCGGCAATCAACCGAATAATAAAATCGAGGTCCATCGGACTATCATCGTCCTTGGCTTTACAGATCAGCTTTTCTTCCCATAGGTAGCACACACAAAAAAAAATTTGCTATCCCAAGCCTTATCCTATTCATCATAAGCCTACTCTTATTACTAGTATTTTGTGGGAAACAAAAAACCTCTTAACATTCCATACGGTGGGTAGCCTTCTATTTTCCTCAGTACTTGCATACATATTTCCTTCATCTTCTCTTGAGCGATTCGTCACATAATGGCCACGTCAGCCATTGCACCCCCTCTGCCCCTTACGCCATGTCAGAGGGCATTTCATTTGCTCTCTGAAGTTGATTACAACTAGATCCGCTCACGCTGGACAGAATACATTCCGTTTACTGCTATGTCAGAAAAAACTTTTTTTTTCCAAAGTCGGTAAGCGCAACCTGCCTTGAAGACATATAGCTTCACGGAAAACATCGGATTTACACACATGAAGTACTCAAAGTTGCTCCATGTTGATTCTACTCAAAATCAATAGAAATCACGATAAAAAAATAATAAAATTCGAATCACTTCTCGAGAATAATGAAATTAATAACTACCCATGTAATTCAACACCTCTCCAAAATTCTAACATGCTTGCCACAGAAATTAAATTCCATTCACGCCCCACTTTTTTCTTTCATTTCTTCATATAGTTTATTTAACCCTATATTTATCCTTTTTTTTCTACCTTACTTATGTGGTCAAAACGTCACTCATGTCGAATAGGACATTTATTCTACATTTCGAAAATTAAAATTAACTAGCAGGACCCGTGGAAATTCCACGGTAGTTAAAATCTTTTAAAACACATCAGTAAGAAATTCCTTATTGTTATATTACAAAAATTAATGTATGGAAGCAAGTAGAACAAACAAAGAACTTTAGTTTAAACTTTTATTGAAGGTCAATTCGATCGTAACTGATGCTGTTGATATTGTCAGGAAGTGATGGTGATGATTGAGGCGGTGACAGGGACGTCGATCAGCTGCTTGGAGTGAGAATAGTGGTCAGTCAGCAGGTTCTTGGGAGTCAGACTGTGAATTTTAAAAAACTGTGTGACATTGTTGACATCGATTTTGTGAAAGTTCTGATGACCCCAAGTTGTTTGATATTTCAGGACATTTTGGATTACACGTGTGAGTAATGAATAGGTCACAGAAAACTTCCATTGCATCTTGATAAAGCTGTTGTAGATTCCTAGGACTTCCTGTAAATGTAGATGGTAGAATAACTGGTACACCAGAATAACCATCTTCATTCCTTGCTAAATGATCCATTAAGCCAGAATATTGAGCAGCTCTCAATAAACTTTGATAGCACTATTGTAAGAATCATGCTGAAAGCCATTCTTAATATGGGGAGGGGGGGTTAACTATTCTGAAACTATACTTAACAATGTAAAAAAAATAAGGGAAAATATATGTATGAACAATAAATATTTCTTCAGTTAAATAAAATATTCTGTAAATTTTTTAATAAGGAATAGATATTTATTTTAACCATAATTATTGAAACAAAGTATTTTACTGCATAAAAAACGGTTATGGGGAGAAGGGTTAACTATTTTGGGGTGCCGGGAAAACTCGTCTCGGGAAAACTCGACCCCGGAAAACTCGTCCCCTTTCGCTAGGTAGGAAAACTGGTCCCTTATTGAATAAATATCAATTGAAAACACATTTTATGATCATTCTTGAAGGAGATATTGTTTTTTTTTTTAATAGACTATAGCACCCCCATAATATTAAAAAAAAAATATATTTTTACTTGTTTAATGTTTTGTTTTTTTTAAATAAAATCGATTTTCTAAGTGTCCGTTTTCTACCTAACTGGTTAAGTTCTTAGGGGTTTCACTTATTTTAAAGCGTTTATTATGTTCATACAAAGTTAATTACAAATTTTTTTTTGTTCTTATTTTAACGATGTTTTTTGGAGTCATAAAAACAATAATAAAAAGCAAAACCAAAAAATAAAAAAAACGGAGCGATTCGATTCTTCGTTACTTTTTGTTTTGGATTTTAATTATGATAGTTTTTTTTTATGTTTTTGTTTTCTCTCCTACCAAATACACTCATACGTTATTTAAAATTATAATTTTATCAAGTATCAACATTTATTGTCGTCCTGTCAAATTTTGCAAAAATTAACTAATAAATTAAAAGCGAAATATTTTTTGGCGCGAGAGATGCCATGTGCTAACAATCTCTCGTTAACTCATTTTTAATTTTTTTAATTTTTACTTCAAAATTCTAAAATCAATCATTAAGAGAAAAAGTAATCACTAAATAAATTTATTAATCAATTTTATTGAAAACTCCGCTATCGTTTATCAAGAATCTTTTTAATTTCATTTTTTGTTGGTTGTTTTTCGGAGGGAGATATAGTTTTTACCCCCCCCCCTAAATTATATTTTAAAAAATATTAAAGTTTATTATTTTCTTTTTAAAACCAAATCTCCCTCAGTAATTTCTTTAATTTTCTATTGTTTAGCGATTACCAAGAAGATGTGATATACCGGACATTATTTCTCGATCTCACGTAACACTCGATATGTTTTTTGTTTGTTTTCTGTGGGTTTTTTTTCTTTACCGAATAAACGATTCCAAATAAATTAAACAACAAATAACGGTCGGCGAGGTAGAAAAATCGAGTTTACCCTTTTATAAACAACAGTAAATAAGTAAATTCTTTTTATATTAATATAAAAAAAATATGCGGTCTCGTTTATGAACATAATAAACGCTTTAAAATAAGTGAAGCCATTAAGATCTTAGCGAGTTAGATAGAAAACGGACACTTAGAAAAGCGATTTTATTTAAAAAAAAAAAAAAAAAAAAAAAAAAAACCTTAAACAAGTAAAAATATTTGTAAAAAATATGGCAAGACTGGAGTTTAGGAGGAAAAATAATCTCGAACCCTTTATCACATAAAAGGAACTAATTTCCCTAATCACCGGTACGTTACTATGTCCATAATATAGGTATTTCAGAAGTTGTTTTTGAAAACAACTTAAAAAAAAAAAAAAACTTCTTTTTAGATTGCTTTTAATTAAAATAAAAAAGGGTTTCGTAGGTTACAATTATGAAAAGTTCTATTCATATTTAAATGTCTTATGTTCCGTGTTTTTTTTTTACACAATGAATACCTTTTTAATGAAGGTGCTAGAGTGCAGAGAGTGACTCGCGCTATTTTTTAAATCGTATTTCCAAGTTTAATTAAAGTTTTATGATATGTATTTTAGTCAATTGTAAGGTTGAAGTATAGAATATGTATAAAACACTCTCCCCTCCCCATATTAAGAATGGCCTTTTAAATATAACGTTATTATTTACGTCCGGATCGCTCTATGCACTAGTACCTTAATGATAAACAATACATAAATAGAAATAATAAATTATCAGACTTTTTAAAGTTTAAGTTTAAACAATAGTTTTTTAATTAAAAATTGAATCGCGTGATTATTATTAAATTACGTGAGTAGTTATAAACGATACAAATTAATATTAAACACGCGTAATCTCTTGCAATTTATTATTTCTCTATTTCAAATTTAAATTTATTAATTATAAAACCTTCGGTACTTATGTATTTTTGTTACCGTGCTAAAAAAGGTGCTTAAGATATCGTTAAGATAAACGATAAAGATATCGTTAAGATAAACGTTCTGTTTAAAATTAAAAAATGCTGTTTAAAATAAAGAAGTAAAAAATGAGAGAAGAAAGATATCGTGAAAAAAAGATCGTGAAACGTTTTAAAATAAATAAGTAAGAAGTTGGGCTTCTTTAAGTTGTTTTCAAAAACAACTTCTGAAATACCTATATTATTGACATGGACCGGTGATTAAGGAAATTAGTCCCTTTTATGTGATAAAGGGTTTGAGATTATTTTTCCACCTAAACTCCAGTCTTGCCAAAAATATTATGGGGGGTTATATAGTCTATTTTAAAAAACAATATCTCCTTCAAGAACGATCATAAAATGTGTTTTCAATCGATATTTATTCAATAGGGGACCAGTTATCCTAAATTCCTATTTTGGACCTTCACCTAAATAGCGATTTAATGAAAAAAAATTTTAATGGTCTTGTATCTTTTTTTAATAATTTGTTTTAAAATAAGGAAAAAAAAATCTTTGATACCGCTATTGTAAGAATCATGCTGAAAGCCATTCTTAATATGGTTTAATATGGTTTTAACTATTCTGAAACTTCACCTAACAATGTAATAAAAACAATGGAAAAATTCTTTAGTTAAATAAAATATACTGAAAATCTTTAAATAGGAAATAAATATTTGGGTTTGTATTACTGTACACATAGATTCGAAAAAGTTGTAAAAAAAACAAATATATAACAAATAAATGTTATCAAAGGCAAGATAAGTTACTTTTCTACCAAACTGGATATATTTTTTGTGTTTTTATTCAATGTAACATGTTTATTCAGCTCGAAAAACATACAGTGTTTACCGATGTATTCGAAAATTCAAGATGGCGTCTCACACCCTCTTTAACACCGTAAGTTTGGAAAAAGGTGTTATAAATAAAAAAAACTATGCAAAATACTATTAAAAACCCGCCGAATATATGTCAACCTATGTCACAGTAACATGTATTGAGCGAGTTTTTGTTTTATCCGGGTTTTTTTATTTATAACATCTTTTCCCAAACTTACCGTGTTAAAGAGAGAATCAGACTCCATCTTGAATGTTCCAATACATCGGTAAACACTGTATGGTTTTCGAGCTGAATAAACATGTTACATTGAATAAAAACACGAAAAATATATCCAGTTAGGTAGAAAAGTAACTTATCTTGCCTTTGATAACATTTATTTGTTATATATTTGTTTTTTTACAACTTTTTCGAATCTATGTGTACAGTAATACAAACCCAAATATTTATTTCCATCTGGAAATTTCTCATCCTGGAGGGAGACTTGATACCTGTTTGACGAAGATTTATCACTTCAAGACGATGAATGGGTTTTATAGTTTTTATTTCACTTTCCCCAGAGGTCCTGCAGAAGATGGAAGTGAAATCGGCCTGTGTGGGGGTTCTTCTTCTACACACGTCAGCGTTCGTCTCCCCCCTCCCCAGTTAAGAGGGGGAGACAATGGAAAGCCGTCCGTCTTCTTCAAAGCCCAAATCAAATCTCACAGATCTAGCCAACCTGACCACGTCACATACGTAATCTGGTCAGCTGACCTTCGGTTCTGGTAAACGTGTCTACCTCCACGTTTACTCACCCCCCCTCTCTCTCTCTCTCTCTCTCTCTCTCTCTCTGTAACAGTTGGAGGACCAACCTGGGGTGTTTTGCGAAAACGGTCTCCAGAGCTGCATCAAACGATGGGAGAAACTTGTTTTGGGGTAGGGTGTGGCTGATGCACTACCTTAGTCTTCCTTATGCTAATTGTCAGGCCAAAGGCCTTGCACGCGGCTGAAAATCGATCAAGAAGAACCTGGGCTTCCTCAAAAAACGTAGCTACCAGTGCGGCATCGTCAGCGAAGAGCAAGTCGCGAATAATTTCGGTGCGAAGAAGAGTCTTGGCCTTAAACCGTTGATGGTTAAATAAGCCACCGGATGACCGAAATTGAAACTTGACACCAGTGTCTAAATCATGAAATGCATGTTTCAGCATTAGTGAAAAGAAGAGCGCAAAGAGGACTGGCGCCATTACACATCCCTGTTTGGTACCATTCGTAACATCAAATGGATCAGACATCATACCATCTGAGACAACACTGGCCTTCATCCCCTCGTGAAAGGAAATGATCACGTTCAGCATGTTTTCTGGAATACCAAGCCTTCTTAAAACTTGCCAACTTAAGGCAACTGAAAGAAAACAGAGTAAGAGCAAAATGACTACCAGCCGCACCAATATATGCAGCATTAAATCCAAATTCATGTTCTATTTGTGGCCTTGTCTGCAAGTCACTTGCTGGACTAAAAAGTCATCAGAGGCAAAAGCATAAATGAGTTTTTGAAATATGGGTTGTCCGAACCTCATACGTCGAAATCGACGGGAGAGTCCATCATACATATATATA
>NC_136482.1:138247755-138392755 GCF_053919585.1 Euprymna scolopes
GAAACATTTCATCACCAAATTAAACTCTAACGCCGCTTTCGTACTCATTCTTTCCCATGATTTTTCAATTCTTTGACGATAGATCTTTGTTTAGACCTGGGCATTTAGTTGACTCTCCTGTTATTTTGAATCGCCGCTAAAGCATTTTTGCTATGAACCAAACCGTGCATAGTTTAAGTTTTCCGTTTTTGAAATTAGCAGGAATGCAGGCCATTGCCCGGCAATGATTGAAAAACTCTGTTCCCTCTACGTAGCATTGAACCCCATGTACTTGCATCGTTATCAAAATTTATTGCTCACCCAACGAAATTATCTCAACACCACTACTAACAAATCCTGTGAGTTTTGTAACTATTCTGTACTTCCGCCTAAAATTTTGATAAATGAAAGATCATAAAACTAGAATTTAACTTGAAAATACGATTTAAAAATAGCACGGTAATATAAGTGCATAAGCACCGAATATTTTTATGTAGAATTTATATTTTCGCTTTAATTTGCGCAATTCAATCTTTATTTTTTTCTTTTCAAGATATATCCAATCTATCATAAGTAAATAAAAAGGAGAATCTAACGCGTAATGATAAAAGTTATGTTGATGCTGGAAAACACAGATATTCATGAAATTTATAAGATCGATTAAGGTGGAATAAAATAAATATAAGGCATTACATTTTTGGAACGTCCCTCGTAAATATAGATATATATACACACATATATACATACACGCACACAGAAATGAGGCGAACGAGGTGATTTCAAACTGTTAGTTCCCTAGAATAAGGATTATATATATATATATATATATATATATATATATATATATATATATATATATATATATATATATATACTAGCTGTACCCTGCCACGCGTTGCTGTGGCTTAAATTGGCGCAATGGAAAAAGTTCCAAAATGAGAAAAAGCATGTTTCTTATAGGTTTAATTTTCCACTTCATATGGGTACACAGTTTTATTGTTCCATTTTCTTAGCTGATATAAAGATTTTCTGGTTTGGTGACTCTTGAACAAGTAACATAATTGTCCATGTGAAAAACAGCCAGTGTGTAGGCCACATAATTGTAAAGACTGTTCCCTGGGCTTTGTTGATGGTTATTGCAAACGACAATAAAATTGGAAAATGCAATTTACTAAAGTGTAATGGTGGAATCATAGGAATGCGTGGAATGAAGATATATTCATCTGTGAAAGGTTCTGTTAAGATTGCTGTTTCTATGATATTCTTTGTTAATTTTTTACTGCAAGCCATGTGACATTGCAAATCTTGGATTGGTTTATATTTCACAACATAATAATTAGTACGCCATATTTCAGTTGCAATACATGCGGTGGCATCCATGGCAAATACAGCTGTTGGATAATTAACCACTTTATCTGCTTCCACAACAGTGTCGAGGGATTTGTATTTGATTGCCTCAATTGAAATTTTACGTTGAATAATAGCATTAAGTTCATGGACGTCTTTATATTGAGCTGCAAGAATAGCTCGTTCACTCAGTCAAGTGGAATTCGTATAATTAATTTGAAAATCTGCAAAAACCTTTTAAACCAACTCTTCTTTTGATGTAATAAAATTACAGAAGTGGAGAGTCAAATAATTTCGCCCTTAACTCGGATCAGCTGGCACTTTTCCGTACCCAATTTCCCACAAGTGATGCAAAAATTTATGTGCGGATCGAGCAGTTTGCAACTGGAAACATATATTTGGAGTTAAGTTTAATGTCTTCACATGGCACCAAAAAGTAGAGTATTTGAGGCAAGCATTTATCTCCTCTGCTGGTGTTGATTGAGGAATTACAGGCAACATTTGTCTGAAATCTCCTGCAAGCAATATTATTGGATTCTCAAATGGTCTGATATTAACATGCAAATCTGGCAAGGATCGACCAAGAGCCGCAAGTAATTTTTTTTGCGTACCATTGTGCATTCGTCCTAAACAATAAGTTTGCATTTCTGCAATATTTTTCCCCATAGTGGATGTTTTGGAGATGTTGAACATTATATTTTTGAAAAATTGAATGCTTAATGTTTCAAAGTAGAATAAATAGTTCTCCTACTTGGTAGCAAGGTTTCAGGTATTCCGCATGCAGCAACGGTTAAGGCGATGTCATTTTGTCACCGAATGGCTGCCAAAATCAATTTAATTGGAAGGGTTTTACCAGTTACCCCTGGTGCTGTTCAAGGTAGCAGTAATTTCTAAATAACTTCTATTCTCACAGTCAGTAAATTAGGTGACTGAAATAGGATTTATCCATGTTTTGACAATGCCTTATTTACTGTAATTAATTTAGGAGACTAAAATAGGGCGAGGGATTAGAGATGGACAGATAGAGAGAAAGATATATAGATAGAAAAGAGAAATTGAGAGGAAAATAGAGAAAGAGAAGGAGATAGAGATAGAGGGATTGATAGATAGACAGAGAGAGAGGGGGGGAGATTTAGAAACAGAGAGGGAGCAAGACAGAGGAAAGGAGAGATAGAGGGAGTTAGAGAGAGAAAGGGGTTCAAAGAGAGATGGAGTGTGTGATATATAGAGAAAGATAGATTTAGAGAGGGAGAAGGAGAGATGGATGGAGAGAGAGATTAAGAGAGGAATAGAGAGAAGGGCAGAAAAAAGAAGGTAAACTACACTTCACCGTTTTTTCTTCGATAGGTAGAGGAGAAATCCTTCAAGACTGAGGCAATTTTTATTTTTGTTACTATCCAGAGTACCCTTTTTTCGGGGGCGTTAAATTTTCCACACGGGGTTATCTGTATTTTCACCTAACAAATTAATAAACAAAAAGTATATTGTAAAATTTTAATTTAACATGAAAATACTATTTTTAAAAATAGCAAGATAACATAAGTGCGTAAGCGCCACTTTATTTCAAATATTTATTTTCCAAAGGACTGTTTGAATAAATCCACAATGAATTAAATTTTAAGTGTTGTGTAATTATTTTCTCACCGTTCAGCGCGGCAACGCTAGGAAAAGTAAAGTAAAATTTTAAACGTAGAAATATCAACAGAAAAAAAAACAAAAAAAAACTACCGTTCATTTGTATGTCTTATTAAATGTTTGTAGAAAATGCCATTTTTTGTCAAATAAATACATTTTAAGCAATGTTTGCAATAAATAATAGCAACTTCGTTAATTTTACGACTTGCCCAGCGTATTATAAACACCCCAACCTCCCCATGTTAAAAACGGCTTTCGCAATAAACACCCCCAACCTCCCGATGTTAAGAACGACTTTCGAAGTTTGTGGGGTGGGGGTGTTTAGTCTTAAAAATTAAAGTCGTAAAAAATAAATAGCAACTTTGTTATTTTTTATAGTTTAGAAAAAGTTAAAACAAACCTTTATGTAAACAATGTTGTGAAAGAAACTAAACAATTAAAACGTAATGTTTGATGGGTGAAAATACTTATGATAAACAAAGGAATTTAAAGTTAAAAATTGGGAAGATAAACAAATGCATTTCAATTTTAAATATAGGGCTTGTTTTTATACTTATCCATTAAAATCTTGTAATTCAAGAGTCGATGAAACGGAAGTTACCGGAAATAAAACCGAGCAGTCTCGCAGAAACAACTTACGGAAAATATTTTTATTTTATTTAATTTATAATTTGCAATATTCATTTATTTTAATAACATAAAAACATTCCTCTACTCTAAGGAAAGACTGTCTGAAAATTTCAATTAAATTGGTAATGTAGAAATATCGGTTTATTGATAACTAACGAACCAAGAATCACATTTTCATATATATATTGTTACATGATCTTTAAATTGGACTATGTATCTAAATCAAAATTTAAATACTTAATTTTAGGCTGACGAGATATATCGTTTTTGTTTTTATATTTATCACCGAGGTAAAATAAACATGATTCTCACAAGATAGGCTAGTTCAGTAGTCGTTTTGGAACTTAGCGAGTCTACTAATGTACCCCCAAACCTTTAAAACTGCCAGAGGCGATACCGGCCAGAGATTTTGTCTATTTTTAGCCCGCATTGTGAAGCAGAGAGGAAGGGGGGAAACCGGAAGAGTTATCGCCCCCCCTTTTCCCTTTTTTAACTGGACACTAGCGGAAGTCGCTTTTTTCGGCTTGAATTGCTGACCTGTACAGAGGTTCCTCCTCGTGGGAGAAGGAGGGGGAGACATCTCCCCCCCCCCCCATGCAAAAAGGAGATACCGATACACGGGGCGTGAACAACACGACCATCTCCAGTCATGCGATAGAATGCGATGAATTTACTTCCTCATGAAAGAGACGATGACCATTTTCCCATCATGTGAAAGAGATATGGATGTGCCGAACGCACGATGTGATACTTATCCCTCATGAAAGAGACAGATATATAACGCGCGAGCAAGAAAAGAAAACACACGAGACTGCTATATAAACTTTTTCCACACCGAAGGAAATATCTTGGATTAACTGTGTCGTCGTCAAGTTGTGAAACACACCAGCAAAAGAAACAAAAAAAGGGTGGGGGGGACAAAAGAAACCTGTAAGTGCAAAAAAAAAAAAAACACACCACAAATGCCAAAATAAACGAATCGCCGATACGTCGCATGAAGAGGTATATATAGAGAGAGGACTTACAGTTCATATATTTATATGAGGGGCTTCTTTGGCAGTCTGTCATTTTAAGGTTTCTTTTTTTTTTCTTCATTTTGGGCGTTTGGTTCCGAGAATTTGAATTCTCGTAAGTCATTGTTTTTTTGTTTCAGATTATTCTGTAAAAATCCTTAGTCCATTGTAATCAGTTTCGTGTTTATTTTTAAATCGATGAGTGTCCGCACCTGTCTACGCTTACCCCCATTATTAACCATTACCCGAAGCAGGGTTTCATCGCCCGTTCACCGTGACAGTTTTTCAGAAGTGTGTCCTATAAAAAATGTTCTTTGTTTTTCTTTTTCCTCCTTCACTTCTCTCTCTCCCTCTCTCACTCTCTCTTTATCTCTCTCTCTCTCTCTCTCTTTTCTCCGTTTCTATCCATATTTCGCTTGTCTTTCCTTTTCCCTTCTTTGTTCACTTTTTGGCGCTAAGAAATCCGGAACCAAGTACATTTATTGTATTAATTCATTATCTTAAGACTATAACTTAATACTTCACTTGGAAATAATTCCAGAAAACTGCCTCGGCCGGATGACCTCGCCAAATCACTGACTCATACTAAAGGGGTGGGAGGTGTTAATATCTGTTGAACGTTTTATTCAACTCTTTCATCCTCTCTCTCTCTCTCTCTCTCTTCCTACACCCTCTCTTTCTCTCCTTTTGCTTCGGCGACAAGTCAAACAACAACAACAACAACAACAACAACAGCAACAACAAAAAGGCTAGATGCATTCTTCGTCAGCCAAAATAAGTTAAATTTAAAGTTTCTTCTTTAAAACACAATCTATTTTTAGGATTATGTGACAATATATATATATATATATATATATATATATATATATATATATATATATATATATAACAAATGTATTTAATGTCTGAAGAGTAGCTATCTTTGGAATAGTTTTTAAATGATCATTATGTTTGAATTTGTCCAAATGGCTATGAAACAACTGTAACACATTAGGGAATACACCATGTGATGTTCTTATTTTATATTTTTTTGATTTGATTTTTGCAAAAATATTATATATATATATAGTTCGATCACCTGCCAGAAACTGTAGTCATGCTGATGACGGGTGATACCCAGAAATACGTGTCCATGGATAAATTTTATGCACGTAAAATATTTTTAAAATATTTAAATAAAATAAATATTTAAATATTTAATAAATAATAACAAAAAAATAAAATAAAAATACGTTCCGTTAAAACAGAGGCGACGCAAAACAAAACAAAAGAGAGGTATACGCTTCATTGCTTAGGAAGCGAAAATTGGACTACAAATAAGCAGCATTTCAAAACTGCTTATATCGCTAATAAGAAAAATAACAGCAACATATCTTATATTTAAAAAGCGATAAAAAATTCGTGCATGAAACGTCATAGCTGAATGGTTAAATGCTAGAATTGTGTACTTGTCAGTTCAATCTCTTGCCAGAAATTGTAGCCATGCTGGTGACGGATCAAACCTAAAAACACGTGTAAACATGTAAATTTAAAAAAAAACACACATTTGCATAACCAATGTATGTAATGTTATAAATCTAATATTGAGATGATCGCAAGAAAAATAGTTTAGGCATTAAAAATGTTTTTATGTTTAATATTATTACATTTCGAATTAATTTTTATTGTATTTTAAGCATCTAAACAGGAGAAATACAGGATTTACGAACATTGCTTAAAAACTAATATGGCTGTCCTGTAGGCGTTTCATATCCGCCATGTAAGTTTTTAAGCAATGTTAATATATTTAAATCGTGTATTTCGCGTGTTTATATATGCTTATTATAAATATGAACTCGAATCATTCCTCATGTAATAATATTTCACATTATTTAACAATTTTTAATGCTTGAACAAATTTTTTCACAATTTTTTAATGCTTGAACAATTTTTTCACAATCAACTCAATACTAGATTTAGTAGTCACACACACACACATACATTATATATGAGAATGTGTGTGTGCGTGTGTGTGTGTGTGTGTGTGTGAGGACAACTCTCAATAAATACCCTTAACGAATCTTTGATCTAAAGACTTGTAATTTATATATTGATATATATAGTATTCAGACATGTAATAAACTTTTTAATCGGTTTTAATCTAGAAAAAAGGCTGCTAACAGGTAAAAATTGTTACTTGGTGGGGTCATCGGAATTCTATCTGTTTGTCAACTCTTTCACGACTGCGCATGGGCGAATCGTTCACATGACAGCTTCTTATGTTAAGAATAAGTAGGTTTGAAAACACTTTTTAAAGATCGTAGCAGGCTGATCTAATGGTTATCGTACTTGACACACTGTTTTTAGGTTTGGTTCCAACCTTAGCTTGAGTATTTTTTAGTTACAAGAAGAAAACTCACATGCAGATATCTCAGTTTCTTTCCTTTTGTTTGTTTTTTCTTACTATATTGGGTACAACCAATAAAAATTTGCTCTAATAATAAATGCAAAATCTACATAAATCAAATATCATATTTATGCGTATTTTCCGATTTTCAAATAACTTTTCTATTATAATACATTTACTTTATATATCATTTTAAAGAGCGTTTTTCGTTCTATCGAATCACTTAAATTACAATCATTTTAAAACAATTATGTCTTCCTTTCAGAATGTTGAATACAAAATGGAAAAAAGCAAATTAGCACAATTTTCTTATATCTATTAAATCTAGGCCGAAAAGCTGCTGAAACATCTTGCGATATCAGCGACATGTTTAGCCCAGGAGCCACTACTGAACGCACAGCACAATGGTGGTTTAAGAAATTTTGTGGCGGCGACGGGAGTCGTGAAGATCATGAGCGTAGTGGTTGGCCATAAGATGTTGACAACAATCAACTAAGAGCCATTAGTTGAAGACAATCCACGCACAACTGTTCAAGAACTTGCTTCTAAATTAGATGTAACGTATACAACGATTTCCGACCACTTGAGAGAGTTTAGAAAGACGAAAAACTTGATAATTGAGCGACAACCAAAATAGACACCATTATGAATTGCCATCTTTCCTTCTTTTACGCAACAAGGGCAACCCGTTTTTCGATCAGTTTGTGACTTGCAATGAAAGGTTGGTTCTTTACGATAACTAGATCAGTGTTTAGACACCGATGAAGTTCTACCACACTTCCAAAAGCCAATAAAAGAAGGTCATGCTGACTGTTTGGTGGTCTGTAACCAGTCTCATCCATTACAGTTTTTGAATGTAGGCGAAACCATTACGTTGGAGAAGTAATGTCGACAAATGAATGAAATGCATCAAAAACTTTGACAACAACATCCAGCATTAGTCAACATAAAAGGCCCAAATCTCTTTTATGACAATGCCCAATTGCACGTTGCTAAACCTTGCAGAAGTTGAATGAATTGGGCTACGAAACACTTGCCTCATCCGCCATACTCTCCTAACACCTTACCTACCGAATACCACTTTTTCAAGCATCATGATAAATTTCTGCATGAGAAATGCTTCAAAAACCTAAGCAATATCATAAACGCCTTCAGCGACATCATCGCCACCAGAACACAAGATTTTTAAATTACTGGCATGAATACACTTGTTTTGCGTTGGCAACAATTCTGACGGTGCTTATTTCGATCAATAAATTTTTGTTTGAGCCGAGATATGTTCATCTAAATTTAAAAGTTAAAAACCGCAAAATTTTTCTTATCAACATAATATATTAGTGGCCTGGTAAGACCACAGGGGAGACAACCAAGCAAAGAAAAGACTTAAGCAAAATTCATCCCAAAGCAGCAAAACTGAAGCTAGCCTACCAGGACACTATATATTCAAATGTAGGCAAACTTGTGCATATTTTATTATATACAGGTACTTTTTTACCAATTGTCATAAAATTATATAGTATCCATATATATAAAAGTGAAAATGTCTGTGTGTGTGACTGTGTACATTTCCCTACCAAATATCTCTGTCCTTTTTTCATCTAGAGACTCGCGATTTGACATAAGGAGTATTGACATTTGAAAAAATCTTGTTAATCTGTTTTCGGCAAGAAATTTGGCTGTCAATGGGGTCAAATTCAACGATTTGACATTTGAAAACTCTACCAAACTCCTCCGCCAATTTTGGGTCTAAACACTTGAAGTTTTAAATGTAGGTTACTTGTACATGGATCAAACTTTTAATTTGATTTGAGCCCTAGAAAATAATTGTTAAGAAGTCAAAATTGGGGTCAAAGTTAAAAAAAATTGACCTCTGCGGTCTGTACCAAATTACTCAGCCAATTTCTGGTCTAAACATTTGAATTTTACATAAAGGGTATTCAGAGATAGGGAAAGCTTTTTAATCAGTTTGGATCGAAAATTTGAGCTGCCAATAGGTCAAAGTTTAAAAAAAATTGATCTTTGTTGTCTTTAGCGAACTACTCAGCTAATATTGTGTCTAAACATTTGAAATTTATACATAACGAGTATTCAGGCATGCGACTCGTTTTAATCAGTTTTGGGGTGAAAATTTTGCTTTATAGCCGTTTCGTAAATGGGGTGGAAATTTTATGATTTTATGCTTTCATAAAAGTCTCCTATCCTAATCAATTCGCCAGATGTTATTTCCATTCAATGTTACCAACAAAAAGTTATTTTTGTACGTGATAAACCTGGTGTTTTCGTTTGAGGAAAAGAAATTCCATTCCCACGTTGTTACAAGTCGGCCATATTGGTGACAACCAAAATTTCTGTTTTAAACCGTAATTTCGTATTTTTTATTTTTTGTTTTAATTTCCAATGTTTTTCCATTATTTATTCTTTACCGTTTTATAATTTTTATGCGTGTTTATTCTAATATTCATTTTGTTTGGTTTCCAAGATGAAATAAACAAAAGTTACAAAAAAGAAAAATGTATGTCTTTGAATTTCAACAAAGTTTTGTACAATATATATATATATATATATATATATATATATATATATATATATATATATATATATATATATATATATATATATATATATATATAACTGCGTCAATAGCTTTATTGCAGATAAGTAAAATATCAATATTTCACGTATATTTATACGTCACAACAAAATGAAAATTATATTATCAAACGACTGCTTTAAGGTTAGTTATTTCCAAAAATTTTATTCAAATTCAATAAGTTATGACATTTTATTCTTTATTGTGGAATTTCCACTGTCCATCACATTATTGCAGGTGTCTTAAGATGTTGTTTTGGGGCAAAAATACAATGTTTTATCTTGCGAACTTTACTTTTTATTATATTTTTCTGTCAAAGAACAATGCGAAAAAGCACATCCTAGGTGCTAAGCCTCAAATAAATGAATTATTTATCGACATATCCACCATTTTTTAAATAACTTAAAACAACCTTTTCTCCCTCGGGGAAGTCAATTGTTTGATCTCCAAAAGGAGTTATGGCTCTAGCAACGGCAACTATGCTCTCCACAAGGCATCTTTTGAATATAATTGCTCTCCTCCCTCATAAACTTCTCTTTTTGATATTGACCAGAGATATTCAATGGGGTTAAGGTCTGGAGAACACGGTGGGCAGGTCATGAGAGTTTCTCCAAAAAAGCCCATAGATTCAAGGAAGGCTGCGGTCGCCCTAATAGAATGGGATAGTTCATTGTTATGCATAAAAATCATCTGAAAGCGACATGACAATGGTCGGTCATCTAACCATGGTGACAAATGTTTATCCCAAAAAGTCGTGTATGCATTTCTGGTAAGTTTTACGCCCTCTAGAATTCAGAATGGTCCAACCAACTTATCCCCAATGATTCCCGCCCAAAACATGATGACTCCACCTTCTTGTTGGTGATGATCTCTGTAAGGGGTTGGAGTTCCGTTTGAGTTCCAAACTTTGGCTCATTCATCTGGACCGTCAAGAGTAGCACGGGTCTCATCTTTCGTTTTTCCCTATGTTGTATGCTCAATGGGAGACTAGTTTTGATGATCCTTGCCATCTCATTCAACACATTACATCGGGCCTATCTGGATCTTGGAGCGATTTTAGCGCTTGTAAAAATGAAGGCACTGGTGCTGTTTAGGTTTCGGTTGACTTCCCTACGAATTTTCTGAATATCACGATGTAATATTTTCTCCTGATGCCCTTATCCTTTCTGGATTTGGTGTTGGGGTTGTTCACGAATGAAGCCAAAGTTTTTATGTCGCTTTCCAGCTCTATAGCTAAATCATGGATGAACAATCTTTCTGCAAGTCTAGCAACAATCCTTTCCTTTTCGATAACCGTTAATCGCCCCTTTTGGGGCATTTTTAAAGGCCCGCAATAAAGTGATGGTCAGTATAAATTACTTGATAATAAATAAAAATGTCATAATTTTGTGAATATCGCACGCATTTGAATAAAATTGTGGGAAATAACTAATCTTAAAACAGTCATTTCATAATACAATTTTCATCTTTGTTTAACGTATATTTAGTATTTTACTAATCTGCAATAAAGCGGTTGACATAGTATATATTGGCATAATATATATATATATATATATATATATATATATATATATATATATATATATATATATATATACTAGCATGGGTACTCGGCGATGTCTAGGTCGACATGAAGTTTCTTTTGGGGCAAACCTGATATACTAAGGATATTAATCATTTTCATCGTGGGCACCGTTGATACCTCCATAACAATTTCAAAAATAAAAGAACGGTTAAAAATATGTAAATGTTAACGCCCCCCCCAAAAAAAAAAGAAGTACCCGATACCCTCTCCACCAGATATTTCAGCAGAATGGATACAAAGAGAAGAAGCTATTCTCCAGATATAGAGCACTTTTTGTTGCTCGTGCGCTGGATCCCACCACCGCCAGAGAATAAATAAATCTGTGAAAGTGTCTGTCTGTGTATCTGTCTGTCTGTTTGTGTACATTTCCTTATACAATAACTCTGTCAATTTTTAGTCTACAGACTCGAAATTTGATATACAAGTATTGAGATTTGGGAAAATCTTCGTAATCGGTTTCCAGCCAGAAATTTTGCTGTTAAGGGGTCAAAGTTCAACGATTTGACCTTTGAGAACTCTACCAAATTCCTCCGACAATTTTATGTATAAACATTTGAAACTTTAGATATAGGTTCCGTAGACATGGATCTAACTTAATAACTTAATTTGAACCCAAAACAATAAATTTTAAGGGGTCATAATAGGGATCAAATTAAAAAAAAATGACCGCTTCGGTCTCTACCAAATTACTCAGACAATTTCTGGTCTAAAGATTTGAAATTTTACATAACGGGTATCCAGAGATAGGGCAAGCTTTTTAATCGGTTTGGGTCGAAAATTTGAGCTACGAATATATAAATGTATGCATGTATGTTCGTATATTTGACTAAAACTTTCGACAGAGGCGACAGATTTTTGGAAGCTCGACCCTTCAGACGAAAAATACCGAAAAATTGGCTAAAAACATTAATTTCTTCACCCTCAACTGGGCACTTTTCTACAGAGATGGATCGCTTTTTTCGCCGATATTTTCTAAAGTCATCCCCTCTTTCCGATTGTCTAGCTTTAATTTAAACCTATGTCACTTCCTGTTTGGTGGGAGCGTAACAGCAAAGACGTCACGTTTTTTCCCGTTTTTTCCTCCTTTGCGGTACGGGTTTGAGCCTGCCTTCCTACTACCACTTTTTTTTTTTTTTTTTTTTTTTTTTTTGCTCAACACACACCTCCAAACACCCGGGTAACGCCGGGCACACATGCTAGTAAATAAATAAAATAGAAATGAATCAAAACAACTTTTTTTCAATAAAAATATAAGCGAGTGCTGGAGCAACCGAAAAAAAAAATAGCTGTGTAAGCAGACTCCAACCTGATAAGCTAATAAAGTGAAAAGATAATTTGCCCACTGTAGAAATAATAACGTTATAAACATTAACGCGTTTGAAAAGTTTAAGAACAAAATGGAATTCCTTTTATTGTCGTTTTTTTTGTTTGTGTGTGTGTGTGTGTGTGTGTGTGTGTGTGTGTGTGTGTGTGTGTGTGTGTGTGTGTTTCACTGATTTTTCTTTTTCGTAAATAAAAAAAAATCGACTTGGTTCTGTTTTTTTTTGGGGGGGGGAGCAATTCCCGGAACGCTTAAAGATTCTGTATAGTCGTTTCAAGAATAATAAAAAACAAACAAATGAGATCGTTTCGTTTATTCGTAAGTGTTTTATTTATTTATTAATATTTAAAAATAAAACCAAACATCTTTCTGTCCCCACGAAATTATTTTTCACGCTAGAAACTTATTAAGATTAGTAAATTATTTTATGTGGGGAAGAGTTTCTTTCGAACTTCGGAATATATAGTAAAATAAAAAAACTCGTCAGGGGAAATAAATCTATTCGTTTCTAAAAAATCGATGTCGGAAATAAGAATTCCAAATAAATTAAATTAAATATTTTATCAATATAATTGTTATTTTAAAGTTGATCAAATAACAATCTTAGAACACTTCAAATAACTCTCTTGCTAGAAACTTAAAGCTATTAAATAAAATCGATTTTTCTTAATATATATTCAAATGTGGTACCCTTTTAATTAATTAAGAACCATACTACATATAGAAATAAATGAAATATGAAAGTAATGAAGCTTTTGTATATATTAATCAAATTGTAAACAAACAAACAAACGGACAGGAATACGAATTTATATATATATACTCGTATATACCACTTTTTTGGCAATTTTGTAAGTTCGAAATCTCGGCGACTACTGATCAGAATTTAACAAATAATGATTTGTTGGAAAGCTAATGATCTGAATTGTGTAGTGGGCTATCATTTTAAAATAAAGAAGAATTACAGTAACTTATTACTGAATTCACATATATATACTACAAAAGCACTATATAAAACAGTTATTGTGCTGCTATTGTGTAAGTTTGGATTAAGTTGAAACAAGTGATTTGACCTCAAGATTAGCGTGAGAATTGAACCCAGCCTTCGCATCGGTTCTTATTGTTGAGCACTTTAAAGTTAAAATGAAAGTTGGACACTTAAGCTCGCATACGCAGATCATGATGTTATAATCATTAGATCACTATGGACAGACATCTCAGCATTTAAAAATAAAGGTTTAAATTTCAACGATATTTCTTGCAGTTTAAGTTGGCCGTGTGGTTTTCCCTTGCTAATGGAGTCAGAGATGACGTCATAGCTGGATTCGTACCTCCCGACCGGTGGTAATTGTGACACCCTGCCCTGATGATTCCCGAACAGACGAAACACTAGTGTCTGTAAGTACTTAAAAATTATTACCATTATATATATATATATATATATATATATATATATATATATATATATATATACCTATGTAAGGGTAATCAGAGAGAACTCCAGCAAAGTGCTCGATTATTAAGAAAATTTCAAAAATAACAGCATAGTACGTATTGATACATATGTTATCGAAGATCAAAAAACATCGGTGCCGTCGGTTTCAAATCCAAAAAAAGGGGACCTACTGTTCCTCTCTTTTGCTGGACTTTCTCCAGCCTCTGCTTATGTTTGGAAACAGATCCAAAGACTGAAGTGCCAAAGATTGAAACCGACGGTACCGATGTTTATCTCATCTTCTTTAATACGCACACACACACACACACACACACACACACACACATATATATATATGTGTGTGTGTGTGTGTGTGTGTGCGTGCGTGCGTGCGTGTGTGTGTGTCTATGTGTGCGTGTGATTCTCTTTCGATGAGAATCAAACTCAGCAAGTTACAACAAGATCCAAATCGTTGACTCATGGGTTAACATTAACAGCCGATATTCATTTGTAAATGTGCAGCGACTTTGTTTTGGTAATATGCGTCGGTATATACGTAACCTACATAGACCCACGTGTATGTGTGTGTATGCGTGTATATGTGTGCGTATATGTGTGTGCGCTTGTGTGTGTGTGTAAATGTGCACGTGTTTTGTCTTAAGTCTGAGATCAAGTCCGCGTGATATGAGCCAATTGAGACGAGTGACCTTCAGGGTGCAACAAACAGAAATGAAAACAGCAAATAAAAAAATAAAAAAAAACGAAAGAGAAAAAAAAAGGAAAAAAAATAAAAAAAAAAATAAATGTAAAACAAAACAACTAGGGTTGCTCAGATAACACTGCAGGATTTGCAGCAAATAAAACAGGTTGTCGTATTCGCTTGTGACGTTTAAAAGATGCGCGGCTGCACGTCGTCTACATCTTTGTGCTCTAGATGACTCATACGTGCGTTTCCTATCAGCATAATAATAATAATAATAATAATAATAATAATAATAATAATAATAATAATAATAATAATAAACAGATGAAACGATAAACTACATAAGCGAATGCAGCAAACTAGCCCAAAAAGAATACAAGAATAGACATGATCAAGTGGAAAGGCGTTACGCTGGGAACTATGCAAACAACTGAATCTTGAACATCCAGACGAATGGTAGAAGCAAAAACCGGCAGCAGTACTTGTAAATGAAAATCACAAAATCCTATGAGATCTGGATATACAAACGGATAAACCCATCTAAGCAAGACGACCAGATGTCATACTTGTTAACAAGAAGGAAAAGACCTGTCAGATTGTAGATTTGCTGTCCCAGCAGACATAGAGTGAAGATCAAGGAGGCAGATAAATGAAGCAAATACACTGAACTGACCAGAAAGCTTCTAGAGATATAGAAGAGGAAAAAAGTCAGGATAACGCTATTAATAGTAGGAGCACGAAGAACAATACAAAAAAGAGAAGAGAATGGAAGAGATTGGAATCGCAGGCAATGGACAAGAGTAATGAAAACGGCTGAAATATTAAGGAAAATCTTTGAATGCAGAGATTAATACGCAAGAACTACAGACACAGTGGACATGCAGAAAATGCTTCAGATGTAAAACACAAAGGCGCATCACATAGAACTGGATTTTTTTTGTGTCACCAAAAACTGACGCCACATCAAAGCGAGGAAGATCAAGAAGGATGGAAAGACCAAGGAGAGAAAGCACTAGCTAGATCTCTGCTGGATGAGTGCGAAAAGGACTTGTTGCCATCCAAATTCCAGTGAAGATCAATGGTTGCCACCAACAAGAAATCAATGGTAAGCGGCAGCTATGATAGCACAAATCCATCTGCAATTGTTATCGACAGAAGTGGAGAGTATTGGAAATCTGGGGAGACTTGTCATCACTAAGACTCCAGAGAATGCTACAAGTTGTTTTCAAAGAGAAATCTTTGATGGTGGCCTATGTGACTACTCCTAGTGAGTAAATAATAAAAAAATCATTATTCAGTGTGACAAGAAACCGGATATTGTTTTGAACAAAAAGACCAATGAATGCCAAATTATTGATGTGGTTTGTCCAAACGATATCAACTTAGCAGGCAAAAAAAAAAAAAAAAAAAAAAATGAGAAGCTACGGGAATATCAGAAACTGAGGGTGGAGATTGTTAGGTTGTGGAATAAAAAAGTTTCAATTTTGCCAATCATCATAGTTGCGCTTGGCTCAATTTCAGGTGATCTTGAGAAACAGAAACTCTTTGGGAATTAAGTACAACATTACTGTACTCCAGAAGTCAGTTCTGCTTGCGCCAGCAAACATATTATGCCAAATGCTTTCCGTCTAATTGGCTCTTTGACTATGCTCACTAACTTTGGTGTGAATGCCTGTTCTTGAGTGAAAAACAAATATGTGAAACATCACAGCACTGAAAAGTTAATGAACATAATAATAATAAGAAGAAGAACAACAACAATAATAATAATAATAACAACAATAATAATGATAATAACAACAATAATAATGATAATAACAACAATAATAATAATAATAACAACAATAATAATGATAATAACAATAACAAAAATTATAATAATAATACAACAGACGGTAAACTGAAAACAGCTAAAATCTTTATGAAAACCATCGAATGCAAGAACTAACCCATATGAGCTACAAATGCTAACTGGTCATGTTGAAATTGCAAGAAAAATAAAACAAAACGATAGAGGAACAAAAAAAAACTAAAACCGCAAAACCGCTGTTTCGCTTACGCAAATACTTGTACAAAGATTATCGAAGGAGATGAAGAATACTGGAAATCTGGGGAAATTTGTTGCCACTCACACTTCAGGGACCACCACCAATTGTTAGTAGGTAATCGCTGATTATAGCCTGTGTGAGCACTTCTATGTACAAATAATAATGATAATAATTCTATGTATAAATAATAACAACAACAGCTATTATTATTATTATTATTATTATTATTATTATTATTATTATTATTATTATTATTATTATTATTATTCCCTCAAAAAAAAAAACTTCTCACACACGTGGTGGTACCAGCCTAGGTTTGCATTACTCAAAGTATACATAATAAATCAAAGAGAATCCAGAGACTGAGAAAGGAGTGCATTAACTATATCTCTGCTAGAAGAGTGAGGAGAGTACTTTGAGAACATTGAGGAGGCTTATTGCTACTTAACAATGAGAAATTAATAACTTACTGTTGTGATAATGGAAAATGGTTTGCAACGGTTCTGGAAAGTGTTGGACATCCCTAGAAGTGTGAGGAAACTTGTTATAACTCAGACTACGGGGAACACTACTGGTTACAGTCACTGAGCAATCATTCCTAGTCAGTAAATAATAATATAACTATAAATAATTCGATTATATGATCTTTCATGCATAACTGTATTACAGCACAATCACTCAAGCATGTTTAACTGCATGATGACAAAATCATCCAAGCAAAGAAAATTCAATGCTTAACGGTGTACATAGTATCTGAAAACTTATTAATTGTATTTAGAAATCAATGGAGATAGCATGGATATATTGTTGGCAACCGTTCGTCTCGAGAGACGATGGTGTACCAGTGGAGCTACATGGTGATATGGGAGGATAACTGTTGCCCGTGCATCAGTGCCCCCCTCCCGCTCTCTGTGAAGCCAGATGGTCCAATGTAAAAAAAACTTTAAACTTTACCAATGTAAAAAAAACTTTAAACTTTACCAAATCGTAGATTTCGTTGATCCAGTAGTTCATAGGATGCAGATAAAAGTGGTAGGAAAACTAAGCAAATACATGGAGATTTCTAGAATGCTGAAGGGAATCTGAAACACAAAGAAAATTAATAAATATAAGAGCACTATGAGCAGTTAAAAAATGAAATTAAAAGAAAAAAAAAAAAGAAAAATTGGAATACAAGGAGCTTTGTCTTCCATAAATAAGGAGTTAACTTGGTTCATTTTACCACTTCCGGATATGAGTAGGAGTTCTTCATGTAATATTGCAACATATTTAGCAGAATTGAGAGCGATAATCACTCCAAATTGCACCCTATTAACAATAGACTTTCTACTGTTAATACAAGGGGCGTGCAATAAGTAATGCCCCTGACCCACTTCCAGTTGTCTGATCTAGCTGACATTTTGCATGTGCAATGATTTATATCTCTACAGGTTATGTGGTAAATTACAGCTCTGAACTACTTGTGGTGTCTGTTTTACAGGTGTTTGAACTGAGTCAGGGGTGAAATGGAGCCTGTTGAATGTCGAGCAGTGATTCAGTTTTTGTATTTGAAAGGACGCACACCACAGGAGACTTTTGATAATGAAGCAAAATGTAGTAGGCAAAAAAAAAAAAAAAAAATCAGGAACACAGATAGGAAATAGTCAGTATCGCCCACCTCTAGAAGAGAGGTATTTCTTGGCTGTAATAACCGTGGAGAAAGAAGAAGAAGAAGAAGAAGAAGAAGAAGAAGAAGAAGAAGAAGAAGAAGAAGAAGAAGAAGAAGAAGAAGAAGACAAAAAAAACAGAAAGAAAAAAAAAACTCGCTTCTTGCGGAGACGTGGTTCGTCACAAAGAACAATCCAATCGCTAGAACCACCTACACACAATCTGCAGGACACCAACTGACTGCTTTCCAGTGTCCTGCCTTTATAGCAGCCGGGAATTATGTATTTGCATAATTGTGCGAGAGCAGACGCGATTCTACGATAATTGCATGGGGTAAACGCTAATAAAAACCCATGGACGCCATCTTGGAACTCTCTTCCACTCAGCCTGAAACACAACAGACGTATTCGAGGCAAGCTCTCTATTTCCCCTCATTTCAGTTATTGCTAATTCTGCTACTGATGAAATGGAAGAAACTTCTGGTGATAATGCCCCATCATATGACCTTGTAAAATGCTGGCATCGTGAATTCAAACATGGTCAGAAGTCTGTGGAAACAGCTCCCAGACCTGGTCGCCCCCTTCTGCCATTGATGAGGCATCTGTCCGTCAAGTTGAGGTTGCCATTTTGGAAGATCGGCGCATTACTATTCGGCAAATAGTCCAAGATGTCAAGATTAGTACAGGGTCTGTGGAAAGTATCATTCATGACCATTTGCATATGCATAAGGTGTCTGTCAGATGGATTCCCAGGTTGCTCACACCATTCCAGAAGCGAAAACGCGTCGAGTGCTCGAGGATGAATTTGGAGATGTGCCAAGAAGATGAGTCAAAGTTTTTCAAAAGACTGATTACACAGGATGAAACCTGGGTCCATCACTATGATCCAGAGACCAAAGCCGAGTCAATGCAGTGGAAGCACTTGGAATCACCACCTCCAAAGAAGGCAAGGGTGCAGTCCTCTGCTGGCAAGGTTATGCTCGCAGTCTTCTGGGACTAGAATGGAGTAGTGATGACAGATTTCATGGCAAAGGGTACCACAATTACAGGAGCCTATTATGCTTAACTTTTGAGGAAATTAAGGGAAGCTATCAAAATCAAGAGGCGGGGCAAGATCAGCAAAGGTACTCTCCTCCTGCAGGACAACGCTCCAGTCCACAACTTGCATGTCGCCAGATCAGAAGCACGGGCGTGTGGTTATGAAATCCTTACCCATCCTCCCTACTCTCCTGACCTTGCACCCACTGACTTTCATCTCTTCCCAGCCATGAAGTTGTTTTTGAAAGGAAAGCGTTTCCCAGATGATGCAGCCTTTATTTCTGAAGTCACGTCATGGTTGGAGGACCAAAAACGGTCTCCAGAGCTGCATCAAACGATGGGAGAAATGCATAACTCTGGGTGGTTCCTATGTAGAGAAAGACTAATAACTGTGCCAAGTTTCGTTGCTCTATTTCTATGGGAAGTCGGTCAGGGGCATTACTTATTGCACGTCCCTTGTAGATCGTACAAACAAGCGTATTGAAAGATTTCCTGCTATTTGTTCAGATCTATATTCATCTGAATTAAAAAGTTACTAACTGCAAGAATTTTCTTATTCATCCTAATAGAGAGAGAAAGAGGATGAGTGGTGTCACTCATTTTCTTACTCTATATAGCCACCAACTAAATTGCGTGTTATTATTACGATCAAATGCACATATTTTTTTATTTAATCCTCCATAAAAATTTATAGAAATGGACATGTATTAAAAATTCAGGTAGAAATAATTGGAAATCTATTCAAAAATATATTTAAATATACATAATAACACGCAATGATCATGCTAAATAAACACCATCTTTAACATGGCCTTATTTTTTATTGATAAAAACTTGAATAACGTCGCCAATCCCATAATAAATACACTAGTTCAATTTTTATGTATACAAGCTAATTTTAGGCTAATGTAATAATAATAATAATAATAATAATAATAATAATAATAATAATACATGGGTGGGACAGTGATATAACGTCCTGCTTGCTAACGTCCGGTAAGAAATATTAGTTCAAGTCAGGCTGATATACGGTGCCGGCAAAAAGAAAGTTCGCACTTGTAATTTTTTCAAAAACTGCAAATTTAAGCTAAATTTAATGTAATTGTTTAAACAACCTATACCTCATTTGATTCGCCTTTTATTCTTCTGTAATTTTACTTGTTCATATTTGACTTTTAATTGAAATATTCTAGTGTTCACATCAATTTAAAAATAAGACTTCAAAATTAGGAGGCGAAAATAAAGTCCGCAGACACAAATGTGCTTAAAACCAGCTTAAATTATTGCCCCTAAATCAGTTTAAAATATCCGCCGACAGGCCACAAAGCATCTCTAATTGTAATTGTTTTGTTCCAGGTTATACAACGTAACATTAAGTCCATATGCCACGACTTTCTCTTAGTGATCGTCAGGAGCTCATTAATCTCCACCTTTCTGGTTTATGTAATCGGGAAATCGGCCGCAGATTGAAATCTGATGAGAAAACGGTACGAAAGACTGTGCAAAAGCACCAAAAACACTGGCAGTGTTCGTGATGTCATTAAATCTGGTCATAATATAGTTAATTCTAACAGGGAAGACAATGTTATCAGGATCCACAGTCAAAGAAACAGATTTGAAATGGCTCCCCAAATCCAACAATAGTGCAATCTTGTTAAACACTGCTCTCTCTCTACTGTCCATTAAAAGAATGTAATCCTCTCCTTTAGATTGTCTAGCCTTAAATTTTAAAAAAAATATCGTTTCCGGTTTCGCGGTGGCCGTAACAGCAAAAAAATCAGGTTTTACTCCGTTCTTTTCCTCCTTTGTAGTACGGGTTCGAGCCTGCCTTCCTACTACAACTTTTTTTGTTTTTTGCTCAACATACATATCCAAATACCTGAGCAACGCCGGGCGCCCATGCTAGTCTATATATATATATATATATATATATATATATATATATATATATATATATATATATATATATATAAGTGAAAGTGTATCTGTGTATCTGTGTGTCTGTGTACATTTCCCTACGGAATAACTCTGTCAATTTTTAGTCTACAGACTCGAAATTTATTATACAGGGTACTGAGATTTGGGAAAATCAATGTGATCGGTTTTTAGCCAGAAATTTGGCGATTAAGGGGTCAAAGTTCAACGATTTGACCTTTGAGAACTCTACTAAACTCCTCCGACAATTTTGGGTCTACGCACTTGAAATTTTAGATATACGTTCCTTGGACATGGATCTAACTTAATAACTTTATTTGAGCCCAAAACAATAAATTTTATGGGTCATAATAGGGGTCAAAGTTAAAAAAAATTGACCTCTGCGGTCTCTTCCAAATTACTCAGACAATTTCTGGTCTAAATATTTGAAATTTTACGTAAAGGGTATTCAGAGATAGGGCAAGCTTTTTCATCAGTTTGGGTTGAACATTTTTAGTTACCAATATATAAATGTATGTATGTATGTATGTATGTTTGCATGTCTGCCTTAAACTTTCAATAGAGGCGACGGATTTTCACAAGATCAGTATCGTTTTAAAGTTCGATCTTTTATGCGACAAATATCGAAAAATTAGCTAAAAACATTAATATATTCCCCTTCAACTGGGCATTTTTCTACGGGGGGGGTCACTTTTTTCGTCGATATTTTTGAAAGTTATCCTCTCCTTTAGATTGTCTAGCCTTAATTTTAAAAAATGCCGCTTCCAGTTTGGCGGTAGTCGTAACAGCATAATCGTTAGGTTTTTACCCCGTTCTTTTCCTCCTGTGCGGTACGGGTTCGAGCCTGCCTTCCTACCAGTTTTTTTTTTTTTTGCTCAACATACACATTCAAACATCCGGGCAACGCCGGGTTGAAATGCTAGTTATATATATATATATATATATATATATATATATATATGCATATATACACACATACATATATACACATATACATTATATATACAAATATGCATATTAATATATATATGTATACACACATATATATGCACATATACATTATATATATACACACAGATATATACATATATACAGAGAGTCTGTGAAAAATGGCAAAATTATGCATATTAAAACGTAGATTATAATAGTTGGGCAACGGTAGAAAAATCAATTCTAATGCCGTATTCAATTTATCTTTCAAATCAGCAGTTGGTGCATCTTATAGCCATCCTTCAAAATTGGTTTTCATTTGGTAATTATTTTTGAGAAGTTTACTATGAATGCATATCTGGCTCATCTCAAATGATAGGATTTATGACTTAAAATAAAGATGCGGCATTTGTTAGCAGTATACCAAGATCAATCTTTTCTCTGTTCACAAGTATGTCGACCGGTTTCTGCTGTCAATCCTGTTTGTTGTTTCCTTAGCAATACCTGTGACGATTTAAATTTCAAATCACGAGTGACACTAATTTATATATATTTTTTCACTATTTTATCCACCTCGCTGTGGTTTTTGCGGACAATTCTAGCACGAATTTTAGTATAGATCTAAACATACTTTGGTTTCTAGATCGAAACATACACTTGAAGAAAATCAGAGGTTACGGTGACCGAAACTTTCTAAAAATGATAATCAAGATGAGAACAGTAGTCCGAAGAATCCAAATAATACGAAATACCAATGTTCATCTCTAAAATACTGAACCGTAATATATTTTAAATTTCAATATTCTCTATAATTTGGAAATTTTGTACCTGTCACTTTGTCATTTCATATAATGCTTTAAAACTAGAAAAGTTTATTAAACTATTGGATGTAATTGAATCACTTGCATGCAATAGAATAAGTATATCAATCATGGTGGTTAAGACAAAGTGTAACAAATCTCAGCATCACCTAGATAAAAGTCGCTGATTGGTTGGATTTTGAAGATAGTAAAAATGAAATATCTGACGTAAAACAAACAAATAAATCGCTTTCACTTTACAGAATAGGAATTGTGTTATTGCCATAGATTTTACCGATTTGGTTTTTGGCAACAATAAATGATCAAAAACAGAAAAAAAAAGTCGTCTTTTTGTAAATAACGTTATTTATTTAAATGCCTTTCCTTAATATGTTTCTCTATTTTGTTTTTTAAATAGAACGGGCTCGCTTGATTCGTAACAATCCAAGAATCTGAAATAACGAGTTTAGCATTAGCAGATAATTTAATGTAAGTATAACTCACTAATTCATTTTTAAAAAAATGCAAATGAAAACCTGAATGAATAGGCCATCAACATGAACAAATATTTGCTAATAATAAAGAATCATTCCATCTTTCATTTATATACCTATTTATATATAATTTCGTTTCATATATATATATATATATATATATATATATATATATATATATATATATATATATATATATATATATAGTGTATGTAGAGGTGTATTTGGTAAAAAAAAAAAAAAGTGCCCGATACGTTAGTAGAGATAAACATGTTTTTATTATTTCAACCTCGGGTGTATTAACTTAAATCATTACACGTTGTTTCAATAGACGGGATAGCAAATTATCCAGTCTATATCATGAGACGATTTAAGCTAAAATAAATTAGAAGGAACGATTTTTTGATTACGTTGGTATTAAAATTCGTATTTACGTATGGGTATCAAAAACCAAAAAGAGTTAGAGTACCTCTTTACAATGCCTCCCCACGGGACAGAGTTAGACACCAGGGTCGTTTTTTAACGTGGAGAAAAGGTACAAAAATAAAAATTGTCTCAGTCGTGAAGGATTTCTCCTCCACTGAAAGAGAACGAGAAATGGAAGTGCACATCTGAAGAACAGATACTACACTTTGATCTTGACCAAAAGGCCAAGTCAGAGTTAGAGTAATTGATAGAGAAAGAAAAGAAAGAGAGAGAAAGAACCCCACCCCACACATCCCTTTTCTTTTTATCTCTCCTACGAAACTTTATATTTGGATTTTAACCGAAGAAAATCGGTATAAAATGTGAAAATTAAAAAAATGGAATTTACCAGGTAAAGTTCGAATGAGAGCATTACGAATGCGTAACGTAATAGCTATTGGTTCATGTTTTATTTTTAAGCCTTGCAACAACCAAGTCTTCATAGCTCAGGCATTAATGTCAGAGGAAAAAGTAAATTGTAAGCTAAGCGTTTAGGTTTCAATTCTCGGTGGTGGCGCAGTAGTCACTTTTTTTAAAAACTTTTTAAATCATTACTATATATTGCGTACAATATCTATATATCTATAAATGTGAACGTGTGTGTGTGTCTGTGTCTGTGTGTGTGTCTGTGTACATTTCCCTACGCAATAACTCTATCAATTTTAAGTCTACAGACTCGAAATTTTATATACAGAGTACTGAGATTTGGGAAAATCAATGTGATCGGTTTTGGGCCAGAAATTTCGCTGTTAAGGGGTCAAAGTTCAACGATTTGACCTTTGATTACTCTACTAAACTCCTCCGACAATTTTGGGTCTAAACACTTGAAATTTTAAATATACGTTCTTTGGACATGGATCTAACTTAATAAGTTGATTTGAGCCCAAAATAATAAATGTTAAGGGGTCATAATAGCGGTCAAAGTTTAAAAAAATTGACCTCTGTGGCCTCTACCAAATTACTCAGACACATTCTAGTCTAAACATTTGAAATTTTACATAACGAGTATCCAGAGATAGGGCAAGCTTTTTAATCAGTTTGGGTCGAAAATTTGAGCAACCAATTTATAAATGTATGTATGTATGTATGTATGTATGTATGTATATATGTATGTATGTATGTATGTATGTATGTATGTATGTTTGCATGTCTGACTAAAACTTTCGACAGAGGCGACGGATTTCACAAGATCAGTATTGTTTTTAAGCTCGACCCTTCAGACGACAAATATCGAAAAACTGGCTAAAAACATTAATTTCTCCACCTTCAACTGGCCACTTTTCTACAGGGAGGGATCGTTTTTTTTTCATCGATATTTTCGAAAGTCATCCTCTCTTTTCGATTGTCTAGCGCGACTAAAACATACGTCACTTCCGATTTGACGGTGGTCGTAACAGCAAAGACGTCACGTGTTCTTTACCGTTCTTTTCCTCCTTCGCGGAACAGGTTCGAGCCTGCCTTCCTACTACCTCTTTTTTTATTTATTTATTTATTTATTTATTTTTTGCTCAACACACACCGCCAAGCACCCGGGCAACGCCGGGCACCCATGCTAGTAATATAATAAATACGGAATCTGCATGAATCGAAATATCATATTAAAGCGTATTTTACGACCGGGCAATGCTGGATGGTCTGCGAGTATATATATATATATATATATATATATATATATATATATATATATATATATATATATATATATATATATAGTAATGTGATTGATAATTTAAAATTCAAATTAGAATTAAAAATTAAAAATCTGTTTCATAAGAAGGAACTCAACAGAATGTTAAAAATGTATAGACGTTTAAACTACACAGAATTTTCCGTATTTAATCCCCGTGGGGATTCGTCAGGCTATTATAATGAATCGACGTCGTTTCATGCTTTTATAATCATATTCCATATGTACTGGGTTTGCTAGTCAGCCAAATAATTTTTTTGTTATTCATATTAACCATAGCGTTTATAAGGAAAAAATTAACGTGACATCTAATTCACATGTTTTTTTTTTGTTCCTCTCTCTCTCGCCATCCCTCCCTCCCTCTCTTTCTATCTCTCTAATATATATATATATATATATATATATATATATATATATATATATATATATATATATATATATATACTAGTATTTAAGCCCGGCGTTGCTTGGGTGTTTGGATGTGTTTGTTGAGCAAAAAATTTTAAAAAATGGTGGTGGGAAGGCAGGCTCGAACCCGTATCGCGAAGGAAGAAAAGAACAGGAAAAAACCTGACGTCTATGCTGTTACGACCAACGCCAAACTGGAAATGACTTTTTTTTTTAAAATTAAGTCTAGACAATCGAAAAGAGAGGATTACTTTAAAAAACATCGGCGAAAAAAGCGCCCCCCCCCCGTAGAAAAGTTTCCAATTAAAAGTGAAGATATTAATGTTTTCAACCAATTTTTCGGTATTTGTCGTCTGAAGGGTCGGACTTTAAAACGATGCTGGTCTTGGGAAAATCCGTCGCTTTGTCGAAAATTTTAGGCAGACATGTAAACATATATACATACATACATTTATATATTGGTAACTCAAATTTCCGACCCAAACCGATTAAAAAGCTTGCCCTATCTCTGAATAGACTTCATGTAAAATTTCAAATGTTTAGACCAGAAATTGTCTGAGTAATTTGGTAGAGACCGAAGAGGTCAAATTTCTTAAAACTTTGACCCCTATTATGACCCCTTAACATTTATTATTTTGGTCTCAAATCAAGTTATTAAGTTAGATCCATGTCCAAGGAACGTATATCTAAAATTTCAAGTGTTTCGACCCAAAATTGTCGGAGGAGTTTAGTAGAGTAATCAAAGGTCAAATCATTGAACTTTGACCCCTTAACAGCGAAATTTCTGGCCCCAAACCGATCACATAGATTTTCCTAAATCTCAGTACTCTGTATATCAAATTTCGAGTCTGTAGACTAAGAATTAACAGAGTTATTGAAAAGAAAAATATACACTGACACAGACAGACAGAGAGACAGACACACATACACGTTCACTTTTATAGATATACTAGCTGTACCCGGCCACGCGTTGCTGTGGCTCAGTTTGTTAAAATGGAACACATGTGAAAGTAGAGAAAAGTTTGATTCTTTTTTTCAAGAGAATGTACAAATTATTTATTTTTTTAACAGATGTTAAGAAAATAAACAGAAATATACTTCCATCATTAATTATGCAAAAAAATAAATAAAATGTTGATTTAGTGTTTCAATATGCTTATAAATTACGATAAAACTTGCTGAGTATGCACTGTTTTACGGTTGTTGTAAAAATGGAACGGAAACTTAAATTTCGCTTCATTTTAATCTTTCTTAATTTTTTAATTGTGCCCCCCCCAAACGAATATAATCAAAACAGTAACATTCAACAATTGTACTTTATGTATATAAAACACAAAATGGGTGTTTGTATTACTGTACACATAGATTCAAAAAAGTTGTCAAAAAACAAATATATAACAAATAAATGTTATCAAAGGCAAGATAAGTTACTTTTCTGCCAAACTGGATATATTTTTTGTGTTTTTATTCAATGTAACATATATATTCAGCTCGAAAAACATACAGTGTTTACCGATGTATTCGAAAATTCAAGATAGCGTCTCACACCCTCTTTAACACCGTAAGTATGGAAAAAGGTGTTATAAATAAAAAACTATACAAAATACTATTAAAAACCCGCCGAATATATGTCAACCTATGTCACGGTAACATATATTGAGCGAGTTTTTAACAGTATTTTATCCGGTTTTTTATTTATAACATCTTTTCCCACACTTACCGTGTTAAAGAGAGAATCAGACGCCATCTTGAATGTTCCAATACATCGGTAAACACTGTATGGTTTTCGAGCTGAATAAACATGTTACATTGAATAAAAACACGAAAAATATATCCAGTTTGGTAGAAAAGTAACTTATCTTGCCTTTGATAACATTTATTTGTTATATATTTCTTTTTGGACAACTTTTTCGAATCTATGTGTACAGTAATACAAACCCCACAAAATATTTATTAAAAAAAATTTTTTTTTTTTTTAAAGTTAATAACGAAAGGGAAAGAATTCCATTTTTAAACGAAAAAGTCAGTTTACCTAACTTACTGTATTAATGCTATTTTTTTAAGCAAGAAAAAAAAAGGGTAAATATCCAGATACGCTACTACAGAACACCGACCACTCTAATTTGTTTTTTTATAGGTAATTGAGGTCGCTGACAAGGAATCTGATAGTCAAACTTGGGGCAAATTTACCGTTTGCATGATATTTACCCCTGAACCCACGAACTTCTTTCCACATTTTGCAGCATCCGTTTATGCTACGCGCATGCACGCTGTAGCATAAACGACGGCTTCACCAAGCAAACTATGTTGGGAGGAGGGGATTTTTTTTTCCAGGACATAGAATTTTCTAATTTTCAAAAATACATTATAGCGCTTTTTTGGGTGGAAAATTTAAAATTAGCTGAAAAAGAAATAAAATAAGAAAAGGAAAGCACACCAAGTTGGAGTAGGAGTAGGGGGGTAATTTATCTGTTCTTTTTTTTTTTTACCTGGAACATCGAATTTTCAAATTTTCCGTAAGTAACGCACCGACATTTACCAATTAGAACACCATTTAACATTGCGGGGGGGGGGCGGATGTGATTTTGGCGCGCGCGCGCCCCAACATCACATCCCCCCCAAACAAATTAGAGTGGTCGGTGTTCTGTAGTAGCGTATCTGGATATTTACCAAAAAAAAAATATTTAGGTTTGGTTCGTTCACCCTAAATAATTTAGGTGACTGAAATAGGAATCTAATTGAATCTTTAATTTCCTGAATAGTATCCGATAATTCATTTTTCTTCGAGTTATATCGAATACATTAATACGGACTTTAGGGGCTTTTTTCGTAATGTTACTGTAAAAATTATTTTTTATTGTTACAAATTACGATGCTTTAAAAAAAGCAAAAATAAATTCTTGCGTTTTTTATTTACTACTGAAAACCATAACTTTAGTAAAGGTATTTTTTTGTTTAAACAAAATAAAACATTTTCACCAAGAGTTAAGTAAAAATAATTAGTTCATTATATTCTGCGATCATTATTTGAAAAATACTGCAATTTTCATTAAAATTCGTTAATTTCCTGATTTTTGGTGAATTTTTAAGTAAAGGGAGGAATCAAAATGTGTATACACTTTGAGCATCGGCATTCATTTTGCGACCTCGTGTGGTTAATTTAAATTAAAGTTCAATCACATGGTTACATTATCAATAAACCCATTGAAAATTTACCGATATTGTAAACACATTCTGTTTACATTAAGCCTGTGGTGTTTTTTTAGTGATGCAATGTTGTCAACTGAGATTAAAAAAAAACCCCGCGAGATCAGGAGAAAGAAATGTCCAGAAAATCGCTAGCCAGTTTGGCAGAAAAGTAACTTATCTTGCCTTTGATAACATTTATTTGTTATATATTTGTTTTTTGACAACTTTTTCGAATCTATGTGTACAGTAATACAAACCCGTGTACAGTAATACAAACCCCTTCGGGGAGATTGGTATACCCCCCCCCCCCCCACCTAAAATGTACTTGGAAAAATCGATTTTATAGTGAGATTTAAGAATGGTTAGTCGAAAAAAAGGTGAAAAACAAAACAAATAATCAATAAATAATTGTTACCAAAGGCAATAAATGCTACTTTTTTACTTACATGAATGAGTTTATTTTATGTTTTAAAGTATTTTCAAGCAATCTAATGCGAGTGTCTGGGTGCCAAATACCTCCAGATTTTCTAGAATTTCCCGCTAGATTGTAAACGAAATCTCCAGATCTAGCAGGAAAACCGCTAAATTGTAACACTGGTCACGTGACAGGAAGCGGTAATAAATAATTGTCCCTTAATAAAAAAATGGCCTCTCTGTACAAAGAAATCCAGCTATTTATCATAGAAAAATTAAGTATAATGTTATAATTAAAAAGAAATATATAAAAACACACATGGATATAGTAAACATATTATACCAAAACGTGGAAGCCATCCGTCCAGTGGTTTTTTAGACAATTAACTCCGAACGAACCAACATTTACATTTTTATATATATAGATTAGCATTGTAAGCTGGCTCGCCCGGATGTTTGGATGTGCGTGCTGAGCAAGAAAAGAAAAAAAACGGCCAATTTTTTTAAAACTTTGACCCCTATTATGACCCCTTAACATTTACTGTTTAATGTTAGCAGAATTATTGCGTAGGGAAATGTACAAAGACAGACAGACACACACAAACACGTTCACTTTTGTAGATATATTAGCATTTCAGCCCGGCGTTGCCCGGGTGTTTGGAGATATATGGTGAGCAAAAAAAACAACATTTTTTTTTTTTAATTATTATGATCCCTTAACATTTATTATTTTGGGCTCAAATCAACTTATTAAGTTAGATCCATGTCCAAGGAACGTATATCTAAAATTTCAAGTGTTTAAACCCAAAATTGTCGGAGGAATTTGGTAGAGTTCTCAAAGGTCAAATCGTTTAACTTTGACCCCTTAACAGCGAAATTTCTGGCCGAAAACCGATCACATTGATTTTCCCAAATCTCAGTACTCTGTATATCAAATTTCGAGTCTGTAGACTAAAAATTGACAGTTATTCCGTAGGGAAATGTGCACAGACACACAGACAGATAGACACACAGACTGACTCACAGACACGTTCACTTTTATATATATATACTAGCGAGGGGTACCCGGCGTTGCCCGGGTGTTTTTCGGGGTATGTGAAAAAAACCCGAAAATGTTAATAAAAACCAAAAAAAACGAAGCCTTCACGACGCGCAGTTGGAAAATAGTAAAGTGTTAAAAAAAACAGGTGCGCGTTTTTGATTGACGTGACGGCGATAGGTATTCAGCAGTAAGCATTTTGTGCGTGACAGTTTTGAATGAGGTGAATAAATCGGTTTGTTTGTTTTTAAAAACCCGCTCCCTGTTTATTAGGAGGAGCGAAATGAAAGCTACAGTCTGATATGACGAAGTCGACATTGAACAAACGTTACTTAACTCTCTTGGGACAACTGGCTTTCGGCCTGTTGTATTTATTTGCTTCCCCACTGAGCAAATTAGGCACAAGGCCGTTTTTTAATGTGGAGATAGAGGGAGGGGGGAGGGAAAGGGGGACCAGCTCCCGAGAGGTGGGAAATGGGAGCTGGATAGTAACTGTTGGTATGAAGGGTTGTCCCTACATTGACCAAGGTCAGATATGTGGGGTTACCCCCACATATGGTCTTTGCTAGTCTTAGCTTGCAGCATCTGTCGGAACAGATGGTATTTATTTGCTCCCCCACCGAGCAAATTAGGCACAAGGCCAATTTTTAATGTGAGGAGTGAAGGAGGGGGAAGGGAAAAAGGGGACCAACTCCCGAGAGGTGGGAAATGGGAGCTGGTTAAAGGTCAGGCATGTGGGGTTGCCCCCACATCTGGTCTTTGCTAGTCATAGCCTGCAGCATCTGTCGGAACAGATACTACACTTTGATCTTGTCCCCCGTGCCGCCTTTTGGTTTATTTGCTTCCCCACTGAGCAAATTAGGCACAAGGCCGTTTTTTTAATGTGGAGAGAGAGGGAGGGGGAGGGAAAGGGGATCCAGCTCCCGAGAGGTGGGAAATGGGAGCTGGATAGTAACTGTGGTCTGTACGGTGATCCCTACATTGACCAAGTTCAGATATGTGGGGTTACCCCCACATATGGTCTTTGCTAGTCATAGCTAGTCTTTGCTTGCAGCATCTGTCGGACAGATACTACACTTTGATCTTGTCCCCCGTGCTGCTGAAGCACCGAAAACCGAATGTAACGCGTGCCGATGCGGGAAATGTGGAATAATTAACGTTTGAAAGTCAATAAAATTAAATAGACAGGCGAGCTCCGTGGGTAACTCTGAGATATTACAATTTATAGATGATATAAAAAGTTTTAAGAAGTTGTGAACCCAGCAAGCGCTTCTCTGAAAGAAGCCTTTTGTGGAAATCGAGGAAAAGCGTACATACATACATACATACATACATACATACTTATATTTTCGCTTATATATATATATATATATATATATATATATATATATATATATATATATATATTTATTATATATGTGTGTGTGTGTGTGTGTGTGTGTGTGTGTGTGTGTGTGTGAGTGAGAGAGAGAGAGAAAGAGAAAGAGGAAGAAACTAGCTGTATTTACATGGATTGGGAGATTTATTAAATTAAATCGGCTTCAATCAAGAGTTTTGTTTCAAATCGGCAGACCTTTATAAATCGGAGTTATATTTCTTGTTTTTCAATGAATAAATGAATAAAAACCGTTCGAAGAAGATGTATTGTAAAAGCAACTGTAATCCTTTTTAGCAGCAGCCTTTTTATATTTATGTTATTGATGACGACGACGATGACGACGATCATGATGATAACGACGACGACGATGACGATGATGATGATGATGATGATGATGATGATGGCTACCATGTTTTCTTTTTTTATGAAAATTTCTTTTTAAATTAGTTTTATGTGAAAATATGATCCTAAAACTGAAATTCAATCAAACTAAAATGCACTAAATTGTATGAAAATAAATCTGATATCAAAGTAAAGGCGTAAGAATTAATTGCGAATGCCGGAACCTAACGATCAGAACTACAATAACTTTATGCATAATATATATATATATATATATATATATATATATATATATATATATATATATATATAAATTTATGTATAGACACATACACACACGCACACATATATATATACATAAATGTATATATAGAAACATATACATATATAAACATATATGCATAAATATATATGTACACTATGCATACATAAATATATATAGACACATACATACATACACATACATACATATATATGTATATACATATATACAGTATATATTCACAGATATACACACATACTCATATAGATATATACATATATATGTGATGATTGCTACTTCTTGACAGAAGTTTGCCATCTCTTTAGTTAAGCGGTGTGCGTCTATGTGCACGTAGGTGAATTTTTAACCCAACTTTAGTTCTACATGAAAGTACACGTATGTGGTATAAACATTTTCCTTCTTGCAAAGATGATCATATGATAATATTGTGAATCCTCGAATGCTGGCCACTTTTAGATTTGCATATTAGACCACAAATATGACAACTTAGCGTTGCCGAATGTGCTGTAAAAGCCTCCTCATAAGACTGTTGTTCCTGTCTTTGATTGTGTGATTTCAGATGATTTACAAAACCAGTTTTTGACAAAAGGTATCTGCCATATACAGTGCACTTCAGTTCTTGTTGTAATTTCTCTGACATTACATTTTTGTCCTGCTTTCTTAAAACACGTTTTAAGACAGCAAAATCTACACACTTTCTCTGATTGTTTTTCTTCATCGTGATAGATCATTCGCTTGCGCTTCCCTGTCATGTACATCTATCTCAAGTATTTTCAAGTTGTTTTTTTTTTTCAGAGAATCCTTAAACCATTTTCTTGGTTCATGTTGCTTCTCCAATTTGAACTTGGCATATATATATTTACACATATATATATATATGCGCATACAAATATATATTCACATATATGCACATATATGCACACACACGCACATACACATATATACATATGTATATATAAGCAAATATATACATATATATGCATGCATATACAGATATTGCAAGTGCATACGTATATATGCAATACATGCACGTATGTGCATGTATATACATATATCTGCATATACATGGATGTATATACATATATATGTATGTACATACATATATATGCATGTATATACACACACATATATATATGCATGTATATACATATATATGTTTGTATATACACATATATGCATATATATATGCATATGTATATGCATTACATAAATATATATGCATGTTTATACATATATATGCATGTATATACACATAAATACGCTGTATATACGTATATGCGCACTTATATACATATATATGCACAGTTATACTAAGGAAATTTAAATATCTCTTACTTGAGAATCCTGTCGAAGAATACATTCTTGTAAATTATAATTTACAGTCTGAACTTGTGTTCTTCTATGATAAGCTCTATTTCTAGTTTCGGTTGGATTGAGCTTTTTTATTTGGTTGGAATTACTATATAAATATTAATATCTATATTCGCTTTAAGTTTACAGCTTTTAGCGTAAAACCTTACCTTTTGTTTCTTGATTATGATTACACACACACATCCACACACACACACACACACACACACACACACACACATATATATATATATATATATATATATATATATATATATATATATATATGCACACATTTTATTTTTTTATTATTAAGGTGTTCAATTTACGATAAATGAAGAGGTACCATTTAAAATCGCCGCAAATTATTTCTTTGTTTGCATATTTTAAAACTAAACATTAATCTAAAGTGACTTTTCCAGGGCATTCATCGTCAAGCCCAAATATCAGTGTGTGCGTGACCCAAATGCATGTAAGGTAAAATATTCTCCTGTAAAAAGTATTATTTTTATCTGTAAGAGAGAAAAGACTATGTTTATGGTCGGATTTTTTCGAATTTCAATTCTTATCGGATAAATTTCTGTACAAAACACATCTAAGAACAATGCCAGACATATAAATTTCTTTTGTGTGAAATTTGCAAAAGATAAGCTCAGTCGTTTCGGAATCTATGAGGAAGGGACTCACACGCAACACACTCAAAGTGACTTTTATATAATATATATATATATATATATATATATATATATATATATATATATATTACTTTTAAAATATAATTATCCACTGACACGTGTTTCGTCGTCCACGACTCATCAGAGTGGCTGAATCTAGCGAGATTCGAAATCGTGACTCCATATATATATATATATATATATATATATATATATATATATATATATATAAGTTGTGTACACTGGGATTTTATGAATTCATGAGGTATGCATCTCTTTAAGAATAAGGGTAAGAGAGTTGATTGCGATAAGTATCGTGGCATATCTTTGCACTCATGTGCAGAGACTATTAACATGATTAGTAAGTAACAGAGAAGACTCGTGAGAAAAAATAACGATGTGTACATTGTATGCATCGATTTCATCTGAAGCACTTGACTCGCATAATAGAGATTAGCTTTGAAAGGTTTTAAGTCAAATATTTGTCTCTAAAAATGTTGAACGTAATCGTGTCTTTCCACAAAAAATATGGAGGTCATTATAAGAGCAGTTGTAAGTTTTTCTGGGTCATTCAACGTGAAAACGGCGACAAAGTATGGCTGTGTTAGCTGTGTTGTGGCTCCTGCACTTTTTGCCCTCTCTTTCTCATTGATTTGTCAGTATGATTGTAAGGATTGCGTGTAAATTGGAGCAAGTAGAGGGCTTTTTGATCATCAAAGATTTAAGGTCAAAACTCTAACAAGAAATGAGATGATTTTTAGCTTTCTTTTGCGGATGCTGCTACACTTGTTACCCCATCATATGAAGAAGAAATAGTTCACAGGTTTGCTAATGCAGTAAAGCTATTTGGAGTAACAATGTGTATTAAAAAGCCCACACCTTTGAAACAAGGAGGCGTGGAGATTCTGAAACCTTGATGGACATCTTTTGAAGTATAATAAATCTTTTTCCTTTTCTAGGAAGCAAATTGAATGCATCAGCATCAGTCGATGATGAGATACTGAATAGGATTTCGAAATCAACAGACGCCTTTAACAAACTACAATCAAACGTATGGAATGAAAGAGGGCTGGCCCTTGAAACTGAAATGTTTGATTATTGTGCCATCGGGTTAGGGTTGTGAATTTTTGAGATGAGGATTAATTATTCGTATTATTTGGATTCTTCGGACTACTGTTCTCATCCAGATTGTCTTATATAGACAAAGAAGAACGATGGACAGTAAAACAACTCAAAGAAACGGCATATATGGGTGACGATCAAATACTAAGTAAACGGTATAGAAATTAACACGATATAGGAACTGCTAATTATAATAATAATATTAATTGAAACTTAATTCGAAAGGTTTTTTTTCCTTAGTTACAGATTAATTATTGATTTTTTAGTGGTTTTAATTAAAATATTAAAAGTTGCTGATAGTTGCGCTTGATGCATATCGATATTTGATAAGGCAGTATGCAATGAGGAAAAGAAAAGAGATAAAAACAAATGATTGAAGATAGTACATGTGATATTATCTATAATATAAAGCTGAACGTCTGTGTGTGTGTCTGATCACGAATAGGCTCCTATATGGTTGACTATTATAGAAAACCGATCATATATAATGATAGAAGATGTATCGAGACACGGGAATGGGTATGTTTGATCTGGCGTAATGATGATTCATTAAAATTGTGGGGTCTGCGTATGCGCCTGGTCCACAAAGTATGGAAATAAAAAATTTAAAATTAAAAAAAAAACGTTTACAAGTGTTTTTTATATACATGTACATAATAATACTTTGATAATTATGTTTTAACTTAAATAAGGATGGTATAATTAAATTGTGAGGTCTGCGTTCGCACCTGGCCTCCATAGAATGGAAATAGGCACAAACTTTAATAAAGACTTTTCATATATATCTGCGTAAATATACTTTAATAATTATGTTTCAGTTTGAAGAAATATGGTATAATAAAATTATGGGGTGTTCGTTCACACCTGACCTCCATATAATGAAAATATGTCACAAAGTTTAACAATGTTTTTTATTATAGATCCACAGAATATTGTGATATGTATTTCAGTGTGAACAGGTATGGCATAATAATTTATGGGGTTTATCTATTTTATTTTTACTTTCATCATATTTTGTTTTGGTTTTGATACCCCAGAATCTCTTTACAACCCTTCCTTTTCATAACCTATCATACTTTCATAAATCAGAGTCCATTTTCTGTAGGTTGTTTTTGAACCCAGTCAACGACGGGTACTTTTGCTAGTATATATATAAAATTATTTCCACCGCCAGACAATACTGCAGCCAGCAAGAGCCACGAAAGCCAATAAACCGGAAGTCCAAGACTCGAGTTTCTCCCTCATTTGGGCTCATCAGTTAGACACATCCGAACATAGGATTCCAAAGGCAAGCACTCTACCGACTGAGCGAAGGTGCCGCACCCAAGAAAGTCTTATTATTAATTAGTCATAGATCAAGCAACCGCAAGGAAATCCAACAGTGGATTGCACCTACCTTCATCTCGAACAAGTAATGTGATCACTGCAATCAGCCTCAACCCAAGTCGATATCTCACTAGTAGGAATTTACACTCGCTAGGGATGTCATCAAGACAAGTCTATCCCAACGAGCAATAAGTATTTTCAGAACGTGTGAGAGAATATATAATTATTTCCACTGCCAGACAATACTGCAGCCAACAAGAGCCAACAAACTCATTTGGGCTCATCAGTTAGACACATCCAAACTCAGGATTCGAAACTCGAGTCTTGGACTTCCGGTTTGTTGGCTTTCGTGGCTCTTACATGTCAATTTTTTTGGAAGATACATTAGCAAGTAAAGAAAAAATGTAAGTCAAACACCATGAATAAATATTTAAATATATAAAAAACTTAAAACATAAAATGGTTTATTAAAATTACTGTCTTGGGCATTAAATGACCTGAAAATGGTTGATATGACGTCAAACAAAACAACCATACCAAACACTATGAATACATATTTAAAAATATAAAGAACTTGAAGCATAAATACTTTTACCAAAATGACTGAACTCAGCGTCAAATGACCTGAAAAGAGTCGACATGACAAAATACTAAACAACTTAACCAGACACCATTAATAAATTTGGAGCATAAAAACTTGTACTAAATATTTCTTGTACTGTAAGAGAGAACTAGCGTAAAAAAGTCCTTTGTTCCTTACAGTAACTCATGCGAATAAAACACTATCATCAAACACCTTAAGAGGCTTATTAGTGGAGTCGTTTATCGTTTGGTGTAAATATTTCAAGTCATATTTTTTCAGGGAAAAGACGGTCAAATTATTATATATTATATAAAAGGAACTGTGTGTGTGTGTGTGTGTGTGTGTGTGTGTGTGTGTGTGTGTGTGTGTGTGTGTGTGTGTGTGTGTGTGTGTGTGTGTGTGTGAGAGAGAGAGAGAGAAAGAGTTCCCTATGGACTTGAAAGTGGCTGGGTCGATTTTATGAAATTTCACACGAAAGTAACAAATGTGCCTAGCAATGTTCTTAGACAGATTTTGTATCGGAATGTCTTTGATAAGTAAACGATAATCAAAATAATCCAATGAAAAAAGGGACAGGTGATTTTGACCAAAATTAATACCTTACAAAACCTAACATTACAAGTGCATTTGAGAAGTTTTATCACAACACATATAAAATTTTATCACAACACATATAAAATTTTATCACAAGATATATAAAATTTTATCACAACACATATAAACTTTTATCACAACACATATAAAATTTTATCACAACATATATAAAATTCTATCACAACACATATAAAATTTTATCACAACACATATAAAATTTTATCACAACATATATAAACTTTTATCACAACACATATAAAATTTTATCACAACATATATAAAATTTTATCACAACACATATAAAATTTTATCACAACACATATAAAATTTTATCACAACACATATAAAATTTTATCACAACACATATAAAATTTTATCACAACACATATAAAATCAACAATAGGTTCTTGATATGACAGAGGCACGTTCGAAATGAATGTTTCTGCTTAAAGCAAAATTACACCATGATATTTGATTTTTTCATTTTAAACTTATATTCAAGCCATTATCACCACACAAGCAGTAAGGCCAGGTATATAAAATTAACGGTAGGTTATTTTATATGACAGGGGCGCGTTGGAAATTTATGTTTCCTTTTAGAGCACTATTGAAACATGATAATTTTGTATTTTAAACTTTTTTTTAAAGATATTATATATAAAATAATTTAATAAAATCAACAGTAGGTTTTCTACAGTGCAATGTAGACTATAATATATTGTGAACTAAGTCACTGTGAGAGACATGTAAAGATTCTTCCCGGTGCATCGCAATGGATCGCCAACTAGAGCAGGAGGCACTCAATCGATTTGATCAGAAAATGGGCGATTTCACCGATTTTGATGACTATAAAATATGGCAGGAGAAAGAAATTGTGGTAGATAGAGGAGTTCAGATTCAGGGAGGGTGAGCATCCTGTGTAAATGACGCATCTATAAACGATAACCCATCATGGTGCACCGGGAGGAAGCTTCACATGCCTCCCTGCAGTGACTTAATCCACAATACATTGCAGTCTTCATTGCACTGTAGATAACTTACTGGGCAAGACTGAACTTTAGGTGGAAAATAATCTCGAACCCTTTATCGCATAAAAGGAACGAAATTACTGTAATCACCGTTACGTTACCATGAAAACAATGTAAACATTTTTTAATAACTTTTAGTAATCTTACCTTTTTTATAATGATAAAAATTATTAATAGAAATATTAAATTATCGGAACATATAAAATATTTAAATATGAATAGAACTTTTCATAATTATAACCTATGAAAACCTTTTTTATTTTAATTAAAAGCAATATAAATAGAACTTGTTTTTAATTTCAAACTGTGAAGACCTTTTTTTTTTTAAATCACATGAGTAGTTTAAATATGCGTATTCTATTGCAATATATTAATTTTCGTATGTATTTTCTTTTAATTATTTTCATTTTTTTCCCCAAAAAAGTTGAAATTTATTACCTTTTCCTTATTTCAAAATTAAAATGTAAAAAGGTTTATATTGTTTGTTAAAAATTAAAATTGAAAAACGTTTGTGAACAATATTTCTTTCCAAACTATAAAAAAAAAATCTACTTCTGTTATGTAAAATTAAAAGTTAAAAACTATGGCCACCACTTTTAACAAATAAATAAAAATTATATTGCTCAATATTCATAAAATTACTTATCTGCGGAAAATTTAAATGCAATATTCGTTTTCAGCATATCCGAAAACCTATCAAAGTTGTAATTTTAAAGGAAAATGTTAAGATGGGAATCAAGTAAAAATTTACCATGTAAACTTATAAAAAGTTCGGTACTTATGTATTTATGATACCATGCTATAATAATAACGTTATTACTTCGAAAGCAATTCTTAACAGGTAGGGAGGGGTGTTTTATAACTATTCTTTGCTTCCACCTAACAATTTAATAGCAATAAAAAAGATATCGTGAAACTTGAATTGAACTTGAATAAAAATATTTTAAAATAGCGCGGTACCAAAAATACATAAGCACCAAAGTTCTATTTATGTTAAAAATTAAACATAAAAAATACAACAAAAAACGTTTATGTTGGTGAAAATTAAATTAAAAAAAAAAGGTTTATATTGTTGAAAATGATAAAAAGTTCTATTTATATTGTTTCAAACATTAAAAAAAGAAATAGAGGGCGCTTCTACACTATCAGAATAAAATTTGTAGCCGATAAATGAAGTTTTCAGAGAAAAAAACAATGTTTTCTACTGATTTTTTGTCAATCCTAATAAATTTCAATGTTAGCTTCCAAATTATGCAGTTGGGATTACCTGAATATTAGTGAATTATTAAACTAAACAACTGTAAATTTCGTTCTGATAGTGGAGAAGCGTCAAAAACGTTATGTTTAAAATGAATAAAAGTTGTTTATTCTTTTAAAATAGTTGAAAATTTTTTAAAAGTTCTGCATATATTGTTAAAAAAAATAAGTGTTTATTCCTTTTTATAAAAAAAGATTGTTTTCATAATGTTTAATTTTTAAAAATGAAGTTCTGCTTATTTAAAACTGTTAACTTGTGAAGTATCGATATCGTTGCTTTTATATAGTTGGCAAAATAACATAACAGTAATTAGAGAATTTTGTTCCTTTTATGCAATAAAGTGTTCGAGATTATTTTTCCACCTAAACTCCAGCGTTGCCACTTTCTGTTGATTTTTTTAAATTATTTTTTATATATAATGGCTTAAATTAAATTTAAAATCCAAATGTCAAGTATCATGCTTCAATTGTGCTGTGAACAGAAACGTTCATTTCAAACACATCCCTGTCATATTAAATAACCTACTGTTGATTTTATATGTCTGACCTTACTGCTTGTGCGGTGATAGTGACTTGAATTTAAGTTTAAAATGAAAAAGTCAAGTATGATGATGAAATTTTGAATTAAACAGAAACATTCATTTCGAACGTGCGCCTGTCATATCAAGAATCTACTGTTGATTTGATATGTCGAGTAATAAAAGTGTATATGTGTGATAATAAAACTTCTCAAATGCACTTGTGATGTTAGGTTATGTAAGGTGTAAACTTCAGTTAAAATCGCCTGGTCCTTTTTTTATTAGATTATTTTGATTATCGTTTATCGATAGTTATCGAAGACATTCCGATACAAAACGTATCTAAGTACACTGCCAGGCACATAAAGTACCTTTTATGTAAAATTTCATAAAAATCGACCCAGCCATTTTCGAGTCTATAGTAATCTCTCTCTCTCTCTCTCTCTCTCTCTCTCTCTCTCTCTCTCTCTCTCTTTCTCACACACACACACACACACATACACACGCGCGCGCACACAAAGTTCCTTTTCTATAATAGTAGATTATGTTTAGTTTTGATGTTTTAAAGAGAAAACAATATTTTGAAACCAAAAGAAGAATAAGTTAAAAAAAAGTGTGAGTATTATTCATTCGTTCCGTATGAATCAGATGATTCTATTTTTTTTTTTTTTTACAAGGTAGTCACCACTTATCAAGGCCCGAAAGCCACTCGGGATAAGGGTTATTGCGTGTACAGTACGTTAGTATTGGAGATTTTATAAAGTGCCTTACTTAAGGGGGCGGTTCATCAGGAATTTGTTTACATTGGACTTAAAGACATCCAGATTGTAGTCAGGTGGGAAACAGGCAACCGGAACAGAATTCCACAGTCGTGCACTTCTCAGAAAGAAGCTTTGTTCATGGAATTTACGTTTTGATTTTGGCACAGATAAAGAGTGGGGAAAGTTTTGACAGTGGTTTCAGCTAGACGGGTGTTTATCGTGAAAGATTGGTGAGGGGGGCAGAGATTGGAGCTCAGACGAGCACCTGCCATGGTAATAACGATAAAACAAAGACAGGCTTGCAACGTCTCTTCTGTGGGAGAGAGGTTGCAGGGAAGAGAAAAGGGCATCACCCACTAGGCCACGAAGTTTATTTTGTACCCTGTTAAGGCAGGATAGGCTGTTTTTAGCAGCTCCTGCCCAGATGTGGCAACAGTACTCCATCCTTGGACGTACTTGGCTTTTATACAGATAAAAAATTGCATCAGGGGTGAGATATCTTCTGGAGTGGTAGAAGGAGCCTACCATTTTTCCAGCGACTTTGGCAACAAACTTAATGTACGTGTTCCATTTCAGGTCAGGAGTAAAGGTCAAACCCAGAAGCTTATCAAAACATGGAGCTTCCCCTAGACGAGAGCCACCTATTTCAATTGATGCCAGATGGGGATTAGAGCGTTGATGATGTAAAGATAGGAGCTTGATTTTAGATGCATTAAAAGTAACCAGCCACCTCCTCCCCCACTGTACAAGATCAGAGGAGAGAGAATCAGAGAGAACTTTGTCATTTACGGCCTTTGGTGTGTTGCCATAGATGGTAGTGTCATCAGCATAGATGTCAACGAATGATTTAAGTATGTGTTTTGGGAGATCATTGATGTATATCAGGAAGAGAGTTGGGCCTAGGATGGACCCCTGAGGGACTCCAGCATTAATATTAAGGGCCTCTGATTTCTGCCCATCAACCACTACTCTTATGAGCCTATCAGAGAGAAACGATTTAAAGTATTTATTTGCTTTCCCACCAAAGCAAATTAGGCACAAGGCAGTTTTTAATGTGGAGTAAAAACCAGCTCCCCTAAAAGTAGGCAAAAGGGGGGCACTCTGGTTACCAAAAATAATAATTGTCCCAGTATAGAGGGTTTCCCCTCCATTGACTGGTACAAATTATCTTAAGTGCAGCATCTGCAGAACAGATGCTACACTTTGATCCCGACCCGAAGGCCAAGAACAACAGAAAAAAGGCAAACCCGATTTAATGATTGAGAAAACATTTCCAGTTATACCATAGCTGGAAATCTTGGGAAGTAGGCCCTTGTGCCATACCTCATCGAAGGTCTTTGATATGTCAAGAGCAATTGCCCTAGAAGGAAGCCTTTGTCAAAAGATTCGCTAATCCTGTGAGATATAACAGTTAGCACATCTGCTGTAGATCTGGCAGAACGGAAACCATATTGTATGTCACTAAGAAGGTTATTTCTGCTGAGGTGGTTGACTACTTCTCTATTTAATATGGATTCCAGCAGCTTACTCATGACACACAGGAGACTTATTGCTCTGTACTGAGAGGGAGATGACTTATCACCTGAATTATTAAATACAGGGCATACTGATGAGGTTTTCCAGGGTGTTGGGAAGCACTTCTCTTTAAGGCAACGCTTAAACAGTTTTGTAAGTATGGGGGCAAGTTCTGGTTCTATTATCAGCTTCGTGTAAAAAAAGCCACTAACATGTATGTAAATGATTTAGCGTGATGTCACAAAAATAAATGGATATATAGAGGCTGGGATCAGAGGAAGAAAGAGGGGAAAAGATAAGAGAAAGCGCGTGTTAGTGAGAAAAGAACTCTTAAGATGCAGAAGTCGTTAATCCTCCGAGCCTTTGCAAGATTGTCGGACAACCGTGAACTGCTAAACGAATTGCACACATAACTGGTAAAAGCTGCAAAGTAAAGAGGAAAAAGCAGGAATACGATCATAATATGTTGGCTTTGAAAATACGCATTAGAGGCTTCGTGGTAAAACGACCGGAAATAAATGCCTTTTCTTTCAACAGAAAAAAAATTGTGTCGAATTGCTTTTTTATACATAACGCCGGGCTCGATTTAAAATGTAACAACCACGTTACAATTGGTTTTTCCGATATATTTAGTTAGAATCCTTTCTCGAAAGTCATCAGCTACTTATGAGGGGACGATGTGAAAGTTGCCAACATCTTATGTGAACGCGTTTTTATGAAATATAACTGAATTCGAACTTGGCACACCCAAGTTGTCAGTCCGTGTCGTTAACCACGTAGCCACCGTCACCTCCCCTCGATTATCAAGGAACTATAACAAATAATAGCTCTTGTCCCATCGCCGCAATATTCCATCCCTTGATTGTTACATGTATTTCAACAGAATGTACTCCGACGAACTTGCTGTACTTAAACGTAAACATCACTGATCAAGTCGTCAATAGCAAAATCACACCCTTTCACATTAGAGGTTCCCAGATGTCGGAAAGCTTTCGACTTTAGTTTCCTTTTCGCTCGAACCGCTTGGCGTTGGAATTCCCCTCATGCTCTCTAATCCTCTAATCGTACCGATGTGCAGAAATCTAAATGTAATGTGAAAAGCATCTTGCAGCATAACTCCCCATTTATGATGCCCCAAGAATATTTACCTCTAATTTACAGCAGCCCTTTACGTATCAGTGGCAGTGTACTGCGTTTGGGGTGAATAAATTTTTTTTAAATAGTATTCATCAAAGTGTTCATTATAGCAAATACATGCACACTAACTGAATCCGTTATTTATTGCTATGGATCATGTAACAGCTAGTGTTGGGACAATTAATCGGAATCGAGAATAAAAAAAATCGGAACTTTTTGGGTGTCGAAATCGATATACGAATCGAAAAAGGTATGTGCTTATTTTCCGAGGCCAAAAAGGTTCTTTTTTTCTTTTGTTTTAAACTTACTTTTCCATTGCGGTACTATTAATAAAATCATAAATATTTATTGACTTTTTCTACCTGTGAACACGTGTATTTTTTGACGTCTGCACATGTTACATATTTTTAATCGTAATATTTTATTATTTTGAACTATTTTCATTATTAACATAATTTCTCTTCATATTATTGTGGAAGCAGGTGGAGAGAACGGAATTACCTGTATTCAACCATGTCATTATTTTGTTTTATTTTGAGTTGCACAGAAGTAATAAATATGAAAATACAGTATTACATTGAAAAAAGTGGCTCCAGAAACTGAATTACATTTTTTCAGCACAGGAAAACAAGAGAGTGGAATGAGTTGGGCGAAATATATAAAGAGGGTTACGAAAAAAAATGGTAAAAGAAGGAGAGGGAAAGAGAGAAAGATAAGGAGATGGCTGAAGAGAGACGGGGGAGATAGAAATGTTAATATAAAGATGTTACATATTATTTCACTTCTATTTATTTTTATATAATCCCGAGTAACGCCAGGTAGCTCTGTAACTCCGAAAAAAAACAACTGCAAAAAACAAAAAAACAAAAAAACGACAACTCTATATCTAAATATTTAGAAGTTATAAAAGAATCGAAATCGATAATTGTATTGGAATCGGGGTTTAGAACAGAATCAGTAATTGTATTGGATTCGGGGAAACATGTTGGAATCATCCCATCACTAGTAAATAACATTTGGGCTGAATAGTGATAAATAGTGAATTTTCTTTGAATGCATAAGATATATTTGTTCAGGCAGTCATGCTTTGGTAATTGAAGTTATAACAATCTAATTTAGTCATAGAAAATGAAAACAAAACTCTTCATGGGCAGTCTAGTAAATAAACGCAAAGCTGATAAAATGTCTGCCTTGTTAAGAGCGAACTATCTTTATCTGGATGGCTAGATACAGCAACTCCTCTTGAACTTATTACAGGGGTTACGTTAAGGTCACGTTGACACGGATCTGCCGTGTCAGCCTGGCCTGAAGTTGTCGGTGAGAATTTCAGTTGTACGTCAGTATGACGTCATGCAATTGTTGTGGGTAAATGAAAGGATTCGCTGAATGATCCGATGCGAGCGACGATGAAGAGATCCCGTCGTTTCAAAAACAGAGACCAGAAAACATTATAGTTGATCTTTTAGGCCACGTTACAAAGATAAACTCGATATATAATCATAATAAACCGTGTGTCTGGACTCCTTATTCCAATTTTGATCAGAGAAAATGTCTAAAATTTAATGTTTAAGTTTAAGGATTTTTCTCGGAAGAACGTATCCGAATTTTTCATATAGAGAACAAAATCTGCTATTATAACTACAAGGAACGTTCCAAATGTAATGCCTCTTATTTTTATTCCGCCCGAATGAATCAGATGGGACTGCAAATTGCATTGGGATGATGACTGAACTTATGTATTCATGACCTTAAAGTTTCATCTCTCTGTTGCAGATATTAACTATGTGAGACTAAGAAAGCAACCACTATCATGGATGTGCGTAAAAAGTGCGTTGAGAATGATAGTGACTATAAAGAAAATAAATTCAGGGGCACAAAAGGTCGCTCCAAGCCCTCATGCACACCCATCACTGAATACCTGGAGCGCAAAAGATCGCCCACTTTAATGGTATCACGTCCGTCTTTGAACATCTTCAACATTTTTAACTTAAAAATGTCATCAATTTTGGAACGTCCCTCGTATATATATATATATATATATATATATATATATATATATATATATATATATATATATATATATATATATATATATATATATATAAAAAGTAATGTGATTTATAATTTAAAAATTTAAAAAAAATTTTGAAAATTTAAAAATCAAATTTTAATTAAATTAAAAATCAGTTTCATAAGAAGGAACAACAACAAAATCAATTATCTGTACGATCGTTTCGGAAATCCGTGCTTTTTATTGTGGTATACATGAAGTTATGTAGAACAATTATATATAGTTTTTTTTGGTAAGCACGGTCTCCTCATCAGCAAATTTAGGAGGATTTTTATTGAATTTAAAAGACACAATAGATAAACCTAGCATTAAAAGTAAGGCAGATGAATCTGAAAAAATTGAAATAAAAGGTTTGGATTTAAAATTTATAAGAAAATTAATATGGGTTAGAGATAGAAATGAGTAGAAAAAATATATATTTTTGAATTTACATAATAAATTTGATTTAAAAATATATAGAGATAGTTACCTTTCTTTTAGTTTTTCTTTTTTTGAAATCAGGAACTGTGTTTAAAGTAGTCATTTAGATGTTTGCTATAGCTTTTTATTTTATTGAATGATGAATTTTAAAAGGGCGACGCTCGTGCAATAAATTGTTTCCGTTAGCGTATTTTTGATTTAAAGACGCTACAGTTTATATATATATAGAGAGAATATTTATTTTACAAGTTTTTAAGGGGAGATAATTATCATGTGTTCTTGACTTTATTTATTATTTGTTTTACGGGTCTAAGGGAGGTAATTGGTCTAGCTTAATTTATTAAAAAAAAAATAATAATTGTAATCTATTTTTACTAATGAGTAATTTTTAATGATTTAAGGTGGTTTATATTTATTAAATTTAAACCAACGTTTATGATTACATGTCAGAAGCTCCTGTCTTGGATTTAATAGTTTGGTTGTACTTTTTATATCTTCATATTTTAAAATTTTTAGGGTCTCTTTTGTACATAGTGCACAAAATTTATCTCCTGGTTTATATGATTTGCAAGTCTCAATTATTTGCCATTTTAAGTTGAAAGAAATATTGCTGTTTTTTAGTTGCCAAATATAGTTGGATAGAGTAGTTTGGTTTGATAGAGAGTTATTTTTAAAAGAATGTTTGTGCGTTGAAATTCTATGTTTTATTAGGCCAGATGTGGAACCAATATATATTACCTCTTGATTATTGTGATTATTTTCCGTTAGGTCAATTGTTGGATTATTATGTGGTGGGTTGATTAGTAATTGATCGGTAGATTGATTTAAGTTGGTGTTATTATTTAATCTGGTAGTTGAGTTATGGCTGTTAATAGGTTCTTGTAGATTTGGAGTTTTTGATACTGTGCAGCTATAGATAACATTTTTAATTTTACATGAGCCTTGTAGGGGACATTTATTTTTTCTTCTACAGTTACAGTCCGGTGTATTTTGTATAGTTGTATTTTGTAGTTTATTAATTTTCTTATTATTAGAGCTAATTATTTTCTGATGAAGGTTAGGCATAGTAGAGTAAGAGACTTTAATTGTGTTCTTATTGAAAATTTTATTATATCTATGGGGGGCTTTAAAGTTCTTATCTAATATTTTAAAAAATTCTCTAGCTATGTTTGTTTCTAGGTTTTTGGAATATGGGGGATTGAACCATAGGATCTCCTTGTGTCTATTCTTACGTTTACGGATTTTAGTTTGCTGTTTATTTGTATTATTATCTAATATTTGTAGTTTGGTTTTATCTTTTTTTGTCTCTTGGTTATTTTTCTTAACTCGTATACGGGAAGACATTGCCATATTATATGTTATTACGCTCTTAATAGGTTTATTTTTAATGCAGTTTATGTTTCTATCATTTTCATTTATGAATTTAATTTGTGAATTATATCCAGAGTTTTTAAGGGCTTCATTATAGTATTTTTCATTTTTGGTAAATATTGATTTAGTAGAAGACAGTCTAGAAATTCTTAAAGCGATATTGGGAACTATTGATTTTAATATTGATTTAGGGTGGTTTGATTGATTGTGGACATATAGAAGTGATTGGTTAGGTTTATGGTATGGTTCAAAGGTAGAATTTTCAAGATTTAAGGTTATGTCTAAGAAATTAACAATTTTTTTATTAGGGTCGATTTTTATACTAAGTCCATAATTTTTAAATAATTTATGTAGAGCTTTAATTGCTTTTTCATAATTTTTATTAGTAGAATTCGTTATGAAAAGTGCATCATCTCTATATAGCCCTCCTTCAAGTTTGAATTGTCTTTCATTCAAATCCACTCAATTATCTCCCTTTCATGCTTTCATTCTCTCTGTTTCACTTATTACTTCTTTTTTCGCGAGAGCGATGAATTGGTAGCAACATTAGTCGCTGGAAACCAGTCATAAAAAACGTTGCTCACCTCTTTACGTTTTTTCTTTTTTTTTTTTTTTTACAATTTTGAACACCAGTAAATTCATCATAACTTTTGTTTCACTGGACGAAAATTGAAATCTCTTTTTCACAATATAACTGAGAAAGTGATCTATAAACTGTAATAATTGTTTGGAATTTGGTCGAAAAATGAGTGAGCGGTGAAGCTTTAAAGCAATTCTAAATGACTAAAACTGCCCCTTAACCATATATTCAAATACTACCGTGTTTGAATATATATATATATATATATATATATATATATATATATATATATATATATATATATATATATATATATTGCTTTTCTATATTTATCTAAATTGTGTGTATGCCGTACGCGTGATAGGCAGTTGCCAAGTTACTATGTAGAATATATTCTGGAGCACAGCAGGTACTACTCTCGTCTTCGTTGCTTTTCAACTTTTTGAATTAAAAAAAAAAATAAGAGGCGTAGTATCATCTTAATCGCTTTCCCAACGAAATTTCGGTAATTAATTCACAGGCATAATTAATGAGATATACATTTATTGCGGTTCTCGTTTGATCATCGAAAATGACAGGATTGTAACTTAAGTTTCAGACAGTTTTGAAATAACGGATGTCACACATTAGGAAACGGAAGTGGATATGAATTACCTTTTGTCTATGTGTATGCATTGAATTGAATAGTAGGTTGATTCGACTATAAATTTTTATTAGACAACTAGTCCATATGAAGGTAAATTGGTGCTTCGACATACCAGAAACCATATCGACAGGGTTGTTACTGCTTGTTTCTGTATTATAATTTACAGAACAAACTGTTAATGGCTAAAGCAATTTACGATTTAAAAGCCGCGAAGAAAAAAAGCAGACGACACGAATACAAAACTAAAAGGTTACAAATTATTTCGGCTCGTAAAAATAATGTTGCTTCAATTACTGATTTGAAGAATATTATTACACCCAATTTAACATCTAGCCGGGGGTGGGTATTGATCGTAACATTAAGCCAGGGAAAAAAATAAAACAGAGTTTTTTTTTAAATTTTAATGTTAGTACTAATTGAGTGTTCGGTGACGGCTATAGCATTTCCAGTTTAATACGGAGATCGTAACCGGAATATTCATGTTGATATGAGTCTTATTTTACAGAAGTATCAGAAAACACCTAAATAGTGCAAATTCATCTCGGTTCAGCATAGTGGCTTAGTTTTTCAGATTGTTTAAAAGACACCTAAAAAGAAAATTATCTCTTTGTTTGCCTAGCAAAAACTTCAAAAAATATGCAACAAGCACCCACAAAGTTGGTACATTTTATCGGCGTAAACTCCGGATGCAAAATATCTAAAATTCAAAGGAAAAAGATTCATTATTTGGGGTTTAGATAGCCATTTATATAATTTAATGTTATCAAAACGTACATGTATCTTTTAATGATAGCATATAATCTGTTTTTCGGCCACTAACTAAACGGAAATAGCTTTTTTTTCATAGAGTCATTTCCCTCATGTCGACTCGAGTTATGTGTGTATTCTCAGAAAGAAGAATGGGCTAGGCGACAAATAAAGAGGGGTAGGAAGGAGGTGAAGGAAAATAAAAAAGGGGGAAGACAGAACGATAGAAGTTATGTTAAACTTTTGCTCCAAGCAATACTAGGTAATCTTGATTGATTTGAATATTTTCCAAAAACGGATTTTAAACTCTACATGGAAGATTATTAGATGACACCGGTAGTCACTGAGCTAAAAAAAAAAATGGTCGCTACAATTTTTACAAATTTGATTTTTACAACCTGGACATCGATACCTCCGTTCAATCTCAAGAGACAATGGACACCCCTGCAAGGGTAGCTGCACGTGTAATTGTAAGGCAAGGGTTGTGCAATCTTCAGCCACATCTGCTGAATTGGCACTGCTGGAGTTCAGTGGCACAGTGGCAAGAAGAGGCTCAAGACTGACTGGAAACAATGTCGAGATAAACGAAGAGCACATACGGGTAACTGTAAACTTTGATACAACGTCTAGGACCACTCGGCCATGGCCATGGTCGAGTGGTCCTAGACGTTGTATCAAGACGTTGAGTTCAATCCTGAACGAAAGCAGTGAAAAATAACATTCAAAACAGAGAATCAGCAACTATGTCACAGAGCCTAGCTTGAGTGCGAACACGGTACCCCCGTAATAATAATAAAGGGTTGGGTTTGAGACTCCTAACAAACGGTTCCCCAGTTCGATACAAAACACCTGATGAAGTGAAAAATTTTGTTGAAAATTCGAAGACTCGCGTTTTCTTTTTATAACCTTCGTTCTTCGTTTATTTCCTGGATTTTTCCATTACAGCCTTTTCATTAATGAGATGTCAATTTTACGATTTATGTTTCCGTAAAAATATCCTGTCCTCAACAACTTCTTCAGATGTTTATCCATTAGGTTTTTACAACAAATGGTATATTTTTAACATGCTAGACATCGTATTCGGGTAAAAAGATTTCCACAACCATGCTTCCTCACTTCCTCCATCTTTTGGTGTTATGTAAAGATGGTTTTCCGTTTTAATCCGTATTTGTATTTTTTTATTTATTAATTATTTATTTTCGTTTTAATTTTCCTTGTTTTTCCTATTTGTTTTTTTCCCAATTATCATATAATTTTATTCCTATATTTATGCGTGTTTTTTTTTTTAATATTGTTTTTTATTTGCTTAGTGTTTGAATTCGTATTATATTACCCGATACAGGGGAGGTCACTCTCGTGGTATCATTTTTTTTATCTAGGATTACCTCCCTTGCATTTTTTCCCTAATCTGCTCTAGTGCGTGAAATTAAATATTTGTTTCTGTGCAAACACCCGTGGATTACATCTAGTCTTTCGTTTAATAATTTTTCTTTTGCTATTAGTATATGATAAGATTCTAATATACATAGGTTGCATCTTTTCGATTTGCTAGGTTTATATTTGATAGGTGATTACGATATCTGTCCTTAAAGCAAGTTCCGGTGTTCCCCAGATATACTTTAGTTTCATTATTTGTTATAACTTCACATTTGTATTCTACGTTTAAAGTTAAACAGTTCCCCCTCATTTACATTTACGGCAGTTACATTCTTTTACATTGTTAGATTCATTTTCTGTCCTATCTCTGTTTTTCAAAAATTTGTTTAATTTTGTGTAATTTGAGCCAATTATGGTATTTGTTAAGTTAGCAGACGTTGAGAAGGATAGCTTTACAGTGTTTTTATTAATTATCTTACTTAGTTTACTATCTTGCGGGAAATTTTTACCTGTACCTATGTTATTGTTTTGAGTTTCCTTGATAAATTTAATTTGTTCTTTATATCCTGATCTAGCTAAGGCTTGGTTGTAATATTCCTTGTTTTTATTGAATAGTTCTTCATTTTGTGATATTTTGGATATTCTTTTTGAGATGCTAGGTATAAGTGCTTTTTTCATACGATTCGGATGGTTGGACTTGTGATCTATGTAGAATAGCGTTTGGTTAGATTTCTGGTAGGGTTCATAGGAGTTGTTGTAAAGATTCAGGGTTATGTCTAAGAAGTTAACACATTTGTGGTTTGGGTCTATCGTTATATATAGGTTCAGTTTACTGACGAATTGTTTAATTGTTTGTTTGGTTTTTATACATATATGTATACATACATATATACATATATATATATACTTATATATATACATATATTAATACCCGTCAACATATACCGTTAACAATACAAGCTAGAACCCACAATTAGATAGAATCGAGCAATTACATCGACAATGGACAACGCCAGGCCCAATGTGGGTTTCGATGTACTGCATCTCATCAGTGACGTGCTCCGAGATAGGCACGAACCCAGGTCATCGCACACATGAAGTGGGTTCGCGCCTATGTCGGAGCATGTCACTGATGAGATGCAGTACACCAGAACCCACTTTGGTTCTGGCTTTGTCCGTTGTCGATGCAATTGCTCGATTCTATCTAATTCTGGGTTCAATCTTTATCGTGAAAGGTTTATGTCAACAGGTATTTATATATATATATATATATATATATATATATATATATATATAATCTCGTCTTAATGTCTAATATACATATATATATACATATATGTACATATATATATACATATATATATGCATATATATACGTATACATACATATAAATATATATATATACATATATATATATACATATATATTCATATATATATACATATATATATATGTACATATATATGTACATACATATATATACATATATATTCATATATATATATATACATATATATATGTACATATATATGTACATACATATATACATATATATATACATATATATTCATATATATATATATACATATATATATACACACATACATATACATATACCTATATATATATATATATATATATAAACATATATATACATATATATACATATATATATGCATATATACACATATATATGCATACATATACATATATATACATATATGTACATATATATATATATACATACATATATATACATATATATAAATACATATATATACGTACATATATATACATATATATCTACATACATATATATACATATATACATACATATATATATACATACATATACATACATACATATATATGCACATATATATACATATATATAAATACATATATATACATATATCTATGTACATATATACATATATATACATATATAAATATATATATATACATATATATATACGTATATACACATATAAACATATATATACAGATGTATACATATATATACACATATAAATACATATATATATGCATATATATACTTATATATATATGCATGTATATACATATATATACATACATATATGTATATATATACATATATGTATAGACATATATATACATATATATGCATATATATGTGCATATATATACATATATATACATATATATATACATATATAGATATATATATACATATAGATATATATATGCATATATATACATATACATATACATATATATACATATATATGCATATATATATACAAATACATATATATACATGTATATACATATATATACATACAAATACATATATATACATGTATATACATATATATATACATATATATATACATATATATATACATACATATATACATATATATACACATATATATATATTCTTAGAGTTTCACACTATCTCTTCAACAGAAAAATTAAACTTTCAGGTCATTAATGCATAAATTCAGTCATCATAACAATGCAATTTACAAACTCGATTGATCCACTCGAGCGGATAAAAAATAGGAGACATTACTTTTAAACCGTTCTTCGTAAGCGCTGACTGTCGTCTAGGTTGTGGAGCTATTTTTCGATTGCACAACACATTTTCTTCTTAATGACGGGCCTTTTCTGAAGAAAATCCTAAGAGTCTTTTTCCGTTTGCCTCTGGCCCCTGTCGATCTATTACACTTAAGTTAAAAAAAAATTCATTTCTGAATTTTTGAGATGAGGATTGATTATTCGTTTTTGGATTATTCAAATTACTGTTCTCATCTTGAGTGATTTTTAACAGGAACTGAAATCATATGCCACATTCGTGAAATGTTAATGTTGATATTTTTGAAAATCTTTTTGAAAAAGTTGCAATACATTTTGCAAGAACTGTCATGCCAATAAGGAAGAGCACAGTTTTCGGATCTTTGATCACTTTCTGGGCGATCAACTGTCACTGTTATCCGTGTGCACATCATATTCGCAGTATATCATGCCTGTTGCTATATTTGTATTAGCGGCATGTCAATTTCTTGCTGTTTACATACCAGAACAATTGCAGAGTTTCTAATGCAAGCATTTGACTACCCAATCGTGCCGGATGTTATATATTCCTAGTATTTTTTGTACAAAGGAGTTATCACTTATCAAGGCCCAGAGCCCATTTGAGGATAAGTGTTAATGTGTGTACAGTAGTCATTGGGACATTACCGTAGTCATCATTGGTAGTGGAAATTTGGTATAATTAGATTATTTAAAAGGGCGATTCAACAAAAACTTGTTTACATTGGACTTGAAAACGACAATATTGTGGTCAACTTTTCCACAGGCGGGCAGTTCTAGGAAAGAAGCATTGTTCATGGAATCCACGTTTAGGTTTAGGCACCGATAGGGAGTGGGTGATATTATTGATAGTGGTTTTAACTAGACGGGTGTTTTTTATGAAAGATTGGCAAGGGGAGACCATAGATTAGAGCTCAGTCGAGCACTAACCATGAAAATAACGACAGAGCAGAGACAAGCTCGCAATGTCATTTTCGTGGGAAAGAGGTTGCAGAGAAGAGAAAATGGCATCACTTACTAGATTACGAAGTCGGTTTTAAACTCTGTCAAGGCAGGATAGGCTGCTCCGAGCAGCTCCTGCTCATATGTGGTAACAATATTCCATTCTAGGATGTACTTAGCTTTTATGCGGTTAGAGGATTGCATCGGTAGTGAGATAATCCAATAATTTTTCCACAACCTTGGCAACGGATTTGATGTGTGTGTCCCATTTCAGATCAGGAGGGAAGGTAAGACAAAGAAGCGTGTCTAAACAAGGAGCGTCCTCAAGATGAGGGCCACTCATTTCAATTGGGGCCAGATGTAGAAAGAGAGAAACTGAAGTTACCGCAATTACTCTAGGGTCTGTCCTACTTAAGATAAAACCAAATTTTGGTATATCTTAAGAAGTACAGCACCTGGAGTGAATGCGGTATTATGGTGACTGAAATATTTCTAGTTAAGAGTGGGGTGGACAATTTTAAGTATTTGAGAATAAGCATGACCAATGACACCTATTTTCTCTACACTTTTGATTGGCCTTGTGCCTAATTTGTTCAAATTGTCTTTTTTTTATATTTTGTACAAACAGTAAATATTGCAAAGTATTGGCCATTAAATTTGTTCTCTTGTCGTATTCAAGAGGTTACAAGTGAAAACAGATAACGGGAATAGAGTAGAGAACATACAATAGTGTGAGTTTGTTCGTCTAGACAACAAACAAGCTCTGTTGGCTATATGGATTTAAATCCCGCGTTAATGCTTTGTCTTTCGGTATTTATGTATATGGATCAGTTCATTTGTTATGTTTATGGATCAGTTAATGTGTTATGTATATGGATCAGTTCATTCGTTATGTATATGGATCAGTTCATTCGTTATGTGCATGGATCAGTTCATTCGTTATGCATATGGTTCAGTTCATTCGATATGTATATAGATAAATTCATTCGTTATGTACATGGATCAGTTCATTCGTTATGTATATGGATCAGTTCATTCGTTATGTATATGGATCAGTTCATTCATTATCTATATGGATCAGTTCATTCGTTATGTACATGGATCAGTTCATTCGTTATGTACATGGATCAGTTCATTCGTTATGTATATGGATCAGTTCATTCGATATGTATATGGATCAGTTCATTCGTTATGTATATGGTTCAGTTCATTCGATATGTATATGGATCAGTTCATTCGATATGTATATGGATCAGTTCATTCGATATGTATATGGATCAGTTCATTCGTTATGTATATGGATCAGTTCATTCGTTATGTATATGGATCAGTTCATTCGTTATGTATATGGATCAGTTCATTCGTTATCTATATGGATCAGTTCATTTGGTATGTATATGGATCAGTTCATTCGTTATGTATATGGATCAGTTCATTCGTTATGTATATGGATCAGTTCATTCGTTATGTATATGGTTCAGTTCATTCGATATGTATATGGATCAGTTCATTCGATATGTATATGGATCAGTTCATTCGATATGTATATGGATCAGTTCATTCGATATGTATATGGATCAGTTCATTCGTTATGTATATGTCTCAGTTCATTCGTTATGTATATGGATCAGTTCATTTGGTATGTATATGGATCAGTTCATTCGTTATGTACATGGATCAGTTCATTCGTTATGTATCTGGATCAGTTCATTCGTTATCTATATGGATCAGTTCATTTGTTATGCATATGGATCAGTTCATTATTATGTACATGGATCAGTTCATTCGTTATGTATATGGATCAGTTCATTCGTTATGTACATGGATCAGTTCATTCGTTATGTATATGGATCAGTTCATTCGATATGTATATGGATCAGTTCATTCGATATGTATATGGATCAGTTCATTATTATGTACATGGATCAGTTAATTCATTATGTACATGGATCAGTTCATTCGTTATGTACATGGATCAGTTCATTCGATATGTACATGGATCAGTTCATTCAATATGTATATGGATCATGTCATTCGGTATGTACATGGATCAGTTCATTCGTTATGTACATGGATCAGTTCATTCGATATATATATGGATTAGTTCATTTGTTATGTACATGGATCAGTTCATTCGTTATGTACATGGATCAGTTCATTCGTTATGTATATGGATCAGTTCATTCGTTATGTATATGGATCAGTTAATTCGTTATGTACATGGATCAGTTAATTCGTTATGTACATGGATCAGTTCATTCGTTATGTACATGGATCAGTTCATTCAATATGTATATGGATCAGTTCATTTGTTATGTACATGGATCAGTTAATTCGTTATGTACATGGATCAGTTAATTCGTTATGTACATGGATCAGTTAATTCGTTATGTAAATGGATCAGTTCATTCAATATGTATATGGATCAGTGCATTTGTTATGTACATGGATCAGTTCATTTGTTATGTACATGGATCAGTTAATTCGTTATGTATATGGATCAGTTCATTTGTTATGTACATGGATCAGTTCATTTGTTATGTATAATGATCAGTTCATTTGTTATGTATATGGATCAGTTCATTTGTTATGTATATGGATCAGTTCATTCGTTATGTATATGGGTCAGTTAATTCGTTATGTACATGGATCAGTTCATTCATTACATATATGGATCAGTTCATTCGGTATGTACATGGATCAGTTAATTCGTTATCTACATGGATCAGTTCATTCGATATGTACATGGATCAGTTCATTCGATATGTATATGGATCAGTTCATTCGTTATGTATATGGATCAGTTCATTCGTTATGCATATGGATCAGTTCATTCGTTATGTATATGGATCAGTTCATTTGATATGTATATGGACCAGTTCATTCGTTATGTATATGGATCAGTTCATTATTATGTACATAGATCAGTTAATTCATTATGTACATGGATCAGTTCATTCAATATGTATCTGGATCAGTTCATTCGTTATCTATATGGATCAGTTCATTATTATGTACATGGATTAGTTCATTCAATATGTATATGGATCAGTTCATTCGATATGTATATGGATCAGTTCATTCGTTATGTATATGGATCAGTTCATTCGTTATGTACATGGATCAGTTCATTTGTTATGTATATGGATCAGTTCATTCGGTATGTATATGGATCAGTTGATTCAATATGTATATGGATCAGTTCATTCGTTATGTATATGGATCAGTTCATTCGTTATGTACATGGATCATTTCATTTGTTATGTACATTGATCAGTTAATTCGTTATGTACATGGATCAGTTAATTCGTTATGTACATGGATCAGTTAATTCGTTATGTACATGGATCAGTTCATTCGTTATGTACATGGATCAGTTAATTCGTTATGTACATGGATCAGTTAATTCGTTAGTTACATGGATCAGTTCATTCGTTATGTACATGGATCAGTTCATTCGTTATGTACATTGATCAGTTCATTCGTTATGTACATGGATAAGTTCATTTGTTATGTATATGGATCAGTTCATTTGTTATGTATATGGATTAGTTCATTCGATATGTATATGGATCAGTTGATTATTATGTATATGGGTCAGTTATTCGTTATGTACATGGATCAGTTCATTCGTTATGTACATGGATCAGTTCATTCGTTATGTACATGGATCAGTTCATTCGTTATGTACATGGATCAGTTCATTCGATATGTACATGGATCAGTTCATTCGATATGTATATGGATCAGTTCATTCGTTATGTATATGGATCAGTTCATTATTATGTACATGGATCAGTTAATTCGTTATGTACATGGATCAGTTCATTCGATATGTATATGGATCAGTTCATTCGTTATGTACATGGATCAGTTAATTCGTTATGTATATGGATCAGTTCATTCGTTATGTACATGGATCAGTTCATTCATTATGTATATGGATCAGTTCATTCGTTATCTATATGGATCAGTTCATTATTATGTACATGGATTAGTTCATTCAATATGTATATGGATCAGTTCATTCGATATGTATATGGATCAGTTAATTCATTATGTATATGGATCAGTTCATTCGTTATGTACATGGATCAGTTCATTCGTTATGTATATGGATCAGTTCATTCGTTATGTATATGGATCAGTTCATTCGTTATGTACATGGATCAGTTCATTCATTATGTATATGGATCAGTTCATTCGTTATCTATATGGATCAGTTCATTATTATGTACATGGATTAGTTCATTCAATATGTATATGGATCAGTTCATTCGGTAAGTATATGGATCAGTTCATTCGTTATGTATATGGATCAGTTCATTTGTTATGTATATGGATCAGTTAATTCGTTATGTACATGGATCAGTTCATTCGATATGTACATGGATCAGTTAATTCGTTATGTACATGGATCAGTTCATTCGTTCTGTACATGGATCAGTTCATTCGTTATGTACATGGATCAGTTCATTCGATATGTACATGGATCAGTTCATTCGATATGTACATGGATCAGTTCATTCGATATGTATATGGATCAGTTCATTCGTTATGTATATGGATCAGTTCATTCGATATGTACATGGATCAGTTCATTCGTTATGTACATGGATCAGTTCATTCGATATGTATATGGATCAGTTCATTCGTTATGTACATGGATCAGTTCATTCGTTATGTACATGGATCAGTTCATTCGATATGTACATGGATCAGTTCATTCGTTATGTACATGGATCAGTTCATTCGTTATGTACATGGATCAGTTCATTCGTTATGTACATGGATCAGTTCATTCGTTATGTATATGGATCAGTTCATTCGATATGTATATGGATCAGTTCATTCGTTATGTATATGGTTCAGTTCATTCGATATGTATATGGATCAGTTCATTCGATATGTATATGGATCAGTTCATTCGATATGTATATGGATCAGTTCATTCGTTATGTATATGGATCAGTTCATTCGTTATGTATATGGATCAGTTCATTCGTTATGTATATGGATCAGTTCATTCGTTATCTATATGGATCAGTTCATTTGGTATGTATATGGATCAGTTCATTCGTTATGTATATGGATCAGTTCATTCGTTATGTATATGGATCAGTTCATTCGTTATGTATATGGTTCAGTTCATTCGATATGTATATGGATCAGTTCATTCGATATGTATATGGATCAGTTCATTCGATATGTATATGGATCAGTTCATTCGATATGTATATGGATCAGTTCATTCGTTATGTATATGTCTCAGTTCATTCGTTATGTATATGGATCAGTTCATTTGGTATGTATATGGATCAGTTCATTCGTTATGTACATGGATCAGTTCATTCGTTATGTATCTGGATCAGTTCATTCGTTATCTATATGGATCAGTTCATTTGTTATGCATATGGATCAGTTCATTATTATGTACATGGATCAGTTCATTCGTTATGTATATGGATCAGTTCATTCGTTATGTACATGGATCAGTTCATTCGTTATGTATATGGATCAGTTCATTCGATATGTATATGGATCAGTTCATTCGATATGTATATGGATCAGTTCATTATTATGTACATGGATCAGTTAATTCATTATGTACATGGATCAGTTCATTCGTTATGTACATGGATCAGTTCATTCGATATGTACATGGATCAGTTCATTCAATATGTATATGGATCATGTCATTCGGTATGTACATGGATCAGTTCATTCGTTATGTACATGGATCAGTTCATTCGATATATATATGGATTAGTTCATTTGTTATGTACATGGATCAGTTCATTCGTTATGTACATGGATCAGTTCATTCGTTATGTATATGGATCAGTTCATTCGTTATGTATATGGATCAGTTAATTCGTTATGTACATGGATCAGTTAATTCGTTATGTACATGGATCAGTTCATTCGTTATGTACATGGATCAGTTCATTCAATATGTATATGGATCAGTTCATTTGTTATGTACATGGATCAGTTAATTCGTTATGTACATGGATCAGTTAATTCGTTATGTACATGGATCAGTTAATTCGTTATGTAAATGGATCAGTTCATTCAATATGTATATGGATCAGTGCATTTGTTATGTACATGGATCAGTTCATTTGTTATGTACATGGATCAGTTAATTCGTTATGTATATGGATCAGTTCATTTGTTATGTACATGGATCAGTTCATTTGTTATGTATAATGATCAGTTCATTTGTTATGTATATGGATCAGTTCATTTGTTATGTATATGGATCAGTTCATTCGTTATGTATATGGGTCAGTTAATTCGTTATGTACATGGATCAGTTCATTCATTACATATATGGATCAGTTCATTCGGTATGTACATGGATCAGTTAATTCGTTATCTACATGGATCAGTTCATTCGATATGTACATGGATCAGTTCATTCGATATGTATATGGATCAGTTCATTCGTTATGTATATGGATCAGTTCATTCGTTATGCATATGGATCAGTTCATTCGTTATGTATATGGATCAGTTCATTTGATATGTATATGGACCAGTTCATTCGTTATGTATATGGATCAGTTCATTATTATGTACATAGATCAGTTAATTCATTATGTACATGGATCAGTTCATTCAATATGTATCTGGATCAGTTCATTCGTTATCTATATGGATCAGTTCATTATTATGTACATGGATTAGTTCATTCAATATGTATATGGATCAGTTCATTCGATATGTATATGGATCAGTTCATTCGTTATGTATATGGATCAGTTCATTCGTTATGTACATGGATCAGTTCATTTGTTATGTATATGGATCAGTTCATTCGGTATGTATATGGATCAGTTGATTCAATATGTATATGGATCAGTTCATTCGTTATGTATATGGATCAGTTCATTCGTTATGTACATGGATCATTTCATTTGTTATGTACATTGATCAGTTAATTCGTTATGTACATGGATCAGTTAATTCGTTATGTACATGGATCAGTTAATTCGTTATGTACATGGATCAGTTCATTCGTTATGTACATGGATCAGTTAATTCGTTATGTACATGGATCAGTTAATTCGTTAGTTACATGGATCAGTTCATTCGTTATGTACATGGATCAGTTCATTCGTTATGTACATTGATCAGTTCATTCGTTATGTACATGGATAAGTTCATTTGTTATGTATATGGATCAGTTCATTTGTTATGTATATGGATTAGTTCATTCGATATGTATATGGATCAGTTGATTATTATGTATATGGGTCAGTTATTCGTTATGTACATGGATCAGTTCATTCGTTATGTACATGGATCAGTTCATTCGTTATGTACATGGATCAGTTCATTCGTTATGTACATGGATCAGTTCATTCGATATGTACATGGATCAGTTCATTCGATATGTATATGGATCAGTTCATTCGTTATGTATATGGATCAGTTCATTATTATGTACATGGATCAGTTAATTCGTTATGTACATGGATCAGTTCATTCGATATGTATATGGATCAGTTCATTCGTTATGTACATGGATCAGTTAATTCGTTATGTATATGGATCAGTTCATTCGTTATGTACATGGATCAGTTCATTCATTATGTATATGGATCAGTTCATTCGTTATCTATATGGATCAGTTCATTATTATGTACATGGATTAGTTCATTCAATATGTATATGGATCAGTTCATTCGATATGTATATGGATCAGTTAATTCATTATGTATATGGATCAGTTCATTCGTTATGTACATGGATCAGTTCATTCGTTATGTATATGGATCAGTTCATTCGTTATGTATATGGATCAGTTCATTCGTTATGTACATGGATCAGTTCATTCATTATGTATATGGATCAGTTCATTCGTTATCTATATGGATCAGTTCATTATTATGTACATGGATTAGTTCATTCAATATGTATATGGATCAGTTCATTCGGTAAGTATATGGATCAGTTCATTCGTTATGTATATGGATCAGTTCATTTGTTATGTATATGGATCAGTTAATTCGTTATGTACATGGATCAGTTCATTCGATATGTACATGGATCAGTTAATTCGTTATGTACATGGATCAGTTCATTCGTTCTGTACATGGATCAGTTCATTCGTTATGTACATGGATCAGTTCATTCGATATGTACATGGATCAGTTCATTCGATATGTACATGGATCAGTTCATTCGATATGTATATGGATCAGTTCATTCGTTATGTATATGGATCAGTTCATTCGATATGTACATGGATCAGTTCATTCGTTATGTACATGGATCAGTTCATTCGATATGTATATGGATCAGTTCATTCGTTATGTACATGGATCAGTTCATTCGTTATGTACATGGATCAGTTCATTCGATATGTACATGGATCAGTTCATTCGTTATGTACATGGATCAGTTCATTCGTTATGTACATGGATCAGTTAATTCGTTATGTACATGGATCAGTTCATTCGTTATGTACATGGATCAGTTCATTCGATATGTACATGGATCAGTTCATTCGATATGTATATGGATCAGTTCATTCGTTATGTACATGGATCAGTTCATTCGATATGTACATGGATCAGTTCATTCGATATGTATATGGATCAGTTCATTCGTTATGTATATGGATCAGTTCATTATTATGTACATGGATCAGTTAATTCGTTATGTACATGGATCAGTTCATTCGATATGTATATGGATCAGTTCATTCGTTATGTACATGGATCAGTTAATTCGTTATGTATATGGATCAGTTCATTCGTTATGTACATGGATCAGTTCATTCATTATGTATATGGATCAGTTCATTCGTTATCTATATGGATCAGTTCATTATTATGTACATGGATTAGTTCATTCAATATGTATATGGATCAGTTCATTCGATATGTATATGGATCAGTTCATTCATTATGTATATGGATCAGTTCATTCGTTATGTACATGGATCAGTTCATTCGTTATGTATATGGATCAGTTCATTCGTTATGTATATGGATCAGTTAATTCGTTATGTACATGGATCAGTTCATTCATTATGTATATGGATCAGTTCATTCGTTATCTATATGGATCAGTTCATTATTATGTACATGGATCAGTTCATTCGGTATGTATATGGATCAGTTCATTCGGTAAGTATATGGATCAGTTCATTCGTTATGTATATGGATCAGTTCATTAGGCATGAACATGGATCAGTTCATTCGTTATGTACATGGATCAGTTCATTCGATATGTACATGGATCAGTTCATTCGTTATGTACATGGATCAGTTCATCCGTTATGTACATGGATCAGTTCATTCGTTATGTACATGGATCAGTTCATTCGATATGTACATGGATCAGTTCATTCGATATGTACATGGATCAGTTCATTCGATATGTACATGGATCAGTTCATTCGATATGTATATGGATCAGTTCATTCGTTATGTATATGGATCAGTTCATTCGATATGTACATGGATCAGTTCATTCGTTATGTACATGGATCAGTTCATTCGATATGTATATGGATCAGTTCATTCGTTATGTACATGGATCAGTTCATTCGTTATGTACATGGATCAGTTCATTCGATATGTACATGGATCAGTTCATTCGTTATGTACATGGATCAGTTCATTCGTTATGTACATGGATCAGTTCATTCGTTATGTACATGGATCAGTTCATTCGTTATGTACATGGATCAGTTCATTCGATATGTACATGGATCAGTTCATTCGATATGTATATGGATCAGTTCATTCGTTATGTATATGGATCAGTTCATTATTATGTACATGGATCAGTTAATTCGTTATGTACATGGATCAGTTCATTCGATATGTATATGGATCAGTTCATTCGTTATGTACATGGATCAGTTAATTCGTTATGTACATGTATCAGTTCATTCGATATGTATATGGATCAGTTCATTCGTTATGTACATGGATCAGTTAATTCGTTATGTATATGGATCAGTTTATTCGTTATGTACATGGATCAGTTCATTCATTATGTATATGGATCAGTTCATTCGTTATCTATATTGATCAGTTCATTATTATGTACATGGATTAGTTCATTCAATATGTATATGGATCAGTTCATTCGATATGTATATGGATCAGTTCATTCATTATGTATATGGATCAGTTCATTCGTTATGTACATGGATCAGATCATTCGTTATGTATATGGATCAGTTCATTCGTTATGTATATGGATCAGTTCATTCGTTATGTATATGGATCAGTTCATTCGTTATGTATATGGATCAGTTCATTCGTTATGTATATGGATCAGTTCATTCGTTATGTATATGGATCAGTTCATTCGTTATGTACATGGATCAGTTCATTCGATATGTATATGGATCAGTTCATTCATTATGTATATGGATCAGTTCATTCGTTATGTACATGGATCAGTTCATTCGTTATGTATATGGATCAGTTCATTCGTTATGTATATGGATCAGTTCATTCGTTATGTACATGGATCAGTTCATTCATTATGTATATGGATCAGTTCATTCGTTATCTATATGGATCAGTTCATTATTATGTACATGGATTAGTTCATTCAATATGTATATGGATCAGTTAATTCGTTATGTATATGGATCAGTTCATTCGTTATGTATATGGATCAGTTCATTAGGCATGAACATGGATCAGTTCATTCGTTATGTACATGGATCAGTTCATTCGATATGTACATGGATCAGTTCATTCGGTATGTACATGGATCAGTTAATTCGTTATGTATATGGATCAGTTCATTCATTATGTATATGGATCAGTTCATTCGTTATGTACATGGATCAGTTCATTCGTTATGTATATGGATCAGTTCATTCGTTATGTATATGGATCAGTTCATTCGTTATGTACATGGATCAGTTCATTCATTATGTATATGGATCAGTTCATTCGTTATCTATATGGATCAGTTCATTATTATGTACATGGATTAGTTCATTCAATATGTATATGGATCAGTTCATTCGGTAAGTATATGGATCAGTTCATTCGTTATGTATATGGATCAGTTCATTCGTTATGTACATGGATCAGTTCATTCGATATGTACATGGATCAGTTCATTCGTTCTGTACATGGATCAGTTCATTCGTTATGTACATGGATCAGTTCATTCGATATGTACATGGATCAGTTCATTCGATATGTACATGGATCAGTTCATTCGATATGTATATGGATCAGTTCATTCGTTATGTATATGGATCAGTTCATTCGATATGTACATGGATCAGTTCATTCGTTATGTACATGGATCAGTTCATTCGATATGTATATGGATCAGTTCATTCGTTATGTACATGGATCAGTTCATTCGTTATGTACATGGATCAGTTCATTCGATATGTACATGGATCAGTTCATTCGTTATGTACATGGATCAGTTCATTCGTTATGTACATGGATCAGTTCATTCGTTATGTACATGGATCAGTTCATTCGTTATGTACATGGATCAGTTCATTCGATATGAACATGGATCAGTTCATTCGATATGTATATGGATCAGTTCATTCGTTATGTACATGGATCAGTTCATTCGATATGTACATGGATCAGTTCATTCGATATGTATATGGATCAGTTCATTCGTTATGTATATGGATCAGTTCATTATTATGTACATGGATCAGTTAATTCGTTATGTACATGGATCAGTTCATTCGATATGTATATGGATCAGTTCATTCGTTATGTACATGGATCAGTTAATTCGTTATGTATATGGATCAGTTCATTCGTTATGTACATGGATCAGTTCATTCATTATGTATATGGATCAGTTCATTCGTTATCTATATGGATCAGTTCATTATTATGTACATGGATTAGTTCATTCAATATGTATATGGATCAGTTCATTCGATATATATATGGATCAGTTCATTCATTATGTATATGGATCAGTTCATTCGTTATGTACATGGATCAGTTCATTCGTTATGTATATGGATCAGTTCATTCGTTATGTATATGGATCAGTTCATTCGTTATGTACATGGATCAGTTCATTCATTATGTATATGGATCAGTTCATTCGTTATCTATATGGATCAGTTCATTATTATGTACATGGATCAGTTCATTCGGTATGTATATGGATCAGTTCATTCGGTAAGTATATGGATCAGTTCATTCGTTATGTATATGGATCAGTTCATTAGGCATGAACATGGATCAGTTCATTCGTTATGTACATGGATCAGTTCATTCGATATGTACATGGATCAGTTCATTCGTTATGTACATGGATCAGTTCATTCGTTATGTACATGGATCAGTTCATTCGTTATGTACATGGATCAGTTCATTCGATATGTACATGGATCAGTTCATTCGATATGTACATGGATCAGTTCATTCGATATGTATATGGATCAGTTCATTCGTTATGTATATGGATCAGTTCATTCGATATGTACATGGATCAGTTCATTCGTTATGTACATGGATCAGTTCATTCGATATGTATATGGATCAGTTCATTCGTTATGTACATGGATCAGTTCATTCGTTATGTACATGGATCAGTTCATTCGATATGTACATGGATCAGTTCATTCGTTATGTACATGGATCAGTTCATTCGTTATGTACATGGATCAGTTCATTCGTTATGTACATGGATCAGTTCATTCGTTATGTACATGGATCAGTTCATTCGATATGTACATGGATCAGTTCATTCGATATGTATATGGATCAGTTCATTCGTTATGTATATGGATCAGTTCATTCGTTATGTATATGGATCAGTTCATTCGTTATGTACATGGATCAGTTCATTCGATATGTATATGGATCAGTTCATTCGTTATGTACATGGATCAGTTAATTCGTTATGTACATGGATCAGTTCATTCGATATGTATATGGATCAGTTCATTCGTTATGTACATGGATCAGTTAATTCGTTATGTATATGGATCAGTTCATTCGTTATGTACATGGATCAGTTCATTCATTATGTATATGGATCAGTTCATTCGTTATCTATATGGATCAGTTCATTATTATGTACATGGATTAGTTCATTCAATATGTATATGGATCAGTTCATTCGATATGTATATGGATCAGTTCATTCATTATGTATATGGATCAGTTCATTCGTTATGTACATGGATCAGTTCATTCGTTATGTATATGGATCAGTTCATTCGTTATGTATATGGATCAGTTCATTCGTTATGTATATGGATCAGTTCATTCGTTATGTATATGGATCAGTTCATTCGTTATGTATATGGATCAGTTCATTCGTTATGTATATGGATCAGTTCATTCGTTATGTATATGGATCAGTTCATTCGTTATGTACATGGATCAGTTCATTCGATATGTATATGGATCAGTTCATTCATTATGTATATGGATCAGTTCATTCGTTATGTACATGGATCAGTTCATTCGTTATGTATATGGATCAGTTCATTCATGATGTATATGGATCAGTTCATTCGTTATGTACATGGATCAGTTCATTCATTATGTATATGGATCAGTTCATTCGTTATCTATATGGATCAGTTCATTATTATGTACATGGATCAGTTCATTCAATATGTATATGGATCAGTTCATTCGGTATGTATATGGATCAGTTCATTCGTTATGTATATGGATCAGTTCATTAGGCATGAACATGGATCAGTTCATTTGTTATGTACATGGATCAGTTCATTCGATATGTACATGGATCAGTTCATTCGGTATGTACATGGATCAGTTAATTCGTTATGTATATGGATCAGTTAATTCGTTATGTATATGGATCAGTTCATTCGATATGTATATGGATCAGTTCATTCGGTATGTATATGGATCAATTCAGTCGTAGGTCATTCCGCCACAAAATGTCTGTATTTGATTAATCGAATGACTTTTGCTTTACTTTATATCTTCTCTGCCTCTAAAATAATTTAACTACGATTTGTTAAATTTAATGTTTAATTTAATGTTTAATTTAATGTTAAATTTATTGTTTGTTGTATAAAAGTTGTCTGTTGGTTGATTAGTTTACTATTTTTTAAAAGATTCTCTACTGAATATTGGAATGCACTAAATGTATTGGTTGAAAACGCACGCCTTATCTACAATTCTGGGGAGGATGTCATGTGAAATTTGTGGCGTATAAATAAATATCGCTGACGTATTTGAAGGAAAATAAAGTCAAAATTCCAAACTTTGATATCTTCTGCGGGTACACTCGTTTAGGTAGAAGAGTAGAAGAAATTTATCAAGAAGATGACAGTAAAATACAAGCATATAGAAACAGGTGCAAGGGGTTCATACCTTTAAACAAATCAAGATATATTTACTTACGTAAATACAACCTTTGTAGATATGGCACCGGGTTGTCTTGTTTATTATCAGTTCTTTAGGGTTCCGACAGTAATTATGATTTTCATGGATAAACTTTTTGTTAGCAAACCTTGTAAATCCTCTTTCCCGATTAGGTACTGGAAGGGCTTAAAAGGTGATGGGGCCATTTTCAGACTTGGTTTGTCCTGAAATGATTCTGCCTTTCTCTTCTTTTTATTGGTATGATTAGCTCCCTATATCAAGTGGCTTCATTTCTTGTCTGGAGCGATTTCCATAAAAAATTCCAGGTTCCTGATTCCACTCTTGTAAAATACTCTTACATACATACATACATACATACATACATATATCAATAGCAGAGAGACTCGACGTTGCCCAGGATTGAATGGAGATGAACGAATGTTTTCCACTTCCAATACTTTTATTGTCATCGAAATTGGTGAAATAACCCATTTTTCAATCAAATTGATTGATTGCCTACTCTAGTCGGAGATACACCGAGAGGAAGCTTCACAGGTCTCCCAGTGCTGACGTAGTCCATAATATATTGTTTTCTACATTCTGCTGTAAAGAACCTACTGTTGATTTTATAAAATTATTTTTGCATAATGGATTAATTTAAATTTTAAATTGCAAACGTCAAGTACCATGCTTCAATTGTGCTCTAAACAGAATATTCATTTCGAACGCGCCCCCTTTCTTATTAAAAGAATGATACTGTTGATTTTATATGCCAGGACCTTTTGCTTGTGCAATGATAAGGCTTTTGAAGTGCACTTGTGATTTTAGATGTGTAAGGATGTTAACTTTGCTCAAAATCCTTCTTTAATCGGATTTTTTCGATGAGCGATTTTCGATATTTATCAGAGCCACTCCGATACAAAACCTATCTAGGAACACTCCCAGATAGATAAAGTATATTTGCGTGAAATTAAAAGAAAAAAATCAGCCCATCCGTTTCAGAGTTCATGGGGAACTCTCTCTCTCTCTCTCTCTCTCTCTCTCTCTCTCTCTCTCTCTCTCTCTCTCTCTCTCTCTCTCTCTCCCACGAAGTGTCTTGTCTATATACGCAGAGAGAGATTTGTTGAGTATATTTCTTTGTATAAGAAAATAAAGTAAAATGATAGAGCACTCATGTTAATCCTGCTCTGTGGGCTTACAAAACAGCTGGTGGCCTACGATAGCACATGCTTGTTTCTTTCGCACTTGCTAAATAAACATGTTAATAGATCAAAAGTAAAATAAACAAACACATAAAAGAAAAATAAATTAAACAAAAACAAAAATCATTTTTAACATGCGTCTATTTAACTTGCGCGTTCAGAAATGAAAATTCTGTATCAAACTGTGTGGAGAGACAAACATCAAATAAAATAATCATTCGAGCTTCGTTTTCTTGGCCACGCCTCCTCCAGCAAACCTTTTGTAAACCGCCAATATATTGCGGTGGGCACTTAGAAATCACAGCAGTGCCAACTGAACAAACAGTTTTATCCCGACTATTATGTTCCATTCTTAATCGCTTCATGTTCGTTGTGTGTGGACTAAAAACTCGAAAAGATTTACACTCTGAAGGGAAACTTCAGCTAAAAGAATTTGATAGGCGGTAAGTAAATTGACAAGAGAACGGTTTAGTTGTTGCTTGCTGAAGTTATAGAAATGCTGAAATAAAAGGCGTGCAGAAGACACAGACGACAGAAATAAAGGATAATATATGTATTAAAGAAATAAAGGATAATATATGTATTAAAGAAATAAAGGATAATATATGTATTAAAGAAATAAAGGATAATATATGTATTAAAGAAATAAAGGATAATATATGTATTAAAGAAATAAAGGATAATATATGTATTAAAGAAATAAAGGATAATATATGTATTAAAGAAATAAAGGATAATATATGTATTAAAGAAATAAAGGATAATATATGTATTTAAGAAACAATATAGAAAAGTTTTTACAAAACTAATTGCGTTTGCGGCTTTAAGATGTTCAACTATAATAAAAGAAAAAAGGTTTTTAACGTTCAAGAAAATAGACGGCCCTCAGTGGCCGATAAGGACAGATACAGACGTGTTACTGTTGTGGTCCTGGTTAGGGGTCACAATATTAAGGTGAAAGAGTCCTGGTGTTCACTACAATCGGTTAAACAGCGTGTATGCTCTTCACTTGAGAGCAGAAATGTCTGTCTTACGTAGTGCCAGACGGGTCCACATTATCATGAAAATAGGGGTGTCAACTACCCCAGAACAGTTACATATGTGGCCCGAGAGCGACAGGATAAGATGTGTCCTAAAGTTGGCTGGACAAAATCAGAATACCACGAATTCAACACATTGAAGTATGAGAAGACTTTTGAACACGAGAAAAACTGTTATTATGGAAGTACCTGTAAATAAGTGTCTGTTGTTTAAACTGAAAAAAAAGTGAGTTGAATTCTTTCTGTGGATTTCAGGTGTTGAAATGTAACGTTGTGTTTGGAGAAATAATAAAAATAATGCGGTGACATTATCTGAAGTTTTCTAAAGTTTCGGTAGACAAAGTATGCATTTAATGGTAAACGGATTGTTGCAAAAAAAAATATCTGTAAACTTTACATGAAAAAAAAATTCTTTGTAAATAAAAAATCTATCATTATAAAATTGAAAATAAGAACAATAGTCATTTGTGAAATTGTATAAGAATAGGTCAAGTCTTGTGTGGAATTATTTCTCCATAAGTATCTCCGAAGTTAGGTTAACATTGATAGTTTATGTTAACGTTAGTTAATTTAAAAAAAAAAAACTATGCATCGGATCAACTCGAAATCTGTTGGTAACTGTTATTAAAGCGCGTCATATCCATACAGGAAATTCAGAAAAATCGGAAGTTGAAATTCGGTCAAAATTTTTATGTTAAACGAACTTTTCAACGTCAATGTCATATAAAATGTGGGACGTGATTCGATACAATATGGCTCAAGTAGTGAGTCTCTACGAACAGAACTGAAGTTATTGCCAGAAGTCTGACTTTCACATTTTCTATAACCTTGACCGTTAACACAGTTATCTCAAAATTAAATGATCCTAAGAAAGACTATGGCCAATTTTTATCCAAGTTTGGTGACGATTGATCAAATGATGTGACCGCTAGACTGTACACAAACAAACATAGTGAAAAACAAACTCGACCGAAAACAGAACCGTTGTGTTTGGAGAAATAATAAAAAAAATAATGCGGTGACATTATCTGAAGTTTTCTAAAGTTTCGGTAGACAAAATATGTATTTTTAATTTTAAAAATATGTATTTAAGTATTTAAAAAAATTAATTTTAAAAAAGATGTATTTTAGTCATAAAAAACTTAATAAAAAAATATGTATTTTAATGGTAACAAAATTAATTTAAACCTGCATTTTAGTGGTAAAAAATAATTTTAAAAGATAAGTATTTTAATGTAAAAAAAATTAAATAAAAAAATATGTATTTCAGTGGTAAAGAATTAATTAAAAAAAAACATATTTTAGTGGTTAAAAGAAATCCCAAAAGAACATGTATTTTAGTGATAAAAATACTTTTTAAAAAGTGGATTTTAGTGATAAAAAGAATTAGTTTATAAATTATCTATGTTCATGATAAAAAGTAATTTAAAAAATATGTATTTTAGTTGTTAACTAGCCTGAACGCCTGTCGTTGCCCGAGTGTTTGGAGGTCTGTATTGAGCAAAAAAAGAAGAAGAAAAAGTGGTAGTAGGCAGGCAAGCAGACTCGAAACCGGTCCGTGAAGGAGGAAAAAACGGGGGAAAAACCGTGACATTTTTGCTGTTGCGTCCATTGCCAAACTAGAAGTGTCAAAGAAGACAATCGAAAACAAGGATGACTTTCGAAAATATTGTCGAAAAAAGCGACCCCTCTCTGGAGAAAAGTGCCCAGTTGAGGATGAAGGAATTAATGTTTTTAGCCAATTTTTCGATATTTGTCATCCGAAGGGTCAAACTTCAAAACGATGCCAATCTTGTGAAAATCTGTCGCTTCTGTCTAAAGTTTTAGTTAGACATAGAAACATACATACATACATTTAAACAGACAGGTGAGATTTATAATATAGATAAATAATTTGTAAAAATATGCATTTTAGTGGGAAAAAAATTAATTAAAATAATATGTGTGTTAGCAATAATTTTTTTTTTTAAGTGCTGAAATATAAATTTAAGAAATATGTATTTTAGTGATAAACAGAATTAATTAAAAAAATATGTATTTAAGCTGAAAAAATTAATTTAAAAAATGTTTATTTTAATGCAAAAAGTAATTTTAAAAAATATGTATTTTAGTTGAAAAAAATCATTTTAAAAATGATTTTTAGTGGTAAAAAATTGATTTAAAAATATGTATTTTAGTTTTTTAAAAATTCATGTTATCGAAGGAGGAGCTAAAGTCTGCTAAAAATGTCTGAACTAAACACAACTATGCCTCTGATTTGGTTTGGTCCTCTCTCTTCAATCCGTCTAATTCAACTCTACAAAGTTTTTCATTATTTCTTATAACTAGCACTTATTTTTTTTTTACATATGAAACTGGAAGATAGCCTAAAACAGTTTCCTTCCATTATAATCCATTTATTTATTGTACTTTTTAGATTAGAATGTCAGTAAAAGCACGACGTTCAGTTTTAACACGTGGTTCACAAAATTTGCTGGTCCACCTTGTTGTTTGGATGAAACAGCACCCCAACTTCACGACAAGTCATCCAGTTTAGTTCTTTCCTCGAAAACAGTTATCCCCACTTAAAAAATAGTGAGATTTCTAAGTTAATTGCTAAGGAATTAATTAGTATTGGGCAAGCAGTTAATCCATAATTGCTCTTGTTAAGGGAACGTTATATAGGACAGAAGGTCAATATATTTTGCTATAAGAGGGCCAAACAGATTGACAGGAAACTCTTGCAGCATCCAAAGTGAAAAGAATGAAGGAACTGCTAGACAGATTGTTTGATATATTTTCTTGTAGCTGTAAATTTCCTGTCTTGAGATTTGATGACTTTGCAGTAAAGTGCAAGACAGAAAATTGTCAAAAAGGCACATAATCTGCACAAGGAGGTAAAATTAATTCTATAGATTCAACTGCAATTATGTTTCTTTTTTGTGGAAAATAAAATATATTTATTATGTAATCTGGCTCTATCATTAAACATGAAATTTTTGCAATTTTCAGGTTTCACTAGAAGAACTGCCATTCAGAGTAATTTTTAAATTAATTGCTAGAACAACAAAAAGACCAACAACATTTACTGGTCCTTTGGGGAAACTTTGTATCAATAATTATCAAGATTTGCCTAAAGCAGAATTCTAAAAAATTAGTGCCCCCCTCCCGATCATCATCATCTGACAGCAGAAGAAACAAATAATTTAAGTGTGAAGACCAGAGGCTACTTTTTGAGTATGCTGTTGGCATTTCTCGAGAAGTTAACCTTAGATATGCAGCTTAGAAAATTGCTTTAATTGAATCAAGCAAGATGGCCAACATAAGCCGCAAGGTTAATGTGTTTATGGACCAGAGATGTCTATCCTCAAACACTATTATAAATTAAACATTCTGGCCAAATTTATCATCCGAGCGTATGCAGTTAGTTGGTTTGAGATCAAAACCGACAATAATTTTTTTAACCAAAAACAGTACATTTTAATATGATTCAGAGAACAAAAAAGTTAACTGAAATCCAAATTACTGTTTTAAACAGTTCAAAATATAGTGCTTTTGCACTACTTCTGGAAAATATCATAATATCGATGATAAACTCAGATGAATTGGATATGAGAGATGAGGGCATTCAAACGATGATTTTGTCCATTAGGTAAATAAATGTCCATCCATTAAATTTTATTAGTTTTCTCAATTTAGCCAAACAATAGTAAGTTTTATTCATATTACATCACAAAAATATAAAACAATAAGTGTTTTCAAATAATTGTTTTTGTGTTGCTTTTTCCAGAAATACAGAAATAATGAACAACTAAAAAAAAAAGACTGAAAAAGATTACTGCTATCAATTTTGCAGCCACACACTCATCAAATTTGATTGATTTTTCTCAAAAAGTTGTATATGGGCAGGAAGTAAGACAGACACATTATTACAAAGTCATCGTGCCAGCAAATTAGACCTTCATTTTCCTCAAAAGGAAATTATACAGGACAATTTAGTTCTGTTATAACAGTTTATATTATTGCGTTTAATAAAAAAATTAAAATACATGGTTCTGTAACTTGTATCAAGTTGTTATATTGCGTAATACATCTCCACATATCTTTTTGAATTGAGAAATTTAAAAGACTTAGTTGCTAATTAGCTTTTTTTACAATTTTTGTTTAATTAATGCAGTAAAATTTGATATATTTTGCTAGTTGTGATTCATAATTAAAATTATAATTCATGTATTTATTTTTCTTTCAATGTATTTCATATAAATATATCAATTTTAGTTGAATATTTTATAAAAATAGTGAAATTTCAAAGTCAGTGTTGTATAAAATGCTATGAAAATGAAAGATTTCTCAGCATTTTTCTACATGATTTTAAAAATTAAATGCTCAATTTTCTGTTCAAGATGGGAATCTAATTTTTGGTATATGTTCTTATCACATCAAATCCGACCTATCATCACCAGTGCCATGTTGATTTTCTGAAAAAAATTGCAAATCAACCTGCCCTACTATCCAATAGCAGCCAAGAAGGCTAACATGCTTGCCAGTCGCTTTGCCTCAAACTTTACATTGAACCCAGTAAACCACTCTCTCTGATTTTCCTTTGTGGACAGAAACTGCACTAAATGATCTGAGAATCACTTCTTAAGTACATGATATCATAAAAAAACCTAAACACCTCAAAAGCAAATGGACCTGATCTCCTCCCGACTGCACTATTAAAAAAATGATCTGCTGAGGTTGCTCCAGTCCTCTCCAAACTTTTCAACAAATGTTCTAACGAATCTTGCTTTCCTGACTGCTGGAAAACTACTTCTGTGGTACCAGTTTACAAGAATTCCGGTGAAAGAATCGCCCCATTAGGCAGGCCCCCCCTCTTTTCGCCAAAATATTTGAGTCCATAATTAATCAACCACCTTACAGTTGCTAAACTTCTGTCCAACCAACAATAGGGATTTACACAAGCCCGTTCTTTTGCAGATATCCTAACTGTAATCTCTAAATGTATATACCAAGCACTGGATAAAGAAGGGAAAGGTAGAGCAGTAGCCCTTAATATATCTAAGGCTTTTGACAGGATATGACATGATGGTCTTCTCAGGCAAATCAGATCATATGGTATTACTGGAAGAATACTTCACATAATTAAATCCTTCTTAAATAAGAGAAGAATACAAGTTGTCCTCGATAGTCACATGTCATAACAATATAGTATGCATATAAGTGTATCTCAGGGGTCGATTATTAGACTTTTATCATTCTTGATATTCATAAATGAGCACCCTGATAAATAGTCTCTGAGATGGGTATATTTGCTGATAAAACCATGCAGGCATGAAGAGAAAACGAATGACCACATATCCATAACAATGGTGGAAGCCCTAGAAGAAAACCTTCAGTGGAGTGGGGATAAAGAGAAGAAAACCTTCAGTGGAATGGGGATAAAGAGAAGAAAACTTTTAGTGGAATGGGGATAAAAAGAAGAAAACCTTTAGTGGAATGGGGATAAAAAGAAGAAACCTTTTAGTGGAATGGGGATAAAGAGAAGAAAACTTTTAGTGGAATGGGGATAAAAAGAAGAAAACCTTCAGTGGAATGGGGATAAAGAGAAGAAAACTTTTAGTGGAGTGGGGATAAAAAGAAGAAAACTTTTAGTGGAATGGGGATGAAAAGAAGAAAACCTTCAGTGGAATGGGGATAAAGAGAAGAAAACGTTTAGTGGAATGGGGATAAAGAGAAGAAAACCTTTAGTGGAATGGGGATAAAAAGAAGAAAACTTCAGTTGAATGGGGATAAAGAGATGAAAACTTTTAGTGGAATGGGGATAAAGAGAAGAAAACTTTTAGTGGAATGGGGATAAAAAGAAGAAAACCTTCAGTGGATTGGGGATAAAAAGAAGAAAACTTTTAGTGGAATGGGGATACAAAGAAGAAAACTTTTAGTGGAATGGGGATAAAAAGAAGAAAACCTTCAGTGGAATGGGGATAAAGAGAAGAAAACTTTTAGTGGAATGGGGATAAAAAGAAGAAAACCTTCAGTGGAATGGGGATAAAGAGAAGAAAACTTTTAGTGGAATGGCGATAAAGATAAGAAAACTTTTAGTGGAATGGGGATAAAAAGAAGAAAACCTTCAGTGGAATGGGGATAAAAAGAAGAAAACTTTTAGTGGAATGGGGATAAAAAGAAGAAAACCTTTAGTGGAATGGGGATAAAGAGAAGAAAACTTTTAGTGGAATGGGGATAAAGAGAAGAAAACTTTTAGTGGAATGGGGATAAAAAGAAGAAAACTTTTTGTGGAATGGGGATAAAAAGAAGAAAACCTTCAGTGGAATGGGGATAAAGAGAAGAAAACTTTTAGTGGAATGGGGATAAAAAGAAGTAAATCCTTCAGTGGAATGGGGATAAAGAGAAGAAAACTTTTAGTGGAATGAGGATAAAAAAAAGAAAACCTTCAGTGGAATGGGGATAAAAAGAACAAAACTTTTAGTGGAATGGGGATAAAAAGAAGAAAACCTTCAGTGGAATGGGGATAAAGAGAAGAAAACTTTTAGTGGAGTGGGGATAAAGATAAGAAAACTTTTAGTGGAATGGGGATAAAGAGAAGCAAACTTTTAGTGGAATGGGGATAAAGAGAAGAAAACTTTTAGTGGAATGGGGATAAAGAGAAGAAAACTTTTAGTGGAATGGGGATAAAAAGAAGAAAACCTTCAGTGGAATAGGGATAAAGAGAAGAAAACTTTTAGTGGAATAGGGATAAAGAGAAGAAAACTTTTAGTGGAATGGGGATAAAGAGAAGAAACCTTTTAGTGGAATGGGGATAAAAGAAGAAAACGTTTAGTGGATCGGGGATAAAAAGAACAACACCTTCAGTGGAATGGGGATAAAGAGAAGAAAACTTTTAGTGGATTGGGGATAAAGAGAAGAAAACTTTTAGTGGAATGGGGATAAAGAGAAGAAAACTTTTAGTAGAATGGGGATAAAGAGAAGAAAACTTTTAGTGGAATGGGGATAAAGAGAAGAAAACTTTTAGTGGAATGTGGATAAAGAGAAGAAAAATTTTGGTGGAATGGGGATAAAAAGAAGAAAACTTTTAGTGGAATGGGGATAAAAAGAAGAAAACTTTTAGTGGAATGGGGATAAAAAGAAGCAAACCTTTAGTGGAATGGGGATAAAAAGAAGAAAACCTTCAGTGGAATGGGGATAAAGAGAAGAAAACTTTTAGTGGAATGGGGATAAAGAGAAGAAAACTTTTAGTGGAATGGGGATAAAAAGAAGAAAACCTTCAGTGGAATGGGGATAAAAAGAAGAAAACTTTTAGTGGAATGGGGATAAAAAGAGGAAAACCTTTAGTGGAATGGGGATAAAGAGAAGAAAACTTTTAGTGGAATGAGGATAAAAAAAAGAAAACCTTCAGTGGAATGGGGATAAAGAGAACAAAACTTTTAGTGGAATGGGGATAAAAAGAAGAACACCTTCAGTGGAATGGGGATAAAGAGAAGAAAACATTTAGTGGAATGGGGATAAAGAGAAGAAAACTTTTAGTGGAATGGGGATAAAGAGAAGAAAACTTTTAGTGGAATGGGGATAAAGAGAAGAAAACTTTTAGTGGAATGGGGATAAAAAGAAGAAAACCTTCAGTGGAATAGGGATAAAGAGAAGAAAACTTTTAGTGGAATGGGGATAAAGAGAAGAAAACTTTTAGTGGAATGGGGATAAAGAGAAGAAAACTTTTAGTGGAATGGGGATAAAGAGAAGAAAACTTTTAGTGGAATGGGGATAAAAAGAAGAAAACCTTCAGTGGAATAGGGATAAAGAGAAGAAAACTTTTAGTGGAATAGGGATAAAGAGAAGAAAACTTTTAGTGGAATGGGGATAAAGAGAAGAAAACCTTCAGTGGAATGGGGATAAAGAGAAGAAAACTTTTAGTGGAATGGGGATAAAAAGAAGAAAACCTTCAGTGGAATAGGGATAAAGAGAAGAAAACTTTTAGTGGAATAGGGATAAAGAGAAGAAAACTTTTAGTGGAATGGGGATAAAGAGAAGAAAACCTTCAGTGGAATGGGGATAAAGAGAAGAAAACTTTTAGTGGAATGGGGATAAAAAGAAGAAAACCTTCAGTGGAATAGGGATAAAGAGAAGAAAACTTTTAGTGGAATAGGGATAAAGAGAAGAAAACTTTTAGTGGAATGGGGATAAAGAGAAGAAAACCTTCAGTGGAATGGGGATAAAGATAAGAAAACTTTTAGTGGAATGGGGATAAAGAGAAGAAAACTTTTAGTGGAATGGGGATAAAGAGAAGAAAACTTTTAGTGGAATGGGGATAAAGAGAAGAAAACTTTTAGTGGAATGGGGATAAAAAGAAGAAAACCTTCAGTGGAATAGGGATAAAGAGAAGAAAACTTTTAGTGGAATGGGGATAAAGAGAAGAAAACTTTTAGTGGAATGGGGATAAAGAGAAGAAACCTTTTAGTGGAATGGGGATAAAAGAAGAAAACGTTTAGTGGAATGGGGATAAAAAGAAGAACACCTTCAATGGAATGGGGATAAAGAGAAGAAAACTTTTAGTGGATTGGGGATAAAGAGAAGAAAACTTTTAGTGGAATGGGGATAAAGAGAAGAAAACTTTTAGTAGAATGGGGATAAAGAGAAGAAAACTTTTAGTGGAATGGGGATAAAGAGAAGAAAACTTTTAGTGGAATGTGGATAAAGAGAAGAAAACTTTTAGTGGAATGGGGATAAAAAGAAGAAAACTTTTAGTGGAATGGGGATACAAAGAATAAAACTTTTAGTGGAATGGGGATAAAAAGAAGAAAACCTTCAGTGAAATGGAGATAAAGAGAAGAAAACTTTTAGTGGAATGGGGATAAAAAGAAGCAAACCTTTAGTGGAATGGGGATAAAAAGAAGAAAACCTTCAGTGGAATGGGGATAAAGAGAAGAAAACTTTTAGTGGAATGGGGATAAAGAGAAGAAAACTTTTAGTGGAATGGGGATAAAAAGAAGAAAACCTTCAGTGGAATGGGGATAAAAAGAAGAAAACTTTTAGTAGAATGGGGATAAAAAGAAGAAAACCTTTAGTGGAATGGGGATAAAGAGAAGAAAACTTTTAGTGGAAGTGGGATAAAGAGAAGAAAACCTTCAGTGGAATGAGGATAAAAAGAAAAAAACTTTTTGTGGAATGGGGATAAAAAGAAGAAAACCTTCAGTGGAATGGGGATAAAGAGAAGAAAACTTTTAGTGGAATGGGGATAAAAAGAAGTAAATCCTTCAGTGGAATGCGGATAAAGAGAAGAAAACTTTTAGTGGAATGAGGATAAAAAAAAGAAAACCTTCAGTGGAATGGGGATAAAAAGAACAAAACTTATAGTGGAATGGGGATAAAAAGAAGAACACCTTCAGTGGAATGGGGATAAAGAGAAGAAAACTTTTAGTGGAGTGGGGATAAAGAGAAGAAAACTTTTAGTGGAATGGGGATAAAGAGAAGAAAACTTTTAGTGGAATGGGGATAAAGAGAAGAAAACTTTTAGTGGAATGGGGATAAAAAGAAGAAAACCTTCAGTGGAATAGGGATAAAGAGAAGAAAACTTTTAGTGGAATGAGGATAAAAAAAAGAAAACCTTCAGTGGAATGGGGATAAAAAGAACAAAACTTTTAGTGGAATGGGGATAAAAAGAAGAACACCTTCAGTGGAATGGGGATAAAGAGAAGAAAACTTTTAGTGGAGTGGGGATAAAGAGAAGAAAACCTTCAGTTGAATGGGGATAAAAAGAAGAACACCTTCAGTGGAATGGGGATAAAGAGAAGAAAACTTTTAGTAGAATGGGGATAAAGAGAAGAAAACATTTAGTGGAATGGGGATAAAAAGAAAAAAACCTTCAGTGGAATAGGGATAAAGAGAAGAAAACTTTTAGTGGAATGGGGATAAAGAGAAGAAAACTTTTAGTGGAATGGGGATAAAGAGAAGAAAACTTTTAGTGGAATGGGGATAAAGACAAGAAAATGTTTAGTGGAATGGGGATAAAAAGAAGAACACCTTCAGTGGAATGGGGATAAAGAGAAGAAAACTTTTAGTGGAATGGGGATAAAGAGAAGAAAACTTTTAGTGGAATGGGGATAAAGAGAAGAAAACTTTTAGTAGAATGGGGATAAAGAGAAGAAAACTTTTAGTGGAATGGGGATAAAGAGAAGAAAACTTTTAGTGGAATGGGGATAAAGAGAAGAAAACTTTTAGTGGAATGGGGATAAAAAGAAGAAAACTTTTTGTGGAATGGGGATAAAAAGAAGAAAACCTTCAGTGGAATGGGGATAAAGAGAAGAAAACTTTTAGTGGAATGGGGATAAAAAGAAGAAAACTTTTAATGGAATGGGGATAAAAAGAAGAAAAACTTCAGTGGAATAGGGTTAAAAAGAAGAAAACTTTTAGTGGAATGGGGATACAAAGAAGAAAACTTTTAGTGGAATGGGGATAAAAAGAAGAAAACCTTCAGTGGAATGGGGATAAAGAGAAGAAAACTTTTAGTGGAATGGGGATAAAGACAAGAAAACTTTTAATGGAATGGGGATAAAAAGAAGAAAAACTTCAGTGGAATAGGGTTAAAAAGAAGAAAACTTTTAGTGGAATGGGGATACAAAGAAGAAAACTTTTAGTGGAATGGGGATAAAAATAAGAAAACCTTCAGTGGAATGGGGATAAAGAGAAGAAAACTTTTAGTGGAATGGGGATAAAGAGAAGAAAACTTTTAATGGAATGGGGATAAAAAGAAGAAAAACTTCAGTGGAATAGGGTTAAAAAGAAGAAAACTTTTAGTGGAATGGGGATACAAAGAAGAAAACTTTTAGTGGAATGGGGATAAAAAGAAGAAAACCTTCAGTGGAATGGGGATAAAGAGAAGAAAACTTTTAGTGGAATGGGGATAAAAAGAAGAACACCTTCAGTGGAATGGGGATAAAAAGAAGAAAACTTTTAGTGGAGTGGGGATAAAGAGAAGTAAACTTTTAGTGGAATGGGGATAAAGAGAAGAAAACTTTTAGTGGAATGGGGATAAAGAGAAGAAAACTTTTAGTGGAATGGGGATAACAAGAAGACAACCTTCAGTGGAATAGGGATAAAGAGAAGAAAACTTTTAGTGGAATGGGGATAAAGAGAAGAAAACTTTTAGTGGAATGGGGATAAAGAGAAGAAAACTTTTAGTGGAATGGGGATAAAGCGAAGAAAACGTTTAGTGGAATGGGGATAAAAAGAAGAACCCTTCAGTGGAATGGGGATAAAGAGAAGAAAACTTTTAGTGGAATGGGGATAAAGAGAAGAAAACTTTTAGTGGAATGGGGATAAAGAGAAGAAAACTTTTAGTAGAATGGGGATAAAGAGAAAAAAACTTTATTGGAATGGGGATAAAGATAAGAAAACTTTTAGTGGAATGGGGATAAAAAGAAGAAAACCTTCAGTGGAATGGGGATAAAGAGAAGAAAACTTTTAGTGGAATGGGGATAAAGAAAAGAAATCTTTTAGTGGAATGGGGATAATGAGAAGAAAACTTTTAGTGGAATGGGGATAAAGAGAAGAAAACCTTCAGTGGAATGGGGATAAAGAGAAGAAAACTTTTAGTGGAATGGGGGATAAAAAGAAGAAAACCTTCAATGGAATGGGGATAAGGAGAAGAAAACTTTTAGTGGAATGGGGATAAAAAATAGAAAACCTTCAATGGAATGGGGATAAAGAGAAGAAAACCTTCAGTGGAATACGGATAAAGAGAAGAAAACTTTTAGTGGAATGGGGATAAAAAGAAGAAAACCTTCAGTGGAATGGGGATAAAGAGAAGAAAACTTTTAGTGGAATGGGGATAAAGAGAAGAAAACTTTTAGTGGAATGGGGATAAAGTGAAGAACACTTTTAGTGGAATGGGGATAAAAAGAAGAAAACCTTCAGTGGAATGGGGATAAAGAGAAGAAAACCTTCAGTGGAATGGGGATAAAGAGAAGAAAACTTTTAGTGGAATGGGGATAAAGAGAAGAAAACCTTCAGTGGAATGGGGATAAAGAGAAGAAAACCTTCAGTGGAATGGGGATAAAGAGAAGAAAACTTTTAGTGGAATGGGGATAAAGAGAAGAAAACTTTTAGTGGAATGGGGATAAAGTGAAGAACACTTTTAGTGGAATGGGGATAAAGAGAAGAAAACCTTCAGTGGAATGGGGATAAAGAGAAGAAAACTTTTAGTGGAATGGGGATAAAAAGAAGAAAACCTTCAGTGGAATGGGGATAAAGAGAAGAAAACTTTTAGTAGAATGGGGATAAAAAGAAGAAAAACTTTTAGTGGAATGGGGATAAAGAGAAGAATACCTTCAGTGGAATGGGGATAAAGAGAAGAAAACTTTTAGTGGAATGGGGATAAAGAGAAGAACACCTTCAGTGGAATGGGGATAAAGAGAAGAAAACCTTTAGTGGAATGGGGATAAAGAGAAGAAAACCTTCAGTGGAATGGGGATAAAGTGAAGAAAACTTTTAGTGGAATGGGGATAAAGAGAAGAATACCTTCAGTGGAATGGGGATAAAGAGAAGAAAACTCTTAGTGGAATGGGGATAAAAAGAAGAAAACTTTTAGTGGAATGGGGATAAAAAGAAGAAAACCTTCAGTGGAATGGGGATAAAGAGAAGAAAACTTTTAGTGGAATGGGGATAAAAAAAAAAGAAAACCTTCAGTGGAATGGGGATAAAAAGAAGAAAACTTTTAGTGGAATGGGGATAAAGAGAAGAAAACTTTTAGTGGAGTGGGGATAAAGAGAAGAAAACTTTTAGTGGAATGGGGATGAAAAGAAGAAAACCTTCAGTGGAATGGGGATAAAGAGAAGAAAACGTTTAGTGGAATGGGGATAAAAAGAAGAATACCTTCAGTGGAATGGGGATAAAGAGAAGAAAACTTTTAGTGGAATGGGGATAAAAAGAAGAAAACCTTCAGTGGAATGGGGATAAAAAGAAGAAACCTTTTAGTGGAATGGGGATAAAAAGAAGAAAACCTTCAGTGGAATAGGGGTAAAAAGAAGAAAACCTTCAGTGGAATTGGGATAAAGAGAAGAAAACTTTTAGTGGAATGGGGATAAAGAGAAGAAACCTTTTAGTGGAATGGGGATAAAAAGAAGAAAACCTTCAGTGGAATGGGGATAAAGAGAAGAAAACTTTTAGTGGAATGGGAATAAAGAGAAGAAAACTTTTAGTGGAATGGGGATAAAAAGAAGAAAACCTTCAGTGGAATGGGGATAAAGTGAAAAAAACCTTCAGTGGAATGGGGATAAAGAGAAGAAAACTTTTAGTGGAATGAGGATAAAGAGAAGAAAACTTTTAGTGGAAAGGGGATAAAGAGAAGAAAACTTTTAGTGGAATGGGGATAAAAAGAAGAATACCTTCAGTGGAATGGGGAAAAAGAGAAGAAAACTTTTAGTGGAATGGGGATAAAAAGAAGAAAACCTTCAGTGGAATGGGGATAAAAAGAAGAAAACCTTCAGTGGAATGGGGATAAAAAGAAGAAAACCTTCAGTGGAATTGGGATAAAGAGAAGAAAACTTGTAGTGGAATGGGGATAAAGAGAAGAAAACTTTTAGTGGAATGGGGATAAAAAGAAGAAAACCTTCAGTGGAATGGGGATAAAGAGAAGAAAACCTTCAGTGGAATGGGGATAAAGAGAAGAAAACGTTTAGTGGAATGGGGATAAAGAGAAGAAAACTTTTAGTGGAATGGGGATAAAAAGAAGAAAACCTTCAGTGGAATGGGGATAAAAAGAAGAAAACCTTCAGTGGAATGGGGATAAAAAGAAGAAAACTTTTAGTGGAATGGGGATAAAGAGAAGAAAACTTTTAGTGGAATGGGGATAAAAAGAAGAAAACCTTCAGTGGAATGGGGATAAAGAGAAGAAAACTTTTAGTGGAATGGGGATAAAAAGAAGAAAACCTACAGTTGAATGGGGATAAAGAGAAGAAAACTTTTAGTGGAGTGGGGATAAAGAGAAGAAAACCTTCAGTGGAATGGGCATAAAGAGAAGAAAACTTTTAGTGGAATGGGGATAAAGAGAAGAAAACTTTTAGTGGAATGGGGATAAAAAGAAGAAAACCTTCAGTGGAATGGGGATAAAAAGAAGAAAACTTTTAGTGGAATGGGGATAAAGAGAAGAAAACTCTTAGTGGAATGGGGATAAAAAGAAGAAAACCTTCAGTGGAATGGGGATAAAGAGAAGAAAACTTTTAGTGGAATGGGAATAAAGAGAAGAAAATTATTAGTGGAATGGGGATAAAAAAAAGAAAACCTTCAGTGGAATGGGGATAAAAAGAAGAAAACCTTCAGTGGAATGGGGATAAAGAGAAGAAAACTTTTAGTGCAATGGGGATAAAAAGAAGAAAACCTTCAGTGGAATGGGGATAAAAAGAAGAAACCTTTTAGTGGAATGGGGATAAAGAGAAGAAAACTTTTAGTGGAATGGGGATAAAAAGAAGAAAACTTTTAGTGGAATGGGGATAAAGAGAAGAAAACTTTTAGTGGAATGGGGATAAAAATGGATGGTAGCATTCAATGCTACCAAGACTAAGCTTGTCTCTTTTAATAATTACAAAAAAACTTCTCAACCACCAATAGCTATGGCTAATTATACATTACCTGAAAGCAGTTCATTCAAACTCCTCGGCTTAACATTCACGGAAAAAATGAGTTGGAACAGATTCATTGAAGGCATTGGCATGGCTAATGGAAGGAAGGTGGGTTTTCTCTACCATGCTAGAAAGCTACTTATGCCTGACAGTATCCTGTACCTCTATTAGGCCTCCACGTATGGAGTATTTTTGTCACATTTGGGCTGGTGCATCTGCAACTAGACTCTCGCTCCAAGACAGGGATCAAAAGAGAGTTAACAACCTAATAGATCCTAAACTGTAAACTAGGCTTCAGCCTCTCTCACATCGAAGAAATGTTGTATCCCTCTGTCTGTTCTACAAGTATTTTAATGGTATATGCTCCGACGAACTACCAGCCCTAGTACTCCTTTGGCGTAAATACTCTTGACAAATCTGACAAGCAGCAAAATCTCACTCTTACGCAGTAGAAATCCTCAGATGCCAAAAAGTTTTCTATTCTAATAGTTTCTTCCACAAAACTGCTAGACTTTGGAATTCCCTTCCGGGTTCTTGCTTCCCCGATTGTACTGACATGCAGAAAATCAAGTTTAATATAAACAGACATCTTTCTGCTTAACTCCCTACATAGTATCCCTGCAATTATGTCCTAGATAATAGCTTCCTACATCAAAGTGGCAGTATGCCATGTTTGGGGTGAAGATGCAATAATTTAAAAAAAAATTATTTAGTTGAATAAATTGTAAAGAAATTCTGAATTGGTTGTTTTTTTGCTTTTTGTTTTGTTTTTTTTCATATAAAACACCGACCTTGTGTCTGATTTTGCCTTTGTGGGGAGGCAAGTAAATAGAGGCTTCATCGTTTCCGGCATGAAAGCTAGTTTTGATAACGAACAACAATTGGCTTTACTCTGCACTCCATTGTACAATTATTGCATACGTCATTTCAAATTTAAACTGCTACTTTTTTTCACAATGTTTATAAGGGTGATGTACGTATATATCGGAGGAGAATATATGTACATAGTGTATTGTCCCTGTTTACAATGCCTCCCCACGGGACAGAGTTAGACACCAGGGTCGTTTTTTAACATGGAGAAAAGGAAAAAAAAAATAAAATTGTCTCAGTCGTGAAGGATTTCTCCTCCACTGACAGAGAACAAGAAATTGAAGTGCAGCATCTGAAGAACAGATACTACACTTTGAGGTATTTATTTGCTCCCCCACTGAGCAAATTAGGCACAAGGTCGATTTTTAATGTGAGGAGTGAAGGGGAAATGACGACCAACTCCCCAGGGAGTAGGGGAGCTGGATAGTGATAATTGGTGTGAAGGGTTGCCCCTACATTGACCAAGGTCCTATATGTGGAGTTTCCCCCCACATATGGTCTTTGCTTGCAGTATCTGCCGGAACAGATGGTATTTATTTGCTCCCCCACCGAGCAAATTAGGCACAAGGCCAATTTTTAATGTGAGGAGTGAAGGGAGGGGGAAGGGGAAAAGGGGACCAGCTCCCGAGAGGTGGGAAATGGGAGCTGGTTAAAGGTCAGGCATGTGGGGTTGCCCCCACATCTGGTCTTTGCTTGCAGTATCTGCCCGAACAGATACTACACTTTGATCTTGGCCAAAAGGCCAAGTAGTAGTTGGTTGGATTTATTTGCTTCCCCACTGAGCAAATTAGGCACAAGGCCGTTTTTTACAAGTAGTAGTTGGTGTATTGTTTGATGTAAATTCTGTTAAAATTCATCATTTTTAAAAACAATAGTTATGTTTGTTTATCACAATTCCCTCAACTCCAAAGCCAAGAGTCTAGACCAGTGGTTCTCAACCCTTTTTATCCATGGATCCCTTTACCCTTCTCTTTTTTTTTTTTTTTTTACTGAACCCCTTCATTACTATTGGTTATAAAACAATATTTTATTTTTTACTAATAAGCAGCAAAATTGTATATAATTAAGCTTTATTTTAAAATGAAAACTAATTTAATGTAAATACAAAAATTATAAAAGTAATGATAATAATCAAAATTAATAATTATAATAATTCGTTACCAATATCTTGTATTACAATTTTACACTGTTTCTTACATGGTCAAGCCGATGGAGGTCAAAACTCTTCAGACAATTGAATTCCCTGTAGCATGTATGTACACTACTTAAAATTTTTTGACAAGCAGTTAAAGTGAAATGTGTAATAAAAAAGTGGTATATTTATTCAATGAAATACCTGTGGTCGGTACTGCTCGGCGAGTTTTTTTTTTTATATCTGGTTCCATCGATGTTAATGATAATCGAAAATCACCTCTTTTCACAATGTCAAGTCTATTGCAAGCTTTTGATAACAGTTATAAAAGCACAACTAAATCCCGATTCAACAAGATATTGGAAAAGCAATAACGTAGAGATTTGCTTTATTCCAAAGCAAATGGTATTTTGTAGCAACATCATTTGTTTTCCATACATTGTATTTTCAATATGTGAATTTTGCAGACATAATTTCATCACTTTGTAATTTTATGAGAGACTTTTGCAGAGATATATTTATATCGGCAACATTAATTTTGAAAGGAATTGAAACCCAAGTCGATACAACCATCACTAAACCATGTTTACATATCTTCATACATATTTCCATATATTCACCATATAATGCAAGATCTTCATCTTTCAAATCGCTGATAACAGAAGCCAAACAAGGAAACTGTTTGTCTCGGCCAGCCATACTTATGGATAATGTTTGATGATAGCTTGGAAATCAAAGTTTTTAAAAGTATTCTACTGATTTATCTTTCTTTCTTGTGTGTTTCTTTTCTAGATGAATTTTTAGTTTACGAGGTTTCATTCTACCATTTGAAAGTACATCCATACATATGCGGCACATTGGTTTCGTTTCATTATGTGATGTTAGAATAATTCCGTAAGACAAATATTCAACAGAGTACTGTCGGCACTTCTTTTACTTGGAGTAGCCATGGGGTGTTTGCAAAAAAAAACAAAAAAAAAACAAAACAAAAAAAAAACTATATAACTATTGCAGTTTATAATATCTATAATATCTAACTATATATATAGCTGACCTAATTATTAACGCTAACTTTCGCGCTTTTTGTCTGGGTCAGTTTGACCTTGCTTTTCAAATTTAAATTGTCACCGTTTTTTCGGGTTTTTTTTAAGCCTTAATTTTTTTGATTCATCCAGCCTTGACAGACGTGTTTCAAATATTATCTCTAGTACTTTTCTTTTAATGATTTGGAATTCATTCCATTTGCACTTTTTTCCAAGGAACTCTGCCTTTTGGATGATTTTGGACCATTTGGAATTTACCCAGTGGATTGTAATTTTAAATTCGACCGTTTTGGATTTTACCATTTTTGGATTTTTACCCTTCACCGGACTATCCATTCATGTGAAATCTTTTTATTATTTTTCTTTTGCCTCCTGTTCCCCTTACCTCACCTTTTTTTTTTAACCAAGTAAGATCTTTGACTTACTTGTAGTTTCATTAAATACTTTTATATGCAAAATCCGATCCTGCATTTTGCTAATTCCTGCCCTCTGATGAGAAGGAGAGTATTTCTTCGAAACTCCGCGGATTAAGGGCTATCCACTTATCTTGTGCTTCCTTTTTTAAAATTAAATATGTTTTTAACTCTTTTTCAAGATGTCTTTTAACATATTTTATTAATCATTTGTTCATATATATATATATATATATATATATTGCTGTTCATTTTTATACATTTTCTACTCATATAACACATTATATTTATATTGCTTGTATTGCTCAAACTATTGTTATCATCTTGAGTGTTATTTGTGCAACGTTTCGATCGGATTGTCCTTCAACCTTTTCTTCTTTCTTTTCCAAACAACAACCGACATGCCTGATGAAGGTCAAAGAACAATCCGACCGACACGTTGCACAAATAAAACTTAAGGTGAGAACAATAGTCCGATCAATATAAGTAATATAACTATAATCAATCGGCCCTCATCTAAAAAATTTAGAACTTAAATATAACACATTCAGAAACAGTGCTAGTTAAATATTCGCGGTAAAACTGGTAAATAGAAATGTTATAGTTAAAATAACTTATTCAAAGCTGATAATTATATCAGATATGAATTGATATTTGAAATTTGTATTAAAATGGGAAAAATTCGCCATTTTTCTCTTCAGTCTTTTTATACTTTTATACTGAGAAATAAATTTTTCATTATTGACATGCAGAAATTAAAAACAAATGTGAAAGAATATACTAGGAACTTTTAATATATCTTACCTTTCAACGATGAAGTTCAATGTTAAACTGAAATGAGCTGCTTGGGTCAATTGTAATAGATTTTCTCATAGAAGATCGAAGTATCAGCTTTTTTTCACGTCAAACAGTAGAAATTAATTTTTTATTAATATTATAATTATAATAATAATAATAATAATAATAATAATAATAATAATTTCGTTTTCTTCATGGACCACTAAAATATCATTGTGAACTCTCAATTTTTATATTTTTCCTCAGAAACATTCCATAGACTCCTAGGATCCATGTAGACCCTGGTTAAGAAGCCCTTGTATAGACTATCATTTAAATATTTTTTACTGTTGACTGCAATCCTGTTGCTAATCGTGTGATGTTCTAGGAGGTCAACCTTAGGCTTTGTCCTTCTCCCTTTGAGAAAGTAAAGTTAATGGCTAATCGCCAGATGCGTCCCTACCGGATAATGCCGGTGGGGTGAGCTAATCAATTTTTGCAGATCAGCATGATCTTCAACACCACTTTCCGATCCTTGTGTTATATCTTCCCGCCGGGGAAGGAAGATAATTAAATCAATATGTGCTGAAACGATTAGAAACTGATAACTTTCATATTTTCATCCAAAAACGAGATATTTTCATAAAATTTTATCACATTTTTGAGGGAGGGAACTCAACAGATGTTTGCTGTTGTAATCAATTTCAAAAGAAGTTATTTAGCAAAGTCTTTATATGGTTATACTTTTTAGGGGATATTTATTGTAAGAGCCAGTTTTGTGAAAACAGTTCTACAGAATACATAAGTGTGTGAAAGCTATGAAAATGTTATATGCTTAACACGCAAAATAATGAATAAAAAAACTAATTCATACAAGAGAGTCTTTTAATCTATATCTCTATTATTATATAAAAGGAATTTTGTCTGTGAGTGTATACGAGTTTGTTCTCTATGGACTCGAAAACAGCTGGGCCAATTTTTATGAAATTTCGTATGAAGGTACTTTATGTGCATGCCAGTCTTCTTAAGTATGTATCGGAATATCTTTAATAAGTATCGATAATCGATAATCCATTGAAAGAAGGAACAGACCAAAGTTAATATTTTATACAGACTAACATCACACGTACAATTGCAAAGTTTTATTACGGCACAAACAGAAAGGCCCAGCCCAACATATAAAATAAACAGTAGGTTCTTTGATATGACAAGGCCGCATTCGAAATAAATGTTTACACCATGATACATACATAACTTTTTCATTTTAAACTTAAATTGAAGCCATTATCACCGCACAAGCAGTAGGGTCAGGTATATAAAATCAACAGTAATTTCTTTGATATGACAGGTGTGTTCGAAGTGAATGTTTCTATTTAGAGCACAATGGAAGCATGATACTTGACTTTTTCATTTAAAATTTTATTTTAAGGCATTATATAGGAAAATTTTTACTGTTGATTTTATAAAATTATATAAAATCAACAGTAAAAATTAATAATTTTATAAAATCAACAGTAAATTCTCTACAGTGCAATGCAAACGACAATGTATTGTGGACTAAGTCATCCTGGGGAGGCATATAAAGCTTCCTCCCAATGCATCGCGATGGGTCCCCAACTATAGCAGGCAATCAATCGATTTTATTGAAAAATGGGCGATTACACTGATTTTGATGACAATAAAAATAGGGGAGTGTGAAACATTCGTTGATCATAAGTCAATCTCGGACAACGTCGGGTCTCCCTGCTAGTATATATATTTAAAAGTGCAGCGTTACGTTGATAGAAAGCATATTTTGATAATCCTACGCAGAACAAACGGGCTTCATTAACTAAGATATTAAGGAAGCTTGAGTTGATAAATTCAGGATTGCGAATTTTCTGCAGAAAAAGTCGTCACTCAATTATAAAAATTATATTTGATTGAAAGTTATTTGTAAAAGTAATCTTGCAATCGTAAAAAGGTTCTGTGAGAAATATTACTTGTATTAGTGTGAATGTGACTATACATTTGTTTTTAATCAGCAGACGACAGTGTGAAAAAGCCAATGCATTGTGTGTGCCATGTTAGGAGCAGAGAGCATATAAGCATGACAGAGTATGCATGAGTTGAGAAATGACTTTAGCTTTCCCAAGTCTAACAGAGCAGCGAGGGAAACTGGCGTAAAGTAGGTGTAAATTTTGCCATGGATTCTGGATTAGCCTGTTTATTAAAGGTAAAATCTAGCCTTATATGCGATCCAGGGTAGAGGGCCGAATCAAAAGAGGCACATTCGAAAAATTCATAAAAAATGCATCTGAATGGTGTAAACATTTTTTATTTATTTTTATTAATTCAAGTGGATGTATGCCCAGATTCATATGCGCAGAAACGATTTCAAGCACTTTTGCATTATGCGCAAAAGGGTAAACTTCTCCATTACAGTTATACGTGTAACGTTTCATTTTTTTTTAAATGTTTTTTTTTTCATTTTTTATGAGGTTTTATTTTTTTGTTTTTGTTTTTACTTATTTTTTATTAATTTAATGACCAGAAAGAATGAGTGTCGACATGTTCTCTTTTCTCCAAGTCATTAACTACAGCTTGCTGTTTTTATTCTATTTTTTTTTTTTTTTTTTCATTTCTATAATATTCAAATCATAAATAAGACAAGGCTTTCGAGTCCGTTAAAAACAGGCAAAAGTTATAGCACATTGATTTGGAATGAGCGCTCCATGTCCATTGAATGTTTGAATATAATAAAAGTTGAAATAATGTTTGCATTAAATACTATTCCATATTAAGCATCGAATGGATACAATAATAACAATAATAATAATAATAATAATAATAATAATTTGCTGCATTTGTTGCATTTTGCTGCATATGTTGCTACAAAATTTCAACCAGATCGGTCCAATAATTTATATAATTATTTAATAAGACAGACAGACAGAATAAGAGAAATATAATATATATAAAGTAAAAAGCCGTATTAGTTGTTTATGACTCTCTTGTGAAATCCATTAAATTTTGTAAAAATCCACGAATACAAAATTAACATTATTTAAAATTTTGTTTAATCTGCTTTAAGGCTTTGTTTTCAAGTATATCATAAACTGGTAAATATATATTATCCATATTGTATCGATTATGTTATAAACATATACTGTACCTTGCATGGATTTAGAAATCGTTCACGTCTATTGAATCTTTGAAGTATGCAAGATCACCTATGACCACTGGATCAACCTCAGTACATTGTATAACATATTATAACAAAACGAAAGGCAAGAATCAAAAGAATACGCATATGATCACTTTACACATTTGAACTGAACTCAACCTGTGATGAGAAAAAAATATAAAGTCTCGTTTTAATTTCTATGGAAACGTCGGCAAAAAATTCCGATAAAAACAGGGGAAAACTTATAATTAAATTTTACCCATTAGTGTATAGATTTAACCCATTGTAATTTAGTTTACCCACTGCATATTAGTGTAACATAGACACGTATTTTAATATATATATATATATATATATATATATATATATATATATATATATATATATATATATATATATATATATATATATATATATATATATATATACCAACTGTATATTAGTGTATACATTTAAGCCATTGTACTATTTGTATAAATTTAATCCTTTGTATATTAGTGTATATATTAAAAATCATTGTATACTATTGTATACATTAAACGCATTGTATATTAGTGTATACATTAAACGCATTGTATATTAGTGTATACATTAAACGCATTGTATATTAGTGTATACATTAAACGCATTGTATATTAGTGTATACATTTAACCCATTATATATAGTGTAGACATTAAACCCATTGAACTTTTGTATAGTTTATTTAAGTGTATATATTTACCTCATTGTATTTTTATATACACTTAAACAATTTTATTTTAGTGTATACATTTAACCAATTGTATATCAGTGTATACATTTAACCCATTGTATATTTGTGTACATTTAACAAACTGTGTATTAGTGTATACATTTAACCCATTGTTTATTAGTGTATACATTCAACCCAGTGTATATAAGTGCATATAGTTAACCCATTGTATTTTTGCATGCATTAAACCTATTGTATATTAGTGTATACATTTAACCCATTGCATTTCAGCGTATACATTAAACCTGTTGTATTTTTGTATACATTTAATCAATTTATTATTAGTGTATACATTAAACCAATTATATTTTAGTGTATACATTTCACCTATTGTATTGTTTATTAGTGTACACTTTTAACGTATTGTATTTGAGTGTATACATTTTACTTATTGTATTTTTGTATACATAAAACCAATTGTAAATGAGTGAATACATTTGACCCATTGTATAGTAGTGTACACATTTTATCCATTGTATTTTTTGTATAAATTTAACAAGTTGTATATTGGTGTATACATTTTACCTTTTGTATTTTGTTGTATACATCTAACGCGCCTTATATAATTGTGTATAAAACTTACCCATTGAATATTTGTGTATACATTTAACTCATTGTATACATTAAACCATTGTATATTAGTGTATACATTAAGCCATTGTATATTCGTGTATATATTTATCCAATTGTATTTTTGCGTGCATTTAACCTACTGTATTTTAGTGTATGTCTTAAACTCATTGTATTTTTGTATACATTTAACCCATTGCATATCAGTCTAGGAATGTAACCCATTTTATACCGTGTATACATTTAACCCGTTGTATATTAGTGTATGCATTTATCTAATTGTATATTAATGTGTACATTTAATCCATTGCATGCATTGAACGTATTGTATGTTTTGTAAACATTACATTTAATCCATTGTATACATTGAACGTATTGTATGTTTTGTAAACATTTAACCTATTGTATGTTAGCGTATACATTAAACTCATTGTATATAAGTGTATATATTGGACCTATTGTATATTAGTGTATACATTTAACCCATTGTATATTAGTATATACATTTGCACCATTGTGTGTTAGTATATGTATTAAACCATTTGCATATTCGTGTATACATTTAACTCATTGAGTTTTTGATTGCATATCAGTGTATACATTTAACTTGTTGTATTGTAGCGTATACATTTAACTAATTGTATTTTTTGTGTACCATTGTATATTAATGTATGTGTTTAACCGATTGGATATTTTTGTATACATCTAACCCATTGCATATAAGTGTACACTCGTGAGCAAAAAAAAAAAAAAAATGGGCCAAACAAATTTTATACATTTTATTGCACTAAAAGCTATATTTAACAAAGAACAATTACAAGTACAAGGAAACTTAAACGAGACTAATAACACAGAACAAGACATTTACTTTAATAAATGCTTATTATGGAATCGCATTCCCTTTTGATTTATTTAAAAGATCAATCCTTTTAGGCATGCTCTCAACCAAAGTGAAACTCTGTGAAGAGGAGATGCTATTCCATTTGCTTTTCACAGCTTCCCACAGTTTGTCATTGTTCGAAAAAGTTTTTCAGCCAATGCACGAGATATTAGAGACCAAGTATTATCAATTGGGTTTAAGTCGGGGCTTTGACCTGGCCAAAACATCACATCAATTGAATGATCAGAAAACCATTTTTTTGTGACTTTAGTAGTGTGTGCAGTGGCATGAAAAATAATGTTCTGGGATATTCCCAGCTTCTGTATACTTGGTAACAGTCCTGTTTCTAATATTCGAATGTGTTTCTTTGCATTGATTGACTTCTCATATCTAATAAGTTCCCCAACTCCTGCTGCAGTAAAAGTTCCCCATACCATTATCCCCCCATTCCCGTGTTTAACTGTCATTTTTATGCCACTTGTAGAAAATCTTTCTCCAGTTCTTCGATTGCACCGTTCAGGAGCGTCACTTACAAGACAAAATCTAACCAGAAACATTCCTGAACCAGTCTGTATCTTTCTTGCCATAACACGAGAAAAATCTCTTTCTATCATTGATGTTCTTCTTAGATAAAAATGGCTTCTTTGCACACCTTTTAGAGGAAAATCCCATTTCTTTCATTCGTCTAGATATTGTATATTTAGAAGGAGAATTTCCAGCCGCTGTTTTGAATTCTTTGCTATGGTCAACATAAGTTTTCTTTCAATCCTTCAAAACAGTTAATTTAAGCTTGTGGTCGTCCTTCAAAGTGGATGCTCTAGGACGACCAGATACAGATTTACCTTTTACCAAGCGTTTGACTTCGGACTTTTGACCAATTCGCTTCACTACAGAAAGAGATGTTTTCAAATTTTCTTTTCTTAAAATATCAAAAATCTGCTTGTAAGTCATTGGGACAGCTTTAATCCTGCAATTCGGTTTTTTATATTCTCGCCAAGATGCGGTCTTACCATTTTTAGGATTCATTTTTTCACTTATTATTATATGCTATAATAATAATGATCTACAAAATAGAAATGATCAGTTAAAATTAACAAAAATCCATGGAAAAACATTGAAAAATCGATTTCTCCCTTCTTTCACTCTTGGCCCATTTTTTTTTTTTTTTGTCATGAGCGTATACATATCACTCATTGTATTTTTGTAAACATTTCAAACATTTTATATCAGTGTTAACATTTATCCCATTGTATAATCATTTGAACCACTGTATATTAGTGTATACATTAAACCCTATTGTATATTAGTTTATATATTTAACTCATTATGTATTGTACATTTAACCCATCGTACTTATATACATATATGTATGCATTTAGTCCATTGTATTTTTAGTAATTATTTAATCTATTGTATAGAAGTGTATAATTTTAACCAACTGTATATTAGTGTATACATTTAGACTGTTGTACTTTTTATACATTTAGCTCATTTTATATTAGTTTATGCATTTACCCCACTGTATTAAAATGTATACATTTAACCCATTGTATACATTTAACTAATTGTATACTAGTGTATACATTACTCCCAATGTATTTTTGTATACTTTTAAACAATTGTATATAAGAGTTAATATTTAACCCGTTGTATTTCTCGTATAAATTTAACCAATTGTGTATAAGTGTATACTTTTAACCCATTATATATTAGTGTATACATTTCACCTATTTTATTTTTTGCATACACTTAACCCATTGTATATCAGTGTATACGTTTATCCTATCGTATAAATTTTACCTATTGTATATTAGTATATACATTTAACATATAGTATGTTAGTATTTACATATCACTCATTGTATTTTTGTCAACATTTAAACCATTGTATCTTAGCACATACATTTTACCTAATTTATATTTGTGTATACATTAAACTCATTGTATATCTGTATATCTATAAAAGTGATAGTGTCTATCTGTCTGTCTGTCTGTCTGTCTGTCTGTCTGTCTGTGTACATTTCCCTACACAATAACTCTGTCAGTTTTCAGTCTACAGACTCGTAATTTGATATACAGGGTACTGAGATTTGGGAAATCTTTTTCGGCCAGAAATTTGGCTGGTAAGGGATCAAAATTGAACGATTTGACATTTGAGAACTCTACCAAACTCCTCCGACAATTTTGGGTATAAACCATTGAAATTTTAGACATAGATTTCTTGGACACGGATCTAACTTAATAACTTGATTTGTGCCCAAAACAATAAATTTTAAGGGGTCATGATAGAGGTCAAAGTTAAAAAAAATTGACCTCTGCGGTTTCTACTAAATTACTCAGACAATTTCTGGTTTAAACATTTGAAATTTTACATACAGGGTATTCAGAGATAGGGCAAGCTTTTTAATCGGTTTGGGTCGAAAATTTGAGCTATTAATATACAAATGTATGTATGTATGTATGTTTGCATGTCTGCCTAAAACTTTCGACAGAGACGACGAATTTTCACGAGATTAGTGTCGTTTTGAAGCACGACCTTTCAGACGACAAATACCGAAAAATTGGCTAAAAACATTATTTTCTTCACCCTCAACTTGGCACTTTTCTACAGGGAGGAATCGCTTTTTTCGCCGATATTTTCGACAGTCTTCCCCTTTTTTCGATTGTCTAGCCTTAATTTAAACTTACGTCACTTCCGGTTTGGCAGTGGTCGTAACAGCAAAGACGTCACGTTTTCCCCCCGTTTTTTTCCTCCTTCGCGGTACAAGTTCGAGCCTGCCTTCCTACTACCACTTTTTGTTTTGCTCAACACACACCTCCAAAAACCCGAGCAACACCGGGTACCCATTCTACTTAGTGTATATATTTAACTCATTGTGTATGGTACATTTAACTTATTGTATTTTTGTATACATTTAATCCATTCTATATAAGTGTATAATTTTAATCTATTGTATATTAGTGCATACATTTAACTAATTGTATACCAATGTATACATTTAACTAATTGTATACCAATGTATACATTTAACTAATTGTATATCAATGTATACATTTTACTAATTGTATACCAATGTATACATTTTACTAATTGTATACCAATGTATACATTTAACTAATTGTATACCAATGTATACATTTAACAAGATGTATTTTTATAGATATTTAAGCTATTCTATATAAGTGTTAATATTTAACCCATTGTATTTTTTGTATACATTTAACCAATTGTGTATTAATGCATACTTTTAACCTATTGTATATTAATGTACACATTTAACCCATTGTATATTAATGTAGACATTAAACCCACTGTATATTAATGTATACATTTAACCCATTGTCTATTAGTCTATACATGAAACTAATATTATCGATTGTATATTAGTGTTTATATGTAACCCATTTTATATTAATATATACATTTAATTTCTGTAACGCATTGTGAAGATTTATCGATATAGTACATTTATTTATTGGTATAAGATTTGCAGAAACGTTATAAATATTAACCTTTTATTTACAATACTTGTTAGCCGTCCTTATTACTAAGAGTTTATATTTAAATTTCATGAATATTCCTGAGCTGTGAAAAACAAAAAAAAAAAAACAGCCCACGAGGGAGTTCGGTGGAAATCTAAAAAGGGGGTCTGTGATTGGGTGTTTTTTATCCAATCACACGGTATAGAGCGACTCCGTAATAATTTAGAAAACAGACCCCACATGTGTAACATTAAAAAAATCGAAAATATATTGATTAGGTAACAGATAAAATTGTTGGAAAACGTGATATGACATGCTGAGCATATAAGAGTTAAAATCGAGTGGAACTTTTATGCCTGCCGCTACCCACCGCTAATCATAATCAAGAATGTTATCTCACGTGATTCAAATTAACTAATTCGTCGCAACGTTTGGAAATTAAAGTAAATCGTCTGCCTTGAGTATTAAAAACCATAATTGAATCATTACCAACTTTACACTTCTTTTATTCAATTCTTATTTTTTTACTTTTCAAAAACGGAAATTTTATTTTGTAAAAGTAAACTAAAAAGAATTCTTACACATAATTTTACGAGTTAATTTTTTTTAAATTTGTTCACTTTAAAAATCTATCAAAATTTTTCTATTGGTTGAATTTTTACGATATTTACAGGTTCAATGTGAAATTTTATGCTCTTTCCAATGAACTGAATATAATATTCTAGACAAGGCTTTTTTTAAATCACTCCCCAATGTTGAAATGTCTATTAAAATGAAAATAATTAATTTTCTCATCTCAAATTTATATATCACAAATTGAAGATAAAGGATCAATAAATAAAATAAGCTAATTTAAAACAAAAAACAGAACAGTTATTGGCAAATTTACCTGTAAAGTCCAAAGTTTAAAACCTTTTTTTTTTAAACCACGTTGAATTTTTTTAAGTGAAACCTTGTAATCTTGTTATATTTCACAGAAAGTTTCGTTTAATTACGACAATTATTTCTATTTCATTCAATACGTTTTTTTTAGATATTAAAAAAAAGTCACTCCATAAAGAAGAAATAAAATATATTAAATCAAAAACTCATGTATTTCTTTAAGGGAATTTAAAAAAAAAAAAAAATCTCTCGACTGGTTTTTTTTATCGGCAAAACTGATGAGTGAAATGGGACTATTTTTCACCTACGGTGGCCCACATTTACTAACTTTTGTTTACAGCCATCAATACTAAGAGACATTAATTCGGTCGCTTACAGACCACCATAGTTCATAACTCTAAGAAAGACGGTTATCTCCCCTTTTCTCCATTTGAGATGAGCTGAAGTCGCGATATTTTTTAATGCTCGCTTAAAAAAGTATTTTATTTAAAAAGAACATGGAATATAAAATATAAATATGGATAAATTCTTAACAATGAAGAATGGAAATACCCATTGAATAGTAATTTTTATAGGTAAGTTATTTTTTGAAATTTATATATATATATATATATTATCGAAGTAAGTTAAAATTCGTTGATTTTCTTTAAATCTTGCTCGTTTAATTGAAAAAGATTAGGGCTTGAATTACATTTTTCAAGTAGTTATAAGCTTCGAAAGATAGGAGATCGAATTATTAAATTTTTTTATCTACACGGGTAAATAGTAGTTCTCTCGCTCGTCGGCAGAGCGCGCGCGTACACACACGCACACACATGTATATATATATTAATATTAATCGGAAAATTCGGAACTTTAAGGGTATCAGAACCGCTATCGCAATAGGAAAAATGTGTGAATATTTTCCGATGCTAAAAAGTGTCCTTTTTTTATTTGATTTTGTTTAAAAACAGAATTTTCCACTCTTGAGATTTAAAAAAAAAAAACAGTAAAAGTAAAAATATATAGATCATGCCCCACAAGTTTTTTTTTTTTTTTTTTTTTTTTTTTTTTTTGCGTTTAAGAAAGTATTTGCACATTTAGCATGTGTATTTACGGTAATCAGAAAAAATTAACAACTAAAGTTAAATATTTAGAGATTTATAACGAATCGGGGAAAATATTGGAATCGTCTTATATATATATATATATATATATATATATATATATATATATATATATATATATATATATATATTAGAGAGAGAGAGTGTGTGTGTGTCAGAGAACGAGTCTCTTTCCTCGTCGATCTGTCACACTTAAAGTTAAAAAAAGATTTCCATTTCTGAACTTTTGAGATGAAGATTGGTCATTTGTATTATTTGGAATCTTCAGACTACTTTGCTCATCTTCAGTGCCATTTTCACAACGTTTCGGTCGTTGTAATCTCCAACCTTCTTCAGGTGCATTTTGTTTAACTCGGAAATCTACACGGAATTTCGAACGGAACAGAGTAGCGTGCTCTCGTTCCGTCAGCCATGACTTAATAAAGTTACTAGGTAATTCGCAATTGTATTTTTCGGTCAACCTTCAGGAGAATATCACTTTACAATTGATTTTTCCCAAGTACTTTAACCACTGCATTATATATATATATATATATATATATATATATATATATATATATATATATATATTAGATTTGTCTTTATATAAGCAGTAGTTTGTTGCTACACAGTCATGAGCATGTTTCGGTCTTCTAGTATTTACTAACTAGAGACCTCATCAGGCAACAACCCTCATTTTCGAAAACGGAATTCTAAATGAAAAGCGAAAATTAATCCTCAGCAAAAGAAGGCTACAGTTGCGGCAATAACTTAGAAAAGATAATAAAAAACATAATAAAATTTTAAGCAACGACACAGAACACAATTTAGGGTACAGGATAACAAAAACGTGCAACTGTATTAATAAATCCAAATGTCCCCTTAAGGAAAAATGTCTCACAACCTCTGTATTTTATCAAGCTAATATTAGGGCCAAGGAAGACCCCACCACTTGCAAATCCTACATCGGGCAAACTTTATACAGAGATACACAGGCTACAAAACCTCTTTCTTAAACCTAAATTACAGAGATAACACATCATTAGCTACATACTACAATGATCTAACGAGTAAAAATTTGACACCTATTGTTGACTGGCACATCCTAAAAAAAAATAAGGATAAGGATAAACTCTTAAATAAGAAACAGGAAACCTTCATAGATTGCAGACATTACAAATCGCATCTGCATTCTCACTTGCAAATTACTCCCCAATAAATTCAACTCCAACACGACTCACATGCAATATCCGACAGTTGAACACCTACAAATCCTAACCTCCTCACGTGCAACATTCACGAAATCCAAAACCACACTTTTCCTGAGTAAAACATGCATAAAAAATGATTAAATTTAAGCATCATAAGTTTAAAAAATGACATCCTGAGTTTTGTAATTACCATCATTATGAAAAGTCTTTAATAAATTTACTAATACACAAATTAATAAATCAACATTAAATGAACAAACGAAATTGAAATTAATATTGCGGTGGTCCAAAAGAAACCGATTTTGTTTAAGATAAAACAAAGCTATTAAATGATGCTACCTTCTCTTTCCCTTTCCTTCTTCCCTCTTCTTTCGTCTTCCCTTTTTCCGTTTTTCCTTTTTCCTTCTTCCCCATTCCATTTTCCCCTACCACCTTCCTTCCTTTCTTTTTTAAGCCTCTAGCCCCCCATCCCTCCCTTCAACCGTTCACTGGAAGCCCAAACAACATTTAACAGACCTGGATAAATTCCTAACCTCTTCTTAGATATAAGTATACTAAATTAAAATAAACTTTAAAAAAAGGGAATTTTATGACACACTAACCCTCGAAAGTCTCAGACAGGCAGCGAACTACAGATAAAGGAGCCTCTCGCTTGTTGAATCTGTATAGCTCTAGATTTGGAACCCAATCTCCTCAACCCACAAATCCTAACCCCTAACACCAACACTAAAATGAATAAAGACACCGATAAGTAAATAAGCAAATACGAGAATAAATAAACTAACAAATTCGCATCCAATTCAACCCTGTTATCTGCAAAGCTGAATCTTCAACCTCATGACCTGTTAAAAACCCCCTTCTTTTGCTAAGGATTAATTTTCGCTCTTCATTTAGAATTCCGTTTTCGAAAATGAGGGTTGTTGCCTTATGAGATCTCTAGTTAGTAAATACTGGTAGACCGAAACATGCTCATGACTGTGTAGCAATAGACTACTGCTTATGTGAAACCAAATTTAAAATGTAACTTGCTCTACTTCTGTATTGAGCACTCATGTATAAACCTCGTTATATTTCACTGGTTACTATACTTTTGAAAAATAGCAACCTCAAATTATATATATATGTGTGTGTGTGTGTGTGTGTGTGTGTGTGTGTGTGTGATTTTGAAATAGGTAGAAGTAATTGTTTGAAATTAAAAGTGTTTTTGGAGAAAATATACAATTTTTTTTATTGAGATTTAGATGATATTAAATCATAGGTCTCGTCGTAGACTAGCTACAACAAACCTTTTTGTTAAGTAAAGTATATATATATATATATATATATATATATATATATATATATATAAAGCTGAATATGTGTGCGTGTGTGTGTGGTCACGAATAGGCTCCTCTATGGTTGACTATTTTAAAAAACTGATTACATATAATGATAGATGTATCGAGACACCGGAATGGGTATGTTTGATCTGGTAGAACGGTGGTTCATTAAAATTGTGGGGTCTGCGTTCGCGCCTGGTCCACAAAGTATGGAAATAAAAAATTTAAAAATTAAAAAAAAACAACGTTTACACGTGTTTCTGATATAGATGTACATAAAAATACTTTGATAAGTATGTTTTAACTTAAATAGGGATGGTATAATAAAATTGTGGGGTCTGCGTTCGCGACTTGGCTCCATAGAATGGAAATATGCACAAACTTTAATAAAGACTTTTCATATTTATCTGCGTGAGTATACTTTGATAATTATGTTTCAGTTTGAAGAAATATGGTATAATAAAATTATGGGGTGTTCGTTCGCACCTGACCTCCATAGAATGGAAATATGTCACAAAGTTTAACAAGGTTTTTTAATATAGATCCACAGAATATTGTGATAAGTGTTTCAGTGTGAATAGGTATGGTATAATAAATTATGGGGTATATCTATTTTATTTTTACTTTCATCATATTTTGCTTATGCTTTGATACCCCAAATTCGAAGCTATCTATTTACAACCCTTCCTTTTCATAACCTATCATACTTCCATAAATCAGAGTCCATTTTCTGTAGGCTGTTTTTGAACTCAGTCAACGACGGGTACTTTTGCTAGTATATATATATATATATATATATATATATATATATATATATATATATATGAGAGAGAGAGAGAGAGAGAGAGAGAGAGAGAGAGAGAGAGGAGACAGAGGAGAGAGAGGGGTGTGCGCCCGAGAGAGGGTTCTGTGTGATCTTTCGTCAGTGTTGGTGGCGCTCTTCTGACATCAAACAAAAAATGATGAATATAAATATAATTTATTTGTGCTGGAATTGAATGTAAAGATATCTGTGTATCTGTGTTATTTATTTTATAAGTCCGTTGAATAAATTTATTATAAAACGACAGAATACGTTTGGTTTAATTTTCGATTAATATTCCTCCTGTAAATGTGAATCGACTACAGACACCTAAATATCAATACATTTCACTTTAAAAAGGTTAACTGGAGCAACAAACATTACTGAAAATAAAGACACGTATTGGAAGGTAACTAGTAAATGCTCCCACGCCTCACATACACACTTACGTACCATGATTTTGTAATGTGTGTGGCAAAACTATATCACGTGATTTAAGATGCAAATAGACTTGGGACGTATCCTCCAGATCTTATTAAAGAACTTGAAAGGGTTCAAGGTAATTACTAATTGAATAGATTCACAAACGTGTACACGAAATATTCTCAAATGCCGTCTCTATCCGTATACTTTGCCAATCACATAAGTTAAATTGTCCTCGTTTTGTGTGTGAGATTGCCTGGTGCTAACAGATTAGATTATCTGATGGTGGCTTCCTGGCTAAAAATGCATCAAATATTAATGCTTTTGTTTAGTTTGTTGTTTTTTTTTATTTGCATTTTTAAAACTCAATCATGTTTTGCAAAGTAAAAACAAAAACCAACAATTTCCCTCAACAAAACAATCAAAACAGACACTATGAATAAATAAATATTTAAAGATATAAAGTAATTGAAGCATACACTTTTTTCTAAGATCATTGGATTATTAACTAATAAAATAACCTGAAAAAGGTTTGATATTCGATGAAACAAAACAACTAAACCAAACACCGTATATAAATATTTGAAGCTATAAAGAACTTAGGTTTTTCCATAAATTACTGGATCAAACATTAAATAACTTGAAAGTGGTTGATATGCCGTAAAATAAACAACCAAGTAAAAAATAATGAAAACATATTTAAAGATACAAAGACTTCGAAGCATAAAACTTTTGCCAAAATTAAAAGATTAGTGATTAAATAACTCGAAAAGGGTGGATATGCCGTAAACAAAACAATAAACATTCAATAAAACGGATAACAATAATGAAAACAGCTGACATATTAAAGGAAAACTCTTTGATGTGGAAACTAATATACATGATCCACAGGCTCTAGCCGGACATATAGAAACTCTTAGAGGGGTAAAATACAAAGAAACACCACATGTAATAATGAAAACTGAAACTGTAGAATTGTAAGTTAACCGCCCTCGCCTTCGCTCCTTTTTTTTTTTTTTTTTTTTTTTTTTTTTGTCATACCAAATAAGAGAGTAGGATCAAGGAGGATGAAAAGCCCGAGGAGAGAAAGCACTAACTAAACCTTCGCAGGATGAATGCGAAGATGACTGACACCTTCAGTAGGCTCGAATCCTAATGAAAACCGATGGTCGCTACCAATGAGATATCAATGGTAAAAGGCTATTGCAATAACGCAAACTAACTTGCAAAGATTATTGAAATAATGAGTACTGGAAATACGTGGAGACTTGTTATCACGCGTACTCAAGGAAACACCACAGGTTGTTGGTAGAGAAAAATGTTCGACGGTAGCCTATGTGAAAGCTCCTAGTGATGATGATGATGATGATGATGATGATGATGATGGCGACACATCAGATAGTCGTGACGAGTAAAGGAGGATGGAAAGACCGAGAAGGTAAAACACTAATCAGACCTCCACTGTATAAGTGTGAAGAGGACTGGAACCTTGGAGAGACTCGTTGCCACTTAAATTCCCATGAAGACTAATGGTTGTTGTCAGCGATAAGTCAATGGCAAGCAGTTGTTGCTATGACGCAATATCATTTGCAAAGTTTATCGAAAGAAGTGGAGAGTACTGGAAATCTGTGGAAACTTATCACCCAGATTCAAGGGAACACCACCAGTTGTTGTCAGTGAATAATGTCTGATGATGACTTGTGTGAGAACTCCAAGTGAGTACAAATAATAATAATAATGGAATATTTTTTGTGTTTTGTGAAAAAGAAATTCATTCCATTTATTATTATTTATTATTAAGATTAAGATTCTCTTTGATTCATTTTAAAAAAAATACATTAACATACATGAGTGAAGCGAACCGGATACACGTATGTTTACTCTTATTTTATACATATTCGTTTTAAAAAAAGATTACGATCTTCACGCGATAAAATAACTTGTAGGTGACCCACAAGCAAGTTGTGAATTCCTGCTTTAAACTGATCTTACACAACAAGTCTGCTTTTATGCAGGGCAGACGTAATCCATCCATCATGCCTTGTTGTCTATGGTGGTCCCCTTTTCCCTTGATGTCTTAAGCACGTGTTTCGTTTTACTTAATAGTTTTACCAAATCTGAGCAGTGGAAACGTCTCCACATACCGTAGAACCGCTGATAATGATCCTTTAATTTATTTCTTAAAGAGAAAAGAAACAGGAATGAAAAGAAACCCCTTTTTTATTTGTAAATAAACCTTTTTCAATATTCACTTAATTATAGTATTTATTTCTCTCCCACAGTGACACAAGGGTCGGAAAGTAAGATTGCAAAGTCAGTGCTCCCGAGGAGAAGCACTCGGACCTGCAATAAGTATTTGGGCAGTTCCGTCGCTATGGGCGTCTCAGGCGCTTATCAAAGAGAGAAGGCAAAGCCTAGCAAAGTAGGCCTCCTAGAACTGCACATGACGAGCATTACACAGGGATATCAGGGATAATATCATTATAAGAATGATCTAGACTCTGTTGATTTTGGTAGTGAGGTAATGCTGCTTGGCCGTTTTCGAGTGCCTTTTGATAATGTCTTTATACGAAAGAAAGGTGTCGTACATATGTTTATATAATAGTTAGTACATGCGTATCCGTTGTAGCAGAAGTTAGAAAACGCTCTCGCAACAAAAAATAATACATTTTTTTTTAAATCCGATTCTCGAAGTGTATTCACAATTCGCCCAAACTCACGAATCTTGTAAAAAAAAAAAGAAAAGAAAACGACAAATGCCAAATGCCTATTGTTCTACTCTATCGCTTTTTCCCATAAAAAGTGCTCGACTGAGCTCCAATATCTGGTTCCTCATTAGATATTCAGAGCTAGAGCTCATTTTCAAGATCTCGATTGCAGTGCATTTTCCAAGTTTGGTCTGTGTATATAGCATCAAACAAAATTACTACAAACAGAGCTAAGTTCCAAGAACTTCGCATTTGTAAAAATATATTTCTAGGTGACGGCTTCCTTATAGAATAAAATATGTCCGTCTTCAAATCCAATGTCAACAAATATTTGCTATAATGTAACGTAGTACAGCCGTTCCAAGTAATCTTCCCTACTTTATATGTAGAGTTTCGCAAAGAAACAAATGGAAAGAAATTCGACACGAGTTTTTTTTTCAGTTGAAAGAAAAGGAATTTATTACTAGTTGTTTTCATACCAAGTCGCCTGACACGCATTTTACAAGCCAGCGACAATATGATCAATTAGTTGCTCAGTTTGCAGCTATAATCAGCTGTTATATGTGTAATTCGTTCCACTATATACGTATGTCCGAAAATCTTGTTAAAAGTTCTGACTGCATCTTGTTTAAAGTTCTGATTGCATCTTGACGCCACATGGTTAAAAAAGACTTTGCTGTGTTGACACGTGCTTAAAAGTCTCTGTCGCCGCCACATACTTTTCCGTTTTTTCTCTCACTTCTTCCTCTAATCCCGATGTCGTATACACCCATTTATTTCTGTGACTTCTCGCTTGCCATGCTCATTTTCGTTACAATAAATCGTCTGCATAAGAGTTCAAATTGTATTCATCTACTAGCAATACCCGCTAACCGGCGTCGCCCGATGAAAGTGTGTCCTCTTGCAAAAAATTATAGTACCGTTGTTGTTGTTGTTGCTGCTGCTGCTGCTGTTGCTCCCCAACCTCCTAATGTTACGAATGGTTTTCGGAATAGATACTCCCCAACTCCTCATGTAAACAATTTTTTAAAGGTAGGTTGTTTGTTGGTCTACCAGGCCACATTTACCCCCACTCCAACCCCCAAAAAGAAAGAAATGAAATATTTCGTTTTTTATGTTTCTAATGTAATCCCCTACCCATCCAATTTAATTTATCCTATATTTGTGTTAGTTTTGTTTATGAAATTGTTAGGTGAAAGTACATAATAGTCTCATAAAAAGAATTAATCCTGGATCCCCTTCCACCAAAAAGAATTAATTGAATTTATCGTTATTTTATGGTTTTAATGTAAACCTTCCCCCTGCCCCGTCCATCTCCCCAAAAAGGAAAAGAAAAAATTGTCATTTTTTGCTTTCTCCCCGCTTCCTCTCGATCATCAAACTTTAAAGAAATGGTAGGGGTGACATGTCTCGTTAAACGCTGGGGGGGGGGGACAAAAGGTATGTGCGCATTTTACGATAAAGTCATATAGGAAATTGATTCCACACTCCAATAAGTTAAATTTTAAGTTATTATAAAAAGTTGTACTTTCATATAATTTATAAAGGCGTGGCCAAAAAAAGTTGATCTTAATATTTTTATGGGTTAAACAGCGATGGGTCACGGAGTAAAAATGTAGCGTTGTTTTAATGTCCCTCTCTGTGTTTTTCTCCCTTTGTGCTGATACGGAAATTTAATCTCTCTATGTCACTGTGTTCCTCTCTCTCTCTCTCTCTCTCTCTCTCTCTCTCTCTCTCTCTCTCTCTCTCTCTCTCTCTCTCTCTCTCTCTCTCTCTCTGCCGATACGATGATCTAATCTCTCTCTGTATCTATCTGTTTCCCTCTCTCAGTCTGTTTCTTTCGCTTCGGTTCTTTTTTTTTTCTCTCTATATCTACCTCTCTTACTTTCTCTATCTCCCTCTAATGAGAGTGAGAGATAGAGAAAGAGAGAGAGAGAGTGAGAGAGAAAGAGAGAGAGAGAGAGAGAGAGAGAGAGAGAGAGAGAGAGAGAGAAAGTGATAGAAGAGGAGCTGGTTCGAGAAGCAAAGAACTTCGTTGAGGCGCAGAAATCGCTTTATTTAATATAAAAAATCTGGCCTCCTCTAGCGATAGTCACCATATTGGACACCGCATGGATTTAGTGTAGGCACCGCCAAAACTGGGGGGGGGGGGCAGGTCAGTACTTTTTGACGGACCGTCTTTTTAAAAATCTACCAAAAATCAGGTAATTATCCGATCAATACGAAATTTTCAGCGATTATTAGGAGAAGAATGAACTTTATAACAGTGTACTTAGTTTTCATAAACGATATTTATATATATATATTTTTTTGCTTACAACCCCCCCTTGTTTTGAAGTGGGAACAAATATGCTTAAAATAATCATCTGAAACTGAAATCAACATATTGTGTTGTTGTAAGGGACAGAATTATAGATTAAAAAAAAAAAAAAAAAAATTGTTTGCACACCTTATTTTGACGTCTGAATATCAGAACTTCGATTGTGTTTAATTATCCCGCTTTTGAGTTTTGAAGTGTGAAATTCGATGAATATGTTAAGTAAAATAATTAATTTAAGTTAAGCAAAACAAAAAAAACATTTTTTTAATATTTATACGAAAAAAGCTATTTTAAAATTTTTGATAAATAAATTAACAATTTTTTTTTAGCGAGCCGAATAATGCATGACCATTATTAAACAGGGCATGCTTTGAATAATCGATACCAAAAAAAAAAAAATCGATAAATATTGTGCCCTTTGTGTTAAAAATAGCATCATTTTTTTCGATCCCGTTTGAAAACGTTTGCCGCCTTTCGACTACGGTGGACCAAACGCGCTGAAATAATTTTTTTTTATTCTGCTTTAAATTGCCCCCCCCCCATTTTGGGGAGCCTGGCCCCCACACACATACACACTAAAAACCAAACGCATACAAATGGTCGCCCATCTGGTACTGGCCAGCCTCAGCTTAATAATACATTGAAATTTTCGTCACTGAAAAATAAGTTTTTTTTTGGCCTGTTTGGTCTTCCATAGTTTGCTTTTTATCAAACGAAAACGTAAACAGAGTCGATCTGAACTCTACGTCAACGCGAAATATCTGGTTACCTATATGAATAAGTGGAATTATTTGAAATTCAGGTACTTATATTATAATATTTTTGCATATTCTCTTAGAAAATCATCCTAAATCTTAGTTAGACAATAAATAAATTAATTAATTATTTCAAAAACCCTTTTTTTTTTTAAATATTTAAGTACGTTTTTTGTGCAAGACAAAAAATGTCAATTGTTAACTTTTTGGGAAAATTTAACATTTAAAATTGAATTAAAAATAGTAGAAAAAGTTTTACATTATTCTGTTTTCTATATGATAAAATTCAGGGTTTTATCTTTCTGGAAAAAAAAAGTTACTCACAAATAATGGATTTTAATAAATGTAATTTCGTTTTGAAAAACAACAACAACTTGATTTTGCGGCCATTTTTGGCGGTGCCTAATTTAGTGTACGTTTTAGTGTGTAGAATAATAATAATCTAGAATAAGAGATCGGTATGATCTAAGCCAATCACAATCACGATAGTTGTAAGGAAGAAATTATCTTTTCGAATAGATGGACGGGAATTTAATGGTTGGGCTATAAGTTTATGAATCTGGTAAGAACGGTGTAAACGCAGTATTTGTAACTTGTGTATAAGTACATGGTGTGGAATGGGGATGTAAGAGGACTATTGGAAGAGGTGGTGAAAATCTAGCTACTTCCGATGTAAGTTACAGCGATGATGAACATGGCGCTTCTAGGAATATGTTTTAATAATACGAAATAATGTGTATGTAAATGCGTTCTATAGGTAAATAAGGTAATAGCTAATGGTGTAAACATAATAAATTTGTATGTGTCATATGCTAATTTCAACCTACGCTAGTTTCGTCCAGAGGGAAAAATTGCGCATACTTTATTATATATACAAGAAGGTCATCATTATCAATCGTTTCATAATATTTTTTCATCATTCAACCACCAATCCATTCTCCTTATTAACCCTTATTCGTCGAGTTAGTTTTAGCCTTAATATGTGCTCATACATCAGTAAAAACAGTAGGGTTCTTCAGTTTGTATTTCATATTGCATCTCTTAGCCGTCCGCTTTATATTCAGTTATGAAAAATAACTGCAGGATTTCTGACATATACTAATGCGTACTTAAAAGATAGTTTATATTTAGACACCCTCGCGATATGCGTCATATCGACCAGAAATCAAGCACATAACTTTTAGGGTCAATCAATAAGTTAAAAATGAACGCTCTCACTGTAACGACCACAGGTAAGACCGTTTGCTTTTATGTTATTATTTTTGTATCTCAAAACTGCAAGAGTAAACGGGACCACATCAAGGGTGAAGGATACGCTTCATCTTCATCCATCGCTAATTCTTGTGGAGACTCACCTATGCACTAAAGGTGTACTCTTCCTTACTGAAAAAAAAAACTTCTGTTATTTCTCGGTGGAGCCAGTGTACTTACGTAGTCGGCAATTTTGGTGATACTTACTACGACGGTTGCTCTTTGCATATGCTGTTTTTTGTTGAAATATATTTTACCTTTTCTAACTCATCTCCATATCCGTGTTTTCCTTAGTGACACTTTCCGCGCCACAAAACTAATCATAATTTAGCAATCAACCATCGCCATCCCATTTTTGTCATGTAGCTTAAATATGTACAGATTTGCTTATCTGCTTCAAACAGCACAAGGTTAAACCCAAGATCATTTTATACTAGAAATGCAGCTTCCTGAAAAATAGACGGGCTGGTCCAACTGTAAAAATAACATAGCCGGTCATAGATGAAGTGAAAAGAAATGTCCGGAAGAAGACGACGAATGATAAATGCACTCAATGCCGTTCTTGTATAGAACCAGTGATATGCTTAATATTGTACACTTGCTGTACATAGCCGGCGTTGCGAGGTAAAAAACATTAGAAAAAGCGTTTAGTCAAATATTGTTTCAGATACACCAAATATCACAAGTTGTTACGATTTTCTCTGAAAGTTGACCATAGTCATCTTCATCTACCAAATTCAAATAGGGAAACAAAATCTCATAGCTTAAAGGGAAATAACTCGTAGGTTAAATTAAAACTTACTTCCGTTTTTAAAACGTAGCTGATGTTGGTTAAACTAATACTTAAAATAAATTAAGTTAAATGTAAATTAAATAAGAAATAAAATAAATCAACTTTATATATTATTTCTAAATAAGACACTTAAAGCATTTTTATTACTAATTTAAAAAAAAAATTAGAGTTAATTATCAAAACAGATTTTCATTAATGTACTATGCAAACGAAATAAAATCTTGCATACTGATTCCTTTTGAATAAATAGAATACATAGAAATCATGAAGGAATAAAATTATATTCGAATGCGTTTTCAGTATTAAAATCAATTTGTGAAATTGCAGCTTTTGTATATATTAACCAAACTGTGAACAAACAAATAGACAAGAATACGACTTTATTATAATAAACATTTAGTCCATATGCCACGACTTTCTCTTAGTGATCGTCATTCTCCACCTTTCTGGTTTATCCAATCGGGAATTCGGCCGCAGATTGAAATGTGATGAGAAAATCGTACGAAGACTGTGCAAAAGCACTAAAACACGGGCAGTGTTCGTGATGCCCCTAAATCTATTCGTACTAGAATTACTTCTAACAGGGAAGACAATGAAATCAAGATCTACAGCCTAGGAAACAGATTTGAAACGGCTCCCCAAATCCAACAACAGTGCAATCTTGTTAAAAAGTGCTCTCTTTCTACTGTCAAGAACAGATTAAAGGAATTTAATTTGCGAGGATATGTTGCAAGACGCAAGCCAATGATTTCTGTAAAGAACAGAAAGCGCCGTCTGGACTTCGTCAGATGCAATAAAGATCATGACTCTTCATATTGGTCAAAAGTGCTTTTTAGCGACGAAAGCAAGTCTAATAGGCTAGGCAGTGATGATAGGCAGTACATCCGTCGGAGGAAAGACCAAGAATTTAATTCTAGGTGCTCAGTTTTAACGCTGCAAGGTGGTGGAGGTTCAGTTTTGGTGTGGGGTATTATTAGTATCAATGGTCCAAGGCCTATAGTTCACGTGCAAGGTTGAATCAATTCGACCAAGTACATTAATATGTTGACTGAACATTTTCTACCCTACTTTGGTCGGAATTTGGATGATAATCCCATCTTCATGCAGGATAATGCTTCCATTCACACAGTTGGCAATGTATAGAGGTTCCTGGAAGAGCATGATATTTCGAGTTTGGATTGGCCTGCACAATCTCCAGACCTTAATCCTACCGAAAACGTATGGCATTAAATCAAGTAACAGCTACGCAATCATAAAATTTCAAATTTGGAAGAAATTTGGACAAAAATTAAAGAAAAGTGGGATGCCCTTTCTCCGGAGCATTGCTGCAGTCTAATTCAAAGAATTCCCAAAAGATTGTAGGCTGTCAAATAGCAGAAGGGTTATGCTACTAAATATTAATTAGTTCATTGTGTTCCTGTGTTATTTGTGTTGCATTAATGTCCGGAAGTTACATATAAAAATTTTCCATTGTGCGGACTTTCTTTTTGCCTCCTCAATTTGATGTTATTTTTTTAAATTGACGTGAAAATGAGAATATTCCAATTAAAAGTCAAATATGAACAGGTAAAATTATAGAGGAATTAAAGGCGAATCAAATGAAGTATTGTTTGTTTAAATAGTTACATTAAATTTAGCTTGAATTTGCAGTTTTTGAAAAAATTACAAGTGCAAACTTTCTTTTTGCCGTCTGTCTGAAATAATGCGAAGCTCGCGATTTGTTTACAAACAAACGTTTGAGCCCTCTACGAGTAGCGGACGGATGTTTATTTAAAATAATCGTTCGGACAGGTTAATTTCGGCCACTGATTCCGTAGTCATGGGGTAGGACTGCCGACTGTCAGCACGACGGTTCTAGGTTCGATCCTCGGCTTGGGAGAGGTGTTAGTCTAGCGGCACTGATGAGTTGTGAAACAACGAAACAGGTCTGTATGTCGATGACTAAAATATATTTTATAAAGCTCCCCTCTTTGGTAGAGCACTCTCGTAAATTATCTTACTCGCTACTTAATTTAGCTGAAATAATGCGAAGCTCGCGATTTGTTTACAAACAAACGTTTGAGCCCTCTACGAGTAGCGGACGGATGTTTATTTAAAATAATCGTTCGGACAGGTTAATTTCGGCCACTGATTCCGTAGTCATGGGGTAGGACTGCCGACTGTCAGCACGACGGTTCTAGGTTCGATCCTCAGCTTGGGAGAGGTGTTAGTCTAGCGGCACTGATGAGTTGTGAAACAACGAAACAGGTCTGTATGTCGATGACTAAAATATATTTTATATATATATATATATATATATATATATATATATATTAGCAGTTCAGCTCGGCTTTGATTGGGCCCTATGTACTGTTCATTAGTTTATGTGCATATGTTTATATATATATATATATATATATATATATTAAAAAGTTGACTCATGTCCAGGTAATCTACACCTGCAATTTCAAGTGTTTTGACCCAAAACTGGCGGAGTAGTTTGATAGAGTCTGCAAAGGTTTACTCCTTCAACTTGGCAGCCAAATTTTCGGCTAAAAACTGATTAAAAATGCATGTCCGAATACACTTTATGTAAAATGTAAAATGTTTAGACACAAAATTTGCTTAATAGTTTGCTAAACACCGCAAAGGCCAAATCTTTTGAACCATGACCTCTTGTCAGCCAAATTTTCGGCCAAAGACCGATTAAAAAAATTGCCTTATGCCTGAATACACTTTATGTAAAATTTCAAATGTTTAGACCATAAATTGGCTGAAGAGGTCAATTTTTACAAAATTTTGACCCCTTCACATTTATTGTTTTGGGCTAAAATCAAGTTAAAAATTTGATCCATGTCAAGGAACCTGCATCTAAACTTTCAAGTTTTTAGACCCAAAATTGGCGAAGGAGTTTGGTAGACTTTTTAAAAGTCAAATTGTTGAACTTTGACCACTTCAAATTTCTGGTCGAAAACCGATTAAAAAGATTTTCCCAAAATCTCAATACCCCTTATGTCAAATCTCGAGTCTGTAGCCTGAGAATTAACAGAGTAATTTGGTAGGGAAATGTACACACACATTCATTTCACTTACATATATATATATATATATATATATATATATATATATATATATATATATATAATAAATTCCACAGCCAAACAACGTCGCAGCCCACAAGAGCCATGACAGTCAAAGAACCGGAAGTCCAAGACTCGAGTTTCGCCCTCATTTGGGCTCATCAGTTAGACACATCCGAACTCAGGATTCGAAACCCGAGCCTCTTGCATGCAAGGCAAGCACTCTACCAACTGAGCAAACGCCCCGCACAACAAGAATTTCTATTAACCAACACAAATCAAGCAAACCGCGCCGAAATCCGACTATGAAATGAACCTACTTCGTCTCGACAAGGGACGCGGTCATCCAACCAGCTAATAACCCCAAGCTGATGTCTCACAAGTAGGAGTTTTAACTTCTAAAATTTGTCCGTAGGGTTGATGATATATACTAAAATTTAGTGCATAATTCTAATGACTGAAAATCGTAAAAATATAATAAAATTAAAGTTTTTTTCTTCTTAAAAAAAAAGCATTCACATGAATCATCCGGAAAACAAGACATTGGGATTGCATATTAAAAAAAAATTAATTTTTCCTCAAAATTCGGAAATTATCATTCTTAGTCTGACATTAAAGATTATTTTTTACCTCCTTCATGGCAGGTTAGACACAAGGTCAAGTGTGCGCTTAATGAAAGTGTTTCTGTGGAACGAACTGGCTTCGAATCTAACATCCAGATGTCTCCATCTTTGTCTCCTACGCCCGTAGAATCGACACACGAAGTTGATCAACAATGATCTTATACGAGATGATCCCCCACTTTGTTTTCTTGTCTTAATAATTATCACACAGTTGCGAGATGACGAAAGACTTTTGCACTCATTTTCCCTTTCGACGAATGGTCTCGTTTTCTTTTGCCATCACATTCCCCAGGCGAACCTCCATTGCTGCGTTTATGAAGTCACGTCGCGCTGACTTAAAAGCTTAACCCTTCTGGGGGGTATTTGCGTATCCCACACATATATCTGAAAGCTGGGAAAAAATGAAATACAAAACACATTTTAATGAGGAAACAATATGCTGCAGTAAATTAATAAAAAATAAAATAAAAAGGAGAATAAAGAAAGAAAAAGATAAGAATTAGAATAAGTAATTGCCGCCGACAACAGTAGAAAAATAACGAAATCAGAACAAACTAATAGGTCCCGCACTGTCTATCGAGCTTCGGTCTCCGCCCATCGGCGCAATGCTGTATCTCTATGCTTGTTTTACAAGTACTTTCACGGAGTGTTCTGAAGAAATTTATATATTTGTAATCTTTCAACGTAAATAACCTCGGTCAATCCGATAAGCAGGGAAAAGAAATCATCCATTTGTAAATGTACTGTGAACAAACATCCCGCTGTATAAATTTCCATTTAGACTGCCCCCCTCTTGTAAAGCTGGCCCCTAAACACAGTCGCTTCTTACGTCTCAGGTGCAATATGCCTTCTTTGGAATGAACAGAAGCAACATTTTTAAAAATATATAATAGCAAATATTAGCAGAACACATTAAAATAGTACATATAGACTGTGTAAACAAAGAGCCGAAAGAATAAACCACATAAGTGAATGTAGCAACTTTAACTTCCAAAAATTATAGTCATTATAAACGTGACCAAATTTCAACAGACCGATGTTCATGATGTCACCAGACTAAATTATAGTCGTCGCTAGGTCATCATATAACGGTAGCTACGGTCCTACTAACCACCTCTGTACATTTTCTTTCCCCGCCCCAGACAAATAATTTATGGCTTTACCATTATTGTTATCTTTTTTGTATTTACACTCTAATTAAAAACGCTTTATACATTTGGAAGCTAAGTAGGACGTCCCCCAATACGAAAGGGTGAATGCTGTGAAAGATACTAACTAAGAGAAACTTTTGTTTAGTTCTGGAGTGACAAAGATGGCCAACGATATCCTCCCTTTTTGAGTTGGCCTTGTGCCTAAGTTTTTGGTTCAGTTTTAATTTTAGCCTGAATAAAGGATTTAATATCTGTTCTGCAGATGCTGCACTTAAGGTAATTTGTCCCGGTCAATGGAGGGGATTTTAGGACCCAACCAGAGTGCCCCTTTTGCCCTTTTTTCAGGGAGCTGGTTTAACCCCACATTAAAAACGACCTTGTGTGACATTTTGTTTGGTGGGAAAGCAAATAAATACTAATAGATAAAGAAAGGGATTTTAATATGAATATCAATACACACACGAAAAAGAACGAATTTATAGGAGTACAGATAGATAGATAGATAGATATGTATATATATATATATATATATATATATATATATATATATATATATATATATAAGAGAAAGTGTCGGTGTGCATGTGTCTGTGTACATTTCCCTACGCAATAGCTCTGCCAATTTTAAGTCTACAGACTCGAAATTTGATATACAGGGTATTGAGATTTGGCAAAATCTTTGTAATCCGTTTTCGCCCAGAAATTTGGTTGTTAAAGGGTTCACAGTTCAACAATGTGACCTTTGAGAACTCTAGCAAACTTCTTCGCCAATTTTGGGTATAAACAATTGAAATTTTAGATATAGGTTCCTTGGACATGGATCTAACTTAATAACTTGATTTGAGCCCAAAACAATAAATGTTAAAGGGTCATAATAGGGGTCAAAGTTAAAAAAAAGTTTGACCTCTGCGGTCTCTACCAATTTACTCAGACAATTTCTGGTCTAAACATTTGAAATTTTACATAAAGGGTATTCAGAGATAGAGCAAGCTTTTTAATCGGTTTGAGTCGAAAATTTGAGCTACCAATATATAAATGTATGTATTTATGTTTGCATGTCTGCCTAACACTTTCGACAGAGACGAGGGATTTTCACAAAATCAGTATCGTTTTTAAGCTCGGCCTTTCAGACGACAAACATCGAAAAATTGGCTAAAAACATTAATTTCTTCACCTACAACTTGGCACTTTTCTACAGGGAAGGGTCGCTTTTTTCGCCAATATTGTAGAACGTCATCTCCTATTTTCGATCGTCTAGCCTTAATTCAAAACCTACGTCACTTCCGGTTTGACGGTGGTCGTCACAGCAAAGACGTCACGCTTTTTTTCCATTCTTTTCTTGCTTCGGGGTACGGGTTCGAGCCTGCCTGCCTTCCTACTACCACATTTTTTTTGCTCCACAAATCCCTCCAAACACTCGGGCAACGCCGTGCTAAAATGCTAGTGTATATATATATATATATATATATATATATATATATATATATATATATATATATATATATTAAGTAATGTGATTTATAATTTAAAAATTAAAAAAAAATTTTTTAAATTTAAAAATCAAATTTTAATTAAATTAAAAATCAGTTTCATAAGAAGGAACAACAACAACAAAGTCAATTATCTGTACGATCGTTTCGGAAATCCGTGCTTGGGGGTTGGATTAAACACCAGAGCCACCGGAGTCTTTATCGTCACGTTGGTTTGTTATTTTTCCTGCGATTGTTTTACATATTGTTATTATTATTGTTATTGCCGTGTTAAATTTGTTTTATTTGTTAAAGTTGTTATTGCTGTTATCTTCCTGCTGTTATTTTTGAACGGGACTTTTACCTTATTTTTTTTATTTTTTATTTTTTTTCCCCCTCTCTAACCCGTCGGCCATGGCGTCCGCCAGCAATGTGCCGTCGGAAGAGGACAAAAGTGGCGAACAAAAGAATGGGTGGGCAAAACCACCCAAAGTTAAAATAGACGTTAACAACTTTTTAACGGACGCAAGGAAATGTTTGCAATATGTTACAGAAACAGGAGTTACGTTAGAAGCACCACGGCTACAGGAATTTGCCAAGAAAACGATCTCACTTTTTGTGGTAGATCGCAAGACCAAAAAATTGATCAGGTCAACTAAGGAAACTGTAACTAAATTACTGGCAACGGCAGGAATGCGTGCGGATCGTGTAACGAAATGCAGAGGCTACAATACCTGGGCCGCCCTGTTTAAAACAGAAGAATGCGTCGCACTAACTAAAAAAGAAATCATTACACAAGACTACATTTTAAGAATGGAGTACCTAGGACGGAGGAGAACGACTGTTTCCATTTTCGAAGTTCCAGGGGCGGTCCCAGGTGAATATCTAGCTGCCTACCTCCTGAAATTCGGTGATATTACTGGTATAGAGGTGGACCAGTACAACGGAGTCTGGTCCTTCGACGTCCTTTTAAACAAAGAAGCTTTCCTCGAAATACCCTACTTCCTGGAAGCGGGAGCTGAAAAACTCCCCATTGTGGTCACAGGGAGGAGGCCGACTTGCTGGATTTGTAGTGAAGTAGGTCACTTAACCTACACCTGTCTAAAAAAGACCAAAACCAATGTGACAAACACAACAAACCCTAAAGAGGTGATTGTTGGGCACCTCGAACCTGAGGCTAGAACGCCAAATACAAGCAAAAAAATTGAAGTGATTAAAGAAATCACAACAGAAGAATTCGAAAAAAAATTCAACTCCGAGATGGAATCGCCTAAAAAGAGAGAATGGACGCTGGTACCGTTTTCTAAATCGCCTCGTAAAACGTACGCGGATAAACTGACCAAAGAGCAGATATTAGACATTAGGACCAGTAAAGACCCGGGGGGCAACAAGTTTAAGACCCTGCTAAAAATAAAGGAGTCGCTTGATGAAAAGCGCAAGCAAAGCGAGAAGAAAAAAGAAAAAGAAAAAATATTAGATTTCCCCGAATCTCTCTTCCCCGAAAAGCCTGCCCCTCCTCCAAAAGAGAAAAGATCACCCCGTAAAGCGCCACCCCTCTCTCCCGCAAACGTACCAAAAAGAGACCCAAAGTTGACAACCCTAGGCTCCCCATCCAAAAAGACCCCTAAACCGTCCCCTAAACCGTCTCCATTCTGCTCCCCAAACAATACACCCCAAAACTCCCCCCCCTGCTTCCCCTCTGAAAATTGACATGCCCCCTCCTCCATCACCTCGCCCTTCTACTTCTGAAAAGAAAAGACAAAGAAGTCCCTCCGTGGAAAAAGACCAAAAAAAGAAAAGACCCCCTTTTTTTCAGGGCAAAGACGTGTGTAAGATCACGGCTAATATAGAGACCATATCAAAAAATCACAGTAGAAAAGACTACCGAAACCTCTACGCGGTTAAGCAGATAAGCAAACTGGACATTACAAACCCAGAAAATTTTCCTAATGCCAAAAGACTTTTAACTGTGGTCAGAAGTCGTGAAGAGGCCAAAGGAGTTTGGACTATGCTGGAGGAAGCAAAATCTGCTTTTAATATCATTCCTCCAGCAGCCTTTTTTAGCGACTCCGACATACTTAAAATGGAGAAACTATGTGTTGGACGGGTCCCCATAAAAATCCACCCTTCACTTTATAGAGCGATTAAGTTAACATTTCCTCTAGACATCGGTGGTCTGTCCATTGATGGGGCCATCACTAATGAGATGACCTCAGGATCATTGGGGACAGCTGTCGGTGTCTTGACACCGTCCATGTTTGTTAAGGATACCCAACCCTAGATAGATCACAATGGCTTTAAGGTTAGCTACTTTGAATGTCCGAGGGTTGAGGGACGCCTCTCGTAAACTTTGAGTTGCACGCGACCTTCAACGCCTCGGGGTGGATATATGCTGTGTACAGGAAACTCACTTCATTCCCAGTGATTATCAGGGTGTGCTGCTTAGGGACTTTCAGCTCTATTCAGCACATTTTGATTCCCACTCGAGGGGTGTTTCCTGGCTAGTTAGACGCACTCTTGATGCTTCGTGTGACCCAGTCTATGCTGATCCAGAGGGAAGAGTGCACGTGCTGGATGTTACCGTAAAGGATGTGGCATTTCGATTTATTGGGGTTTATGCTCCCAATAGCCATGGCGAGAGGGTTTCCTTTTTCCGAGGGATCGAGCCCTTCATGAATTCGTCTCGGCGGATAGTTTTAGCGGGAGACTGGAACGCGGTCCTGGATCCCGATTTAGATCGCGGAGGTAATACTTCAAGGGCTACTAACCAGAACCGGGATGCTAAGGCGTTTCGAGACTTTATTGACAAGTTTGATCTTGTCGATAAATTTCGAAACGAAAAGCCCGGGGATGTAGTTTGGACTTGGACAGGTAGACGCGGCTCCGATCCGGTGCAACTTTCGAGTTACATCGATCGGTTCTTAGTTAGGAGAGTCGACTTAGGGCTTTTAGACTGTCCAAGTTTTCATAACATAGTTTATTCGGACCATAGGTTAGTCCGGGTTCGGGTAAACTTAGATAGCGTTAAACCTAGGATGGCTAGTTACTGGAAGTTCAACACGTCGTTGTTCGACGTGAAGGGCTTCCGGGAACAGCTTTTACTAACAATACAGAGGGAATTGACGGGAGCCATTATCGGGAATAAGTGGTGGGGAAAACTTAAACAAGTAATTAGGTCCTTCGCTGCTGATTTTAGTCATCGACTCAATCTTAGTTCTAGAGCAGCGAAAGCGGCACTAGATGATAGATTAAAAAGGGCGGTGGAGGAGTGGGATAGTGATAGTTATACTTTAATTAAGGCTGAACTGGACTCCTTGGATAACAGGGAGGACCAGGGTCTAGTAGTTAGGGCTAGGTTAAAAAGAGTGCCGAACGAGGCAACAAACATGGCGGAGGAGCGTCGACGTGCGACTGATCGACACATCGCCAGTGTCACATTGCCGGACGGACGAACCGTAACATCAAATGATGGAATCCTGGAGGGTTTTCGAGCTCATTTGCAGGAGCTTTTACCATGGAGCCCGGTCTGGAGATTGAACAGTTTGACACGTATTTAGCTGACTTTTCTCGCCTTGAAGAGACCGAAGCAGCTACGTGTGAAGGTAGCATAAAAGAGGAAGAAGTCCTTGAGGCTCTGAAACAAGTCGGGCTAGACAGGACCCCTGGGATTGATGGTCTGCCTTACGAGGTGTACTTGAGGCTGTCGCCCATTTTTATTCCTTTGCTGGCCACACTCTTCAACTCCTGGTTTAGGAACGGGTCTATACCTCAGTACTTTACCAGGGGGATCATTAAATTGCTTCGCAAAGATAAAAATGGAGAGGATGGGATTAGCAATTTCCGGCCCTTAACGATGTTAAACACAGAGTTAAAGATTTTGGCCAAGATCTTAGCAAATCGTCTGCAGGTTGTTTTACATCGTCTCATAAGTCCCGAACAGACGTGTTCTGTTAAGGGCCGGACAATTCAAGATAATTTGCACGCGATACGCTTGATCATAGAGAAAGTCGACACAGAAGCCGCGCTGATCAATTTAGATCAGTCCAAAGCATTCGATAGGGTTGACCATCGTTACCTAGGGGCTGTTCTTTGCTCGGCTGGGTTTGGACCCCAGTTTCGCTCATGGATTCGCCTCTTGTATGCTAACCCCGGTGCTATGGTGGAGGTGAATGGGGTGAGATCGAAGCCCTTCAGGTTAACAAGATCTATCCGTCAAGGTTGTCCGTTATCACCCATGCTGTATGTCATCGCGCTTGAGCCCTTTTTGCGCCAGCTTAGGGTGAATCCGGTCCTTCGCGGGATTACTTTGCCAGGTGGTTCTACCCCAGTAAAGTATACCGCCTATGCCGACGACGTGACTGTGCTTGTAACGAGCAATGCCGAGATTAGAGTCGTCGACATGGAAACAAGACGGTATGCACAGGTAACAGGGGCCATAATCAACCACGTTAAGTCTATTGGCTTACGTGTTGGTGCCTGGAGGGGAACGCCCCTTCAGGGGCCCTTTGGCTGGACTGATGGGCCCTGCAAGCTACTCGGCGTCTGGTTTGGCCCCGACCTCCAGCTGGAGAAAAATTGGTCGGAAGTGTTGAAAGCGGTCAAGACCACAGCTCATTTGTGGTCTTTGAGAAATCTAACTTTAAAGAGTCGCGCGGAGGTATGCAATACTCATATCTACCCCCTGATCCTATACCGTCTATCAGTGCTTCCACTCCCGGAGTCCTCACTACTTGAACTAGTGCGTGCTCTTTTCGCGTTCTTATGGCGCGGAAAGCAAGCCATGGTTGCTCGGGAGATCTGTTGCCTGCATCCGTCTGAAGGCGGTCTGGGTATGCCTAATATCAAAATACGTAGACACACTCTAAGGCTGATATACCTGGACCGAATGTGTACACCTGACTTAGGGAACGGTGTCTTCTGGATGGAAGACACTAAGAAAGCCTTTCCGGCTTTGGAGAGTGTGCATTCGGCTGAGGGGGAGGCACGCAAGAGGCCCCGAAACGAATGCCATTTCTATCGCGAGTGTCGACGGGCGTTGAGGTTCCTTCAACGGGTGAATGAAAGCCTCTCTGACACCCGGCTGTTGTCTCGCAAAGCGCTATATAGGGTTTTAGTGAGGGGATCTGTCCGAGACGAAAAGATTGAGGAGTTCGGTTTCACGAATGAGGAGCGTCGCTCGATATGGCCTTGGGCGCTCGGGATGAGCTGTTTCGATAACTACGAGGCATCGCTCACCTGGCTGGTAATCCGAGATGCCCTCTGGGTTCACAAAAAACTTTTCATAGCGGGTTTTACAATGACACCTAGTTGTGTCCGATGCGGAGAATGGGAGGAAGACCTAAGCCATGCTTTCTTCCGCTGCGCTATCGTTCGACCGTTATGTGAGTTAGTTGAGAGCTTCACGGTTCGCATACTGAACGGGCGTTTTTTTGTGCTGGATGCAGTTTCCCCATGCTGCAATTGGGCGCCGAGTATGAAGAAAGAGGAACGTTATGTTTTTCTGTGTTTGCTAGCTGTTATGAGAGGCGTGATTTGGTCGACACGACAGAAGGAGGTTTACGGAGATGAGACCTTCACTGCTCCCCAGCTTGTTCTCATGTTCAAGCATCGGTTGAAAATGCGAATTAAGCTGGAGAAGGTGAAACTCACTCCTGTGAATTTCAACGAAAGGTGGGTGAAAGCTTCGCGATTGTGTAGAGTGACTGGAGCTGGCCTTGAATTCGTTTCTGATTTGATTTAGGTCAAAAAGGATTTTGGGTATCCTGAACTAACAAGACATCAGTATCGGACCGATTAGATTAGTATGGGTTAGTTAGGCTTTATTGTTTGATTTTTAACTTAGCTAGAGTATGTATGTGGTCATCGTCCCAGTCCCTCTTTTAGTTTGCCCTTGTCACCCCCCCCCTTTTTTTTTTTTTTTTTTCCCCCACCTTAGGTTCGATAACTTCCATTCCCGACCCCAATTAGGCGACGGATGGACTGCTTTGTCAGTGATGCAGGTCGTTTTTGTGGTGTTTATTCAATAAAGTCAGTTTTCGTGTGGACCTGCGTCTTTTCGACTGACAAAGCTTTCTATCTGCCACAATTAGTAGTGGGGGGCTCTTTTACTAACTACTATTTTTTCATTGTAAATATTTCATTCTTTTTGTATATAAAATTTTTATCCCCAACCCCCCACATCATGTATATATCATTTTTCGGGTTATAATTAGGATTCCCATAGAGTGATTCTGGTATTCTGGTGAAAGAGTCTAGTTAAGTTAACTTTATGTTAGATAGGTCCACATTAACCCCCTTCCCCCTATTTTTGGCCTTGTGCCACATTTTGTGTATATTTATGCAAATAAATATTAACACCAGGCCGGGCCGTTCACAGCCATGAGTGTCTTTCCCTTCCCACCGAGCCACCCTCGATAAGTCAATCAATTTAATTATCACAGTCGTTTTTAAATGAGAAATTTTGTGTCTAGCCGCGTAGCCCCATATTGCTAAGTAGTATCTGTTTTTGTCGGAGTGTAGAGAGCGCTAGCTGTGTCTAGCAAAAACAGATACTACTTCACTACCCAGTTTATGATCATGAGATCGGGGAGGCGTGTAGTGAAAATTGAATGTGACTGCAGTCACGGAGGTGGGCTGCATGTTCGAACTCGAAACCCGAGCGATGGAAGACAAGGCGACGAACCAGCAGGTTCCAATGCGCATTAATTTGCATAAATGAGATTATATGAGCCGGGAGTTAAGATGTTTGGTGGAGTTGAGTCGTTGAGTTCTCGAGAACCGGATGGAACTTGGTTAGAGCGGAGAGTGTCGCTGAGAATCGAGTCCCATTTTTTTTTTTTTTTTGCGATTAGAGAATATTATTACTAATAATTCACTATTAATCTCAAACCCAAAATTATTTCCTATTAATTTACTATTACTCTCAACACCAAACTTATTTACTACTTGCATTTCTGTCCAACTTTGCTCGGGCCCTTTGTACCGTTCATAACTTGCCCCATGTGTGAATACACTTTTATGTAAAATTTCAAATGTTTAGACCAATAATTTTCTGAGTAATTTCGTAGAGGCAGCGGAGATAAATTTGTTAAAACTTTGACCCCAATTTTGATCCCTTAACATTTATTGTTTTGGTTTCAAATCAGAATAAAATGTTTAACCCATGTCCAAGTTACCTTCGTTTAAAGTTTCAAGGTTTTAGACCCAAAATTAGCGGAGGAGTTTAGTAGAATCTGCAAAGGTCAACTCTTTCAACTTTGACTTTTTGCCAGCCAAATCTTTGCCCCAAAACGTATTAAAATTCTTTGCAGCATGTCTGAATACCCGTTATATAAAATTTCGAAAGTTTAGACCCAAAATTGACTGAGTAGTTTGCTAGACACCGCAAAGGTCAAATCTTTTGCACTTTGACCCCATGGCAGCTCAAATATTCGACTCAAGCCGATTAAAAAGCTTTCTCTATCTCTGAATACCCTTTATGTAAAATTTCAGATGTTTAAACCAGAAATTGACTGAGTAATTTGATAGAGACCGCAGAGGTCAACTTTTTTTTTAAACTTTGAAACCAATTTGACCCCTTAACATTTATTTTTTTGGCTCAAATCGAATTATAAAGTTAGATCCATGTCCAAGTACCCTACATTTAAAATTTCAGGTGTTTAGACCCAAAATTTACAGAGGAGTTTGGTAGAGTTCTCAAAAGTCAAATGACCCCTTGACAGCCAAATTTCTTGCCGACAACCGATTAAAACGATTTTCTCAAATCTCAGTACCCCTTATGTCAAATGCCGATTCTGTAGACCGAAAATTGACAGTTATTTGGTATGGAAATGTACACAGACAGACATTTTCAATTTTATAGATATATAGATTTTTTTTAATCTTTAGGAAAATAAAATACAGTCAATTTTGAATCAGTTTATGAATCCATCGGCAATTTCTTTGCGAAGTGGAACAGAAAATAACCATCCTTCATAATAGTTAGTTTTGTAGATCCATGACTGAAGGACTTCACCTGTGACATTAGTAAGTCACGTTATTTTTAGTGGACAGACCTATTATTACGAAATCCACGATTTAACTCCTGATTTTTGAGAAAGGATTGTATCTATTCTATATGAGAAGACCATCCTCTCAAACATTACCTCCTCATTTGAAGCCAACAAAACTAATATTCCCACACCTTTTCGTCCACTCTCCTAGGAAGAGGGAATAATTTTCTTTTTCTATCGCTCGATGTGCTTTCATTCGTGTAAAAATACTGGCATTACTATACGGCTACTTTTTGTTCCCATCCAAAGTTCCCAATTTGAAGTAGTAGACCTTTTTCACATTGAAAACTGATTTTGTATCTAAGTTTGCCCTCTTGGGGAAGCATGTAAATTTAGGTCATTGTCCAGAATTCCATTATATATATATATATATATATATATATATATATATATATATATATATATATATATATATATATATATATACTAGCTGTACCCGGCCACGCGTTGCTGTGGCTCAGTTTGTTAAAATGGAACACATTCCTCAAGAAAAATTGCATTTTGTTCGTTTATTTACTTTTATTATTTTTTGCAATTTTTTTTTATCAATAAAAGTTATTTTTTTTTCCCCAAAAAAGATTAATTTTTTACCATAAATTGTTAGATGAAGGTTTTTTTCAGGAAAACTTGCACTTTTTTTAAAGAAATTTAGCAGTAAACGTTTATCTTTGAAAACGGAATTTTTTATTATAAAAAGAACAGATGAATGCTTTACATGAACACTGTAAATAGTTAGGTGAAAGTAGAGAAAAGTTTGATTCTTTTTTCAAGAGAATGTACACATTATTTTTTTTAACAGATGTTCAGAAAATAAACAGAAAAATACTTCCATCATTAATTATGCAAAAAAATAAATAAAATGTTGATTTAGTGTTTCAACATTATGCTTATAAATTACGATAAAACTTGCTGAGTATGCGCTGTTTTACGTTTGTTGCAAAAATGGAACGGAAACTTAAATTTCGCTCCGTTTTAATCTTTCTTAATTTTTTAATTGTGCCCCCCAAACGAATATAATCAAAACAGTAACATTCAACAATTGTACTTTATGTATATAAAACACAAAATATTAAAAAAAAAAAAAAAAAAGTTAATAACGAAAGGGAAATAATTCCATTTTTAAATGAAAAAATCAGTTTGGTATATCTTTTATATATTTTTTTACATAAGTCTAGCTTACCATTCACATTGGAAATGCGACATTTATAGGTTGTCGAGTACGTTTACAACGAATAAACACTCCAATCTACCCATGTTAAGAACGGCTTTCGGAATAGACACCCCTAACCCTGTCAGCATACCCGAAAAGCTATAAAAGTTGACGTGTCGAATGTGAACGATGAGTTGAACGTAATGTAAAAATGTACCGAATTTAAAAGGGAACGAAATTCAAATTTCCGTTCCATTTTTACAACAACCGTAAAGCAGAGCATTCTATGCAAATTTTACCTAACTTACTGTATTAATGCTATTTTTTAAGCAAAAAAAAAATTAGGTTTGGCTATAAATTCCTAAACTCATTTCACCCTTAAATAATTTAGGTGACTGAAATAGGAATCTAATTGAATCTTTAATTTCCTGAATAGTATGCGAGAAATTCATTTTTCTTCGAGTTATATCGAATTTATTAATACGGACTTTAGGGTTTTTTTTCGTAATTTTCCTGTAAGAATTATTTTTTATTGTTACAAATTACGATTCTTTATTTATATAAAAAAAGCAAAAATAAATTCTTGCGTTTTTTATTTACTACTGAAAACCATAACTTTAGTAAAGGTATTTTTTTTTTAAACAAAATAAAACATTTTCACTAAGAGTTAAGTAAAAATACTTAGTTCATTGTATTTTGCGATCATTATTTGATAAATACTGCAATTTACATTAAAATTGGTTAATTTCCTGATTTTTGGTGAATTTTTAAGTAAAGGGAGGGGTCAAAATGTTTATACACTTTGAGCGTCGGCATTCATTTTGTCTGTACCTACCATTTTTCGATGAATATTTGATAGGAAAGCGACCACGTGTGCTTAATTTCAATTAAATTTCAATCAAATGGTTACATTATCAATAATCATGTGATTAAACCCATTGAAAATTTACCGATAATGTAAACACATTCTGTTTACATTAAGCCTGTAGTAGTGAGACCAAAATATCCTTTTAGTGTTGGCAACTGAGATTTAAAAAAAAAACCCGCGAGATCAGGAGAAAGAAATGTCCAGAAAATCGTTAGATTTTTAACTTTTATCGTCTGAAATTTTCAAAAATCGCTAATTCACCCCCCCAAAAAAACTCCATATTTTAACTTCCTACCATAAAAAAATTATAAATATAGTATATTCTATATATAAAATGTTCCGTGTTTTCTCACTATATGTTTCTGGAATTATATTGAAGCGGTTAGCTCCCCAGAAGGCTTATATATTTTATCAGCTAGTTTTACCTGTTTTTTCAAAGAGGGTATTTTTTTTTTTGCAAGAAACAAATCATAAACTCAAACTTTTTATAATAAAAGTTAAATTGAAATATACTGCAAATTAAACATCACAATAATGGTGCAACATATTTTTAAATTAGAAAAATAAAAAAACAAAAATACTTTGTTTTAGCATGTTAAAAGTATTTAGGTTGGTAGATAATTAAATTCTACTGTATTCGTATAAGTTTTTTTTTTTGCTGTTGTTTCTTGCTTTTTACAATTTTCGACTAAATACTTCTAAATTAAGCGGAGTTGCTTAGATCGTATTTTAAACTAAACTTCGGAGGTTGGAATGCCCTCCCCACCTAAAGTGTACTTGGAAAAATCGATTTTATAGCGAGATTTAAGAATGGTTAGCCGAAAAAAAGGTGAAAAACAAAACAAATAATCAATAAATAATTGTTACCAAAGGCAATAAATGCTACTTTTTTTTACTTACATTAATGAGTTTATTTTATATTTTAAAGTATTTTCAAGCGCTTTTCTTTATTTTTTAATCTAAAATTGCGAATGTGTGGGTGTCAAATATCTCCAGATTTTCTAGAATTTCCCGCTAGATTGCAAACGAAATCTCCAGATCTAGCAGGAAAACCGCTAAATTGGAAACAGTCACGTGACGGGAAGCAGTAATAAATAATTGTCCCTAAATAAAAAAAATGGCCTATCGGTACAAAGAAAACCACCTATATAGAAAAATTAAGTATAATGCTATAATTAAAAAGAAATATATAAAAACACACATGGGTATAGTAAACATATTATACCAAAACGTGGAAGCCATCTGTCCAGTGGTTCTTTAGACTATTAATTGCGAACGAGCCAAGAGTTACATTTTTATATATATAGATAAATTCGTGTTCCTGTCTGTTTGTTTGTTCACAATTTGATTAATATATACAAAACATGTCTTACTTTAATCTTTCATTTATTTCTATATATAGTATGATACTTGGAAAATATACAATTAAGAGATCACCTATTTGCATATGACATTAAGAAAAATTGATTTTACTAAATAGCGGTATCTTGGTGTTTTTAGCGAGAGAATTATTTTAAGTATTCTATGTAAAATTGTTATTTAATAAATTTTAAACAATAATTATATTGACAATATACTTGATTTACTTTGTTTTGGAATTAATATTTCCAATGGCGACCTTTTTCTAAAATTTTTTTTTTTAGTTATTTGCCCGTAGATGCTATCCATAAAAAACAAACGTTTACCAAATATCATTTGGTAATTTCATTACGTTTCTAGCTGGAAAAATAATTCCGTGTAGATTGAAAAAATGTTTGGCTTTATCAAAAATTAAAAAAAAACACACTTACGAAACAAATTGAAAAGATTTCATTTGTTTGTTTTATTTTGTTCCTTACGGCAATACAGAAATCGATAGATTTTTACCACGTAATTCAGCGTCGTTTAATACATAAAAAATTAAACTCTCCACCCCCTCTAAATTCCACTTTTACACTTTTTCTTTTTCTTTTTTCGCGTTAATTTCATCGATTACAAACTTAATTTTCTAATTAAAAAGGTAACTTTATACGACGTGACCATGCGGCATTTAACCCATAAAAATAGAGATCTACTTTTTTTCAGCCTAATACATTTAAATGGGCTTTATAAATATTATTAGTTTGCAGAAGTGCAAATAAATGCAAAAAACTTAGAAATTAAAAAAAAAAAAAATAAATAACATGTTGGAGTGGGGATCACTTTCCTATATAAATTTAACGTAAAATGAGCACCCACTTTTTGGCCATCAAGTGTTCAAGGAGAATTGTCACCTCTAGCATTTTTTTTAAAGTTTGGCGATTGAGGTGGAAGGAAAAAAATGGAGGGGGAGGGTGAATAACATTGGAAACATAAAATAACGATAAATTTAATTATTTTTTATGAGACCATTCTCTACTTTCACCTAACAATTTAATAACCAAACCAAATCCCAAAATATGACAACTTCAAACTTTTTTTGTGGGGGGGGGGGGTTACATTAGAAACATAAAACGACAAATAAAAAGCAAATCGAAATCCCCTCCTAAAAAAAGCAAATCTAAAATTTCCTTTATTTACAAAAACGAAAGCCAGTAAAAAATAAGTGCCCTTACAAAAAAATGAAGGTAAATGTGTAGTTTAACGGCGTAACTTATTTGACAGACAAAAAAATTATAAAAACTATTTAGTTTTATATAAAACATTATTAGACCCAAAGGCTGAAATAAAGCAAAAGAAAATTAATTTTATATGTTTTTTTATCATTTTTTTTATTAGACTAAATGTCCCCGCCTTACACGTTTAAAATTTGACCTTTTTAGGTTTGGCAGATTGACTTTTTTTAAGGGCAAAGTTGGCCTTTTTACGCTCTTTCATTACAAAAAAATATGGCAGCCAAAAACAAGTTCATGAAAGAGCTTAAAAATAACAATCTGCCAAAACTTAGAAAGGCCAAAATTTAAAAGCAATATAGCGGCCTCGAATAATAAATATAAATGATAAAAAAATAATAAAAATGAATTTTTTTCAGGTTTTATTTCAGCCTTTGGGTCTAACAATGTGTTTTATACAAAAATAAATAGTTCTTATAGTTTTTTTTTTGTCTGGCAAATAATTTACGCCGTTAAACTACACATTTACCAAAATAAAAAATAAATGCACGCATTAATGTTTATAAACGTTATTTGTTTAGGTTCACAAAATCGTGAGTTTTCTTAGGACAGTGATCCCTTCTGCCGAAATATCTAGTGGAGAGATACGTCTTTTTTGCGGGGGGGGGGGGTCCATTACATTTACATGTTTTTATCCGTTCTTTTATTTTGGAAATTGTTGTGGGGATATCCATATTACCCATGATGAAAATGATTACGTAGCTGTGACGAAGCGAAAATGTTATATTCCAAAAACCATGTAAACTGACCAGGTAGTTTTGTTTTAAATAGAAAAATACAATTTTAAGAACACGAAGAGCGACTGCGTTGTTCGCCATTTTGAAATCCATTCCAAGAAGCAAAGGGAGATAGCTCAACAATATTAAAAATTACAATATTTATGTTGTAATGCCTACGAATTCCTATTAATAACTTTTAAATGTTTCTTTTTTTAATTTGGAAATGTACAATAGCGCACGCTGACAATTAAAAAGGTTGTAAATGTGGGAACGACAATCACAGATATTTATGATTGTTGTAGAATTAATGTACGTCACTATTTAGCAAATGTTAATTTCACTAAAGTGTTTTACGAACAAAAGAGATTAAAACATGTCAACGAAAATGGAGCTTGTCTAGAATCACCACAGAAAAAAAATAAATAAATAAAATTAAAAAAACTGTCGTACTTACCCGTGACGGCAGGAAAATATCGCAAGTGAAAGTGTCTGTGTATCTGTGTATCATTTCCCTACGCAATAACTCTGTCAATCTTTAGTCTACAGACTCGAAATTTGATATAGAGGTTACTGAGATTTGGAAAAATCGATGTGATTGGTTTGGGGCCAGAAATTTGGCGACTAAGGGGTCAAAGTTCAACGATTTGACCTTTGAGAACTCTACCAAACTCCTCCGATAATTTTGGGTCTACGCACTTGAAAATTTAGATATAGGTTCCTTTGACATGGATCTAACTTAATAACTTGATTTGAGCCCAAAACAATAAATTTTAAGGGGTCATAATAGGGGTCAAAGTTTAAAAAAAAATTGACTTCTGCGGTCTCCACTAACATTGAATAAAAAAATTTAACGGTTAAAACCAAACAAATGCAGAATCTGTTTCAATAAATAAACATTTATTTATGAAAATATCTAAAGAAAGACGTGCCAAGCCTTACCACCGCCATGACACGTACAAAAAAGCTGGATTTTCCTAACGAAGAGTCGGTTATGAATCGAAATATTGAATTTAATTTTAAATATTTATTGAAAAAGATTCTGCACTTGTTTAGCTTTAACCGTTAAATCTTTGCATTTTGTATTCTAATATTAAGTGCTTATTATAAACAATGGACATTGTATAATTTTAATTGATGTGTGATGCATCAACCTATAACTACTTTTGTTAACGTCGTTTGTGTGTATATATATATCACGCAAAATATTGGTTAACATTTCTCTTTACACCAAATCAGGTTAATTATAACTTTAAAAAGATTAAATCTTTGAATTGTTGATATAGCATCACTAAACAGTATTTTAAACTTTTTTATATATATGTTTTAATTTAATAAATATAAAATTAAACTCATGGATGATAAAGAAAAAAGCTCAATATTATTCTATTTTTCTTCTGAACAGGACTGGAGTTAGAAGTCCAAATCCTCGACTCTTAAAATTTGTAACAGTTGCACTCAAACCTAGAATCTTGTTCAGTGGTAATTATGTATACTAGTAGGACCTCATTCATCTATATACAGGGTGTCCGTAAAGTTACTATACAGTCTTATTGTTTTATTGTATTATATTTGTATTAATAGTTAATATAAGACTGTATAGTAACTTTACGGACACCCTGTATATATAAAAGTAAAAGTGAAAGTGTCTGTGTGTCTGTACATTTCTCTACGCAATAACTCTGTCAATTTTTAGTCTACAGACTCGAAATTTGATATACAGGTTACTGAGATTTGGAAAAATCGAAGTGATTGGTTGTTGGCCAGAAATTTGGCGATTAAGGGGTCAAAGTTCAACGATTTAAACTTTGAGAACTCTACTAAACTCCTCCGACAATTTTGAGTCTACGCACTTGAAATTTTAGATATAGGTTCCTTGGACATGGATCTAACTAAATAACTTGATTTGATCCCAAAACAATAAATTTTAAGGGGTCATAATAGGGGTCAAATTTAAAAAACAATTGACCTCTGCGGTCTCTACCAAATTACTCGGACAATTTCTGGTCTAAATATTTGAAATTTTACATAAAGGGTATTCAGAGATAGGGCAAGCTTTTTCATCAGTTTGGGTCGAAAACTTTTGGTTACCAATATATAAATGTATGTATGTATGTATGTATGTCTTTTTTGCATGTCTACCTTAAACATTCAATAGAGGCGACGGATTTTACCAAGATCAGTATTGTTTTAAAGTTCAATCTTTCATACGACAAATATCGAAATATTGGCTAAAAACATTAATATCTTCCCCTTCAACTAAGCACTTTTCTACAGGGGAGGTCACTTTTTTCGCCGATATTTTTTAACGTTATCCTCTCCTTTAGATTGTCTAGCCTTAATTTTAAAAAATGTCGCTTCCGGTTTGGCGGTGGTCGTAACAGCATAAACGTTACGTTTTATCACGTTATTTTCCCCCTTTGCGGTACGGGTTCGAGCCTGCCTTCCTACTACATTTTTTTTTTTTTTGCTCAACATACACATCCAAACACCCGTGCAACGCCGGGCGCCCCTGCTAGTATATATATATATATATATATATATATATATATATATATATATATATATATATATATATATATATATATATATGCACTTAAGATTCCCGAAAGGATGAAACACTAGTGTCTGTAGGTAATTATTATAGTAAAAAAATAATGTCAATCCCTTTAAGAAACTTGTTTCTTATCGTTGAGCATTTTCTGTTGAATGAAGTCGATCAATTTAGCTCTTATGCATAGATCATCGTATAACGATTAGATCACTGACTAGCATAAAGAACATTTAAAATTAAGATGTTTAAAATCAACGTTATTTCTCGCGCTTGATGGTAGCCGATTGGATACGGTCTTTGCTAATCGAGCCAGGTTGCCGGGTTCGAATCTGTCGATTCGTGTCAATCTGAGATTTGGGAAAATCTTTGTAATCCGTTTTCGGACAGAAATTTGGCTGTTAAGGGGTCAAAATTCAACGATTTGACCTCCGCCAATTTTGGGTCTAAACACTTGAAATTTTAGATATAGGTTCCTTGTACATGGATCTAACAATAACTTGATTTGACCCCCAAACAATAAATCTCAAGGGGTCATAATACGGGCCAAAGTTTTAAAAAAATGTACCGCTGCGGTCTCTACAAAATTACGCAGACAATTTGAAATTTTACATAAAGGATATTCAGAGATAGGGCAAGCTTTTTGATCGGTTTGAGTCGAAAATGTTTAGTTACCAATATATAAATGTATGTATGTATGTATGTATGTATGTTTACATGTCTGCCTAAAATTTTCGACGGAGGCGACGGATTTTTACAAGATCAGTATCGTTTTGAAGTTCGACTTTTCAGACGACAAATATCGAAAAATTGACTAAAAACATTAATATCTTCACCTTAAACTGGGCACTTTTCTACATGGGGGTGGGGCGCTTTTTCGTCGATATTTTCGAAAGTCATCATCTCCTTTGGATTGTTTAGCCGTAATTTAAACCTACATCACTTCCGGTTTGGCGGTGGTCGTAACAGCAAAGACGTCAGGTTTTTTCCTCGTTCTTTTCCTTCTTTGCGGTACGGGTTCGAGCTTTCCTTCCTACTACCACTTTTGTTTTTTTTTTTGCTGAACACATACATCCAAACACCCGGGCAACGCCGGGCTGAAATGCTAGTATGATATAAACGTATCGCAAAAACAAAAACAAATAACAGCTATATATATATGAGAGAGAGAGAGAGAGAGAGAGAGAGAGAGAGAGAGAGAGAGAGAGAGAGTATAATTGAAATAGTATTTCGACAAAATAGCGAAATAAAAAGGAACAACCCGAGTTATGTGTTCATCAACGTTTTGTTTTTATTTCGAGACTTTCTCTAGATTAATGAGATTAAGAAAACAAAAACACCAGTACAAATATTTGAAAATTTTTCATGTGCAAAGTGTGACGCTGTTCTATTTCAGAATCGGAAAAAGACGTTGGAAATTCAAAAAAGGAGGGGAGCTTGCGTTGTTAAAGATAGGGAGATTTTTAATAACGTCATATATCATATATATATGAACGCAGTTAATATTCTTTCTGGAAAGAATATGTCTGTTAAAATTCAAATATAGGTGTATAACAGAAATGAAATGAGTGTGTTTTTGTTATGTAATTTATTGATTGAGATTATGTATATTAATTATTACAGTGGGTGTTTCTATGGTGTGAGAAGGTGTCTTTTATATTTGTTAATTACTAATTTATTTACTAATTCACACGTGACTATTATTTTTATTTTAAGTAAAAAATGCATTTCAACTTGTTCATTTTTTCTTTTACATTTATTAAACACAGGTTAACCTGATTCAAATGTTAATAACTACATTTTATTTCAGTATTTAATTTATATTTTTATTTTTTAATTGTTTAATTTTATAATAGATTTTCTTGTCCATAAATGTTGTTTATTATATCTACCAAGTTGATCTTAAGGATAGCATAGACTCAACAATTATATTCATTTTTTTACAACCTTCCCGCTTTCCTTTATCTCATAATTCCTTAAAACGTCACTATCCGAAGTTCGGGAGAAGATTACGTTTTTTAACGGTTAAATTTAAAAAAAAAAAAAGTCTTTGGAACGCTGCAGTTTTTAAAGCTAAAATCCCTTCAACAGTTTACATTTTGAAGATGGGAACTTTTTTTAAATAAGTTGTGCGATATTATTTTAATTTTTATCTTTTTAGATTCAAATGTTAATAACTACATTTTATTTCAGTATTTAATTTATATTTTTATTTTTTGATTGTTTTCTTTAATGATAGATTTTCTCGTCCATAAATGTTGTTCATTATATCTACAAAGTTGATTGCATACATAGATTAGGTAATTGTATTCGTTTTCAGTTAATGAAAGGGGTATCTATCACCATGCTTTCATTTAAACACGCCAATTGGACTTTTATTAAATACAAGACTTAATAAAATCATTTTTTTTAATGGAGAGTAGACAATGCATTGTGGATGCGTTATCGACAGCTCCCATTACTCTCGCTTCTCTTTATTTGTCATTCAGTCTTCATATTTTAATGAGTGATTTTTCTGACAAAGGGAGAAGAAAAAGCTGTATTCTAGGTTGGCAGTATTTTGCACGAACAGTCGCCAGAGATTCCGGAAATTTTCTGTTTCTATGTCTATCCTTGTAGCGATGTCACTAGTAAGGGTGCTGGAGGTAAACGTTTTATCTGGGCTGACATTATCCGCCTGATAGTCAGGGACCCGAACCTTGCATTAACTACTAAGGAGGCTGTCCTATCAGCAGGTGTGCGAATATATATATATATATATATATATATATATATATATATATATATATATATATATATATATAAACTGCATCAGTCGCTTTATTGTAGATTAGTAAAATATCAATATTTCACTAAATATATATCACAAAAAAAGAAAAATTTTATAATCATATGACTGCTTTAAGCTTAGTTATTTCCCAAAATTTTATACAAATTCATGCAATATTCACAAAGTTATGACATTTTATTCTTTATCAAGGAATTTCCGCTGTCCATCGCTTTATTGCAGGTTTCTTAAAATGTTGCATTAGGGCAAAAATACAATGTCTAATCATAACAACTGTAATTTTTATTATATTTTTCTGTTAAAGAATAATAAACAAAAACACATCCTGGGTGCTAAGCCTCAAATAGATGAATTATTTATCGTCATATCTACCATTTCTTGAAATAACTTTAAACAACCTTTTGTCTACCGAAGAAGTCAGTTGTTTGATCTGAAAAGGAGTTATGGTTCTAGCCATATCAACTACTTGCCTCCACAGAGCACCCTCGGAAGTAAATTGTTCTCGTCCCTCATAAACACCTCTTTTCAATAACGACCAGAGATGTTCAATGGGGTTAAGATTTGGAGAACACGGTGGTCAGCTCATGAGGGTTTCTTCAAAGAAGCCCATAGATTCAAGGAAGGCTGCAGTCGGCTCTAGCAGAATGGGATGGTGCATTGTGCTGAAAGCGACATGACAATGGTAGGTCATCTAGCCATGGTGACAAATGTTTATCCAAAAAGGCCCTTTATGCATTGCTGGTAATTTTTACACCCTCTGGAACTCGGAATGGTCCAGCCAACGTATCCCCAATGATTCCCGCCCAAAACATGATGCCTCCACCTCCTCGGCGGTGAACTCTGTAAGGGGTTGGAGTTTTGTTTGAGTTCCAAACTTTGGCTCATCCATCCAGACCGTCAAAAGTAGCACGAGTCTCATCTGTAAATAGGGCACGTTGGAAATCCATTTTCATGTAATTCTGTGCGCAAGCCATTCGTTTTTCCCGATGTTGTTTGCTTAGTGGAGGCCTTGGAATAGTTTTGATGGTCCTTGCCATCTCATTCAACATATTTCATCGGGCCTGCTTGGTCTTGGAGCGATTTTAGCTCTTGTAAAAATGAAAGCACTGGTGCTGTTTGGGTTTCGGTTGACTTCCCTACGAATTTTCTGAATATCATGATGTAATATTTTTTCCTGGTGCCCTTATCCTTTTTGAATTTGGTGTTGGGGTTGTTCACGAATGAAGCCAAAGTTTTTGGATACTTTTCCAGCTCCATAGCTAAATCTTTGATGAACAATCCTTCTGCGAGTCCAGAACAATCCTTTCTTTTTCGATAACCGTTAATCATTCCTTTTTCGGCATTTTAAAAAACCATCAATAAAGCGATGGACAATATAAAATACTTGATAATAAATAAAATGTCATAACTTCGTGAATATCGCATGGATTTGAATAAAATTTTGGAAAATAACTAACGTTGAAACAGTCATTTGATGATACAATTTTCATTTTTTTTGTGACGTATATTTAGTGAAATATTGATATTTTACTAATCTGCAATAAAGCGATTGATGCAGTTTATATGTGTGTATATATATGTGAGTGTATATATACCATTAGCGAGACTAAGCTGAAGACCGTTCACCAGTTTACCTACCTGGGGTGTACTATCACATCAGATGCTAAACTCAACAGGGAAATAGACAACGGACTGGCCGAAGCAAACAGTGCTTTTAGCTGATTATACAACATAGTCTGAAAAAACAGACACTTAAAAAATTGCACAAAAATCAGTGTGTGCAGAGCCGTAGTACTCTCCACCCTCCTGTATGGCTCTGTGTCCTGGACAATTTACCTCCACCAATTACGACTCCTCGAACGTTTTTATCAGCGCTGTCACCACACCATTCTCAACGTACACTAGAGTAAATATGTCACCAATGTTGAGGTTATCAAGCGTGCGGAAATCACCAGCATCGAGGTCATGTTGCTGAAATCACAGCTACACTGAGTCGAGCAGGTCTCCAGAATAGACGATCATCGCCTGCCCAAAATAGTCCTATGTGGCGAACTCTCTACTGGCCGTTGTGACAGAGGGACACTGAAGAAAAAATATAAAGACTCTCTGAAGAAATCCCTCGGTGACTGCCACATTGACCACCTCCAGTGGTCTGCTCTCCCTGCTGACCATGATACCTGGCCACGTACTGTTCACCAGGCTGTCACCTCCTTTGAGATCTCCCACACAGAGAATCTGCAGAAGCGCTGCAGAAGGAAGAATTGGGAAGCCTCAGCAGCTACATATGACGTGGCTTTTGACTGCACAGCCACTGTGGCCAAACCTGCTTGTCCTGCATTGAGCTCATCAGCCACAGTCGATGTGAACAACCCCCTTCATAGAATCTTCGTTTGTGAAGTGCTGCCAAGATATATTTGTACAAATATATATATATATATATATATATATATATATATATATATATATATATATATATATATATCCTTATTTAAGAACAGAGTCATGAGAAGTTTCCACAGAAAACCCTAAGCCATTTAAAAATTTTTTTTTTATATATCCCATTCGTTGAGTTCCTAAATTAGATCTCGCTGTTTCTTTATTTTTTCCAATAATTAATTTTTTTATAAAAAGAATTTTTAATTTTTATTTCTATATTAATAGTATGACCGTAACAACCTTGCAATAACGTTACGGTTAATGTATGTTTTGTATTAGTGGCAAGTAATGTTTACAGATTATCGTTATTTTAGTACTTAGATTAAAGACCATTTTAGGTTTAAAGTTTAATTGAATATGAGAATAAATAAAAAGGCTGTATTATATATATAAATCCTTGTACAACATTTCGAGTAAGGTATTCTAATCTATTTATTATTATTTAATGTTTCAAAATTCATTGTCATTCTACTTGAATATGTTTTTATATCATTACTAAAGACAATTATGAAGGGAGATAATCCAATTATGTTGTTAATTGCTACTAGTTGATTCTGTTGGAAACGGGGTCGATTTTATTTCCTACTAGCGAGGGGTACTCGGCGTTGCCCGGGTGTTTTTCGGTGTGTGTGTGGTCGGGCGGGGGTGGGGATGTTAATGAAAACCTAAGAATAAGCGAAGTAAAAAAAAGAAAACAGAAATACGAACGTTAAATCTTAAGCGAGAATACCCGGGCGGCGGTGGGTGGGGGGTAATCAAAACATCGAAAAAAAACACACACAAAAAATTTTTAAAAGGCAAATGAGCGATGCCCGGGTGTTTTGAGATGTGTATGGTTTTGGGAAAATCCAAACTCCCGAGGGGTGTTAAAATAAAAAAGTTTTGGTAGGTGACTATGAGGATCGAACCCTTGAGGCAAAGTTGGAAATTAAAGTGGTAAAAAAAACGTGCGACGCTAACCACTGGGTCACGGAGACATACAAAGGAACACGTTTGAATTTATTTATTGTACTATTGACAGGTGGCAGCAATAAAAGTTAACTCTGATGCTTCTATTTGACCTAATTATTGAGGTCAAATAGAACAGTTAACTTGGGTTTCACTGTATTTTTCCCCAACATATGCTGGGGAGGGGGAAACCAGCTCCCCATTTTCCAGACTGATTAGCAACTTTGTCCCCACATTGATCAAAGCTGATTGCTTCTGGACGTTTCCCGGCGTGATGCCGAGAACACTTTGTTCGTTGTTAACTTTGATTTAGTTTTGCTTTTTATACAAAAAAGCCCAATCAACACACGAGAAGCCAAAATAGTAATAATTTTGTAAAAGTTGATGTAAATAAATCTATACGCTACGCGCTTTCCTAAATCCTAGATATTATTATATAGGACCTATATAAACAGTTGTAAGCGATCGTAACGACCCCGGAAGCGTGTGCGAAAGAAGCCTTTGCGAGACATACACGAAATGCTTACACACATTTTGCCTTTTATATATATATAGATAACAGCTAAAGGGAGCTAATTCAGGCCGTTTGATGTTTGCGGTCTGTTGATTACTAGAAAGCATCTATGATTTAATAATTAATTTAATCAGACTGATCCAGAACGTGCTACTATGGCTTATTTACCAAATTAAGGATATAAATTATTTTTAATTTTAAAAAATTGGTTTTTACCCATGGGTTTAACCCACATCTGTTATTAATCACTTATGCTGCTCATGTCTTATAATTTGTGTGTTGTATTCTTGGGTATCTAAATAAAATAGTAATTAGAGATAACAATGGACAGCAATTACAAGATAGTAAACTTTCTAGACGTTACCCCTTACTTAAACAATAACACATACGAACCTTATCACAAGCCTAACCAGAAAACATTCTACATAGATTACCGATCGAACCATCCGAAATGCATGAAGAAAACGCTGATCCCCAACATTTCTAAAAGAGTTTCAGAGCTTTCTAAGAATGAGTCCTTTTGAAAAAAAACAAGGAATACTACAATGATGCCCTTAGGAGATCGGGATACATCGGAAAAATTGAATATAATAGGATCAATAATAGTAACTACAAACCTAGCTGTATACTCTCGTATAACATGGCAATGAGAGCTAGAAAAAAAAACTAAGATCAATAAGGGAAACGTTGAAAATGATCAAAAGAATAGGAACCGGGGGGAGGGGGGAATAATAACAACAGAACAGATAAGAATGACGATAGTACCATTAATAAGAGAAATAGATGCAAGAGACAGGTTTGGTTCAATCTACCATTCAGCGAGTATATCAAAAATAGTATACCTAGGGAATTCTATAGAATAATAGACCAAAACTTCACCCCCGGATAATAAATTAAGCAAAATGATAAATAGAAACTCTGTAAAATTATCTTTCTCAACATCCGGCAACTTAACTAACACTATAATCAGCTCCAACAATAGAAAAATCAGCAAAATAAGGAACAATAACGAACTAGCATCAAATGAAAGTATCCTAAACAGAAAATGTAATTATAGAATTCCTGGGAATTGTCCGTTGGGTGGGAAATGTCTAACCTCGGAAATAGTGTATGAATGCAAGATAAAAACCGACAACACTAAGAAGATATATCTGGGAGCCACGGGAACAGTGTTTAAGGACAGATATAGGAACCACGTAGTATCATTTAAAAAGGAACCTGAGATAGAAACTAACAGGGATGGCGTAAACGATAGCATGGGTACAAGAATCAGCATTAAAACTGAAAACAAAAAGAGGAATACAACTGCATTGGGTAATTGGGTTAGGGAACTTTACAGAAATAATGAAAATTTTGAATTAAAATGGTCAGTAGTGGACACGGGGAGGAAGTACAGCCCTGGTAAATCAAAAAGGTGCAATCTATGTTTATTGGAAGCCTTCCACATAGTGAATTCCAAAGAGGAAATTTTTAATAAAAGACTAGATGCCATACAGGGATGTCTTCACAGGAATAGATTTCTGCTATCACGCCTTAAATGTAACTGAGGTATAACTTTTTACAACAATAAGGATCATCGGATGCTAGGATTAAATTTTAATGTAGAGTTAAATAGCTAGGAATGTTATAATCTAAATGAAGGATTCAAATCTAACATGCGAATATAGTTTCTATTATTCTAAACCAGGCAAGAAATATAAATAAAGAATGGTATTTTTTCCATAACGGTGAGTATTTTTGTATTCAGTTGTAGCAGTATTGATGGTGAAATAAGTAATACCCTTTTCAAATCAATAAAACAACTTAACAATAAACTAGTTATTATTAAAAATTAAATTAGCAATTTGAGGGCTGAAAATTAATTTAATTAATTTTGTCATCTGGCATCTTAAGTTGGTAGAATCCATGCTGATTTACTTATTTACTTACTTTACTCCTTGTTCTAAATGTTTTCGCCATAAATGCAGAAGTAGACATCTTCTCATCGGAGTGAAACACAATTGTAGCTATTGGGTGGTTTTGCTGTCAGAATAATAATTAGAGGATATACACTATTTTATTTAGATACCCAAGAATACAACACACAAATTATAAGACATGAGCAGCATAAGTGATTAATAACAGATGTGGGTTAAACCCATGGGTAAAAGTTAATTTTTTTAAATTAAAAATAATTTATATCCTTAATTTGTTCAATAAGCCATCATAACACGTTCTGGATCTGTCTGATTAAATTAATTATTAAATCATAGACGCCTTCTAGTAATCAATAGACCAAAAACATCAAACGGCCTGAATTATCTCCTTTTAGCTGTTATAGGAAATACGATCAACCCCGTTTTCAACAGAATTAACTAGTAACAATTAACAACATAATTTAATTATCTCCCTTCATAATTGTCTTTAGTAATGATATGAAAAAATATTCAAGTAGAATGACAATGAATTTTGAAACATTAAATAATAATAAATAGATTAGAATACTTACTCGAAATGTTGTACAAGGATTTATATATATATAATACAACCTTTTTATTTATTCTCATATTCAATTAAACTTTAAACCTAAAATGGTCTTAAATCTAAGTACTAAGATAACGATAATCTGTAAACATTACTTGCCACTAATACTGAACTAAAATTAACCGTAACGTTATTGCAAGGTTGTTACGGCCATACTATTAATATAGAAATAAAAATTAAAAATTCTTTTTATAATAGAATTAATTATTGGGGAAAAAAACAAATAGCGAGATCTAATTTAGGAACTCGACAAATGGGACGTATAAAAAATTTTTTTTTAAGTGGCTTAGGGTTTTCTGTGGAAACTTCTCATGACTCTGTTCTTAAATAAGGATCTGAAAATCAGGCAATATATTAATATTTAAATGGGATTTTCCGTAGCTACCGCAA